>NC_141240.1:35630298-35665298 GCF_054856555.1 Leptonotus elevatus | reverse complement strand
TAAAAAGAGAATAAGCCATTATCACATACAAATTTTAGGATAGTTTTGCAATAACGAGGTTCAGGTTTAAATATTTGACACCATATCTTCCTCTGAATAAATAAGTCCAGAGGTTCTTAACCTGGGTTCAATCGAACCCTGCTCATTAGTTGACTTGTGGTTGTTGTGATGGTATGTTGTGTGATTTCTTTATTATTGCAATACTATCATACTATGTTGAGCAAAAAAATAAATAAAGTAGTCGGACAAATATGTGCAATATGAATTAACATGCATAATAACAATGTGTGGCGTTCCACAAGGTTACACTTTGAGACCTCTGCTGTTTTTATTGTATCTGCTGCCCCTGCGTTCAATCTTAAGAAAACCGTGATGGTTGTTTTAAAGTGCTCTATAAATAGAGAGTCAGCATCCTAACGGCATGAAATGCCAAGTTGACCAAATCTAGTCCACCACAACTAGCTACCTAGCAAAACTAAATGAACATTTCCTTAAACTGCATGCTGATGAGGAATACAAGAACACAAAACTTTCTGAATTCAAAGTGAAAAGAGCCTGACTCGATGAAAAGGCAACTCGCCCTGTTCATTTTGTTCACCAGTACCAATACCTGTGTCTTTAGTTAAAAAAAAAAGAAAAAAAGAAATAATTTTTCAATAACGAAAGGTTCGGTTGAATGTGCACAGGATATAGGTGGCATTCAGTATCTCCAACAAGGTTAAGAACCACAGAATAAGTCGCTTCTGTTTACAGCTGCCTCTACTTTGTGTGATGCAAAGACCAGTTCAAAGGGTGAGTGTACTTGTTGGTACCACTGAAGATTCTGTGCCTGGGGGAGTGGGAATTTAGGCCCTTAATCCAAACATTCATCTCAATTAAATTCGTTTGAAATTGACTCAGTCGAAAAAGCGGTTAGGAAAAGCCTTGATGAAATGGCGGTGACGCGACTTAGGAGGCTGAGCGGTTCTCTTGCAATTAAAAGATTGCTGGTTTGATCCTCCACTGACTTCAAGTGTCAAAATGTCTCCAAGCCGCACACTGAATCACCTAATTGCTTCTCATGCTGTGTCATTAGTCTGTGAATGAGCTGTAGCTACAGTGGGATCATCATCATCATCAGTGTGTGCACGCTCATGTGACAGAGGCCTCGGTGATGGTGCTGAATTCAAATCACCACCAATACATCCAGCTGACAATATCAAATGCAAATCAACCACATTGGGAATGCAGACCATTTCATCTTTTGGAACACACAGGAGAGAGATGCAGCTGAAGTGGTCAGTGTTGACAAAGAACAGCGGATATGCCATCACAATTATTAGCCAAATCACCAGATACAATTCACGCTCAGTGAGGGGAGGATGTCTTTGTATGAGTGTGATCCATTTTCCAATTTCAACCCCTAATCAATTATGTCCACAAATTTGCATTTGAATATGCTTTTCCATTACTGCAGACTGCCTCTACAAGCACGCAGCGGTACATTCGGTACGGTTCATTATCATTTAAGGTAATTTTCCTGTACTAAGAACTTGCAGCTGTGACTGAAATTCTTAAAGCATGAGTTTGAAATTTTCTAAAAAATAAAAACACCTTTTGTCATTAAGTTAAAACTGTCAGCAATACCTGACAGTTGTAGCTGCAGCTCGACTGCAGTGCAGATTATTTGAAACATCACTGGATTTTGTGATTATTTTTTCACATAGACCGTTACTGCAGAGCAATAAGTAAGAGCCAGAAGTAAAGAGTGCAGAAAACACAGAATGTATCCAAAGTGTGGTGATCAGTTCATACTAATAAAATGAGCTAAAGCGCATTTTGTCAATTGCAAGGCAAAACTGTCTTAAATTGCACAGCTGCATGTCGGCAGTTAGTAAACATTGGTAGACAACAAAATAAGCACAAATTCACATGCTACCTGCCGTTTGCCACATCGAACGTGGAGTTACACCTCATAGTCTGTGTGAGTCATAAGTCAACTCATAAATTCAAGTTAAAGTAATGTTTACACCCCTATGCCTGAAAACAATGTTATTCAAACACTCGTGCAAACAAAGTGCTCACTACTAATATTTTAAAACTTAAAGGTGTTATTGCATATTACTAACCTGTGGCAAGAATTGGAAAGACACACGTTGAGCTGCTATCATCTGAGAAGGAAAGTTTATTCCTTCTTTGTGCTGTGTAGGTCATGTTTGTAAAAATGATTGAAGACAGTTTAACTTGGAGGAGAAAGCATATTAAAAACAACTGATTTCAAGTCTCTACACTAGCAGTTTTAACATGGCAATCTCCTCCTATAAAAGGTACAATGACGAGCTTTTTTGATGCGTGTAAAATGGCATACAAACAAAGAATCTGATATCTATCTCTCCACAGTTCAACAACTGTAGACATTATTGTGGTCATAACCTACGCTGCTGGTTCTGTATTTACCGACATGTATGCAGTTATAAACTCACGCTGCCACACATACTCTAGTTGTGTTAATGTGACTCCAGCAGCTGGGGGCAGCAGATGTTACATGGTGGTAGCGGAATGTCAAACCATTCAGTCTTGTCTCAGTTGCTTACGCAGACAGGTTTGGCACTGTCAGGGCCAGCCAGTAAACCTGCTCAACTCTGATGCTAATTAATACTGAGGGAAGAGAAGTACTGTATGGCAACACTGGCTAAGACCATCAAAATTGCAAGATTGTTCTCTTAGCAGTGTTGGGCAAATTAATATTTGTAACTTCAGGTTACTAAGTAGTAGCCCATTCTGGTTTACAGCTCACGACAACATCATTTAACAACATGTTCAATATGTAGTCTTCACAATGTAAAATTCACATTTTGACTATTTAAAACACAGCCTGAGGCAGAAAGTATATTCAAGACTGGTAGGTCACCTAGCCAACATCTTTGGCTAACCTTTCTGTTGTGTCCCTGTGAACATTTTACATACAAAATAAACTACTTGAGGTTCACATGAAGCTGAAAGTGAGCACCAAGGGGAAGTATACAGAGCCACGTACACTTTTGTCACACTCGTTGAAGTTTGCTCACTGGAGTTAATATGCAAGATTTGCGATTGGCATTAAATGATAAGACTTACCTGAAGAAGAGCCTGCTGTCAATGTCATCAATGCCATCTGCCATTTCAAAGATACTGGTAAATAAATTGTGACAGGTCTGCGTGTGAGTCCGTTTTATTGGTCCATGTCAGACTGCTGCTGCTTAAGTGCTTGGATTTTTGGCACGTAAACACCGCGCACTGCTCAGCTTTTATATGGACTCCATTAGTCACCAAAGTTTCATTAAATTGGAGGGGTTACCTTCCTTGCATGAAAAAGTTTTACTACACCTGTTGCACTCCCAAAAACATCCTTGTTCGGTGAAAAATGAATCTAAACATTCAACTTTTTATGGGAGGGTTTTGGCATCGCGCATGATTTCTACTGCAGTGCACAGCAAGTCATGCAAGTTGACACCAGAAGAGCAAAGGGGCATTGCAACAATAAAACTCAGGCACCAAAATGTTCGTTTTCATTCGGTCTGGTTACTACCGCTTTACTGGTGCCGTACTGGTACAGACTTTCGCCAACCCTGATACAAAATGTTTGTACTATATTATTTTTGGCTTGATGGCGGTTGGCTGGCTGGTGTCTCAGCACAAAGCTAAGTATGCGTGTGCACTGACAAGCTTGTTAATATTCACACAGCGGACGCAGAGAGAGATGAGACTGAGCCAGGAAGCTGATAATGATTACATTGTCTTAGAGTCCACTTTCTGTCAGGTTTTTCCAGTACAGCAGATACATTTGTCAGCTTGTAATATATGAATTTTGCGCATGTCTTAAAAATGTGATTTCTCAACTTCTGATTTGAGGGGGCAAGACATTCATTTGAGGGAGCGGTGCCCCCTCTTGCCCCTGTGTGTAGCCAGCCCCAACAGAAGCCACTGATCGATATGAGTCTCCTCAGACAGAAGTTAAGTAAAACAAAACACTGAGAAAGAACTGAATTAATCATTTCCTGTCCCATGAAAGAGTCATGCCCCTACCACTTGTCCAGACTGCGCGGGGGGGGTGGGGGTCGCAACGCAAAATTCATTTTTCATTCCAATGTGTCATTTTCCCTACCCACTGTGAACAGAGCGGTCAGTTTCACCACACGTAACATTTCATCAAATGCCTCACATGTGGCACAAACCATCGGCGCAAGCCGCTGGCGAGAGCAGCTCCTGCGTGGAGTGAAAAGGGCCACACATTTTCCTTCAAGTGAGGCTGATTGGCCTGGATCCTTGTGAGCAATGGCTCATTTTGCAGCAAATTTTTACATGTTGCATAATTCCAGAAAAGTGAAGGAGATGGCGGCTGAGAGTTGATGACAAAGCGGTCATCGAGATATTGAGCTGCTTTGGAAAAATCAAAACAGCTGGGGCTTAGTACACCTGTTTTAATGTTCATTGAGATGCACATCACATTTGGTGCTACTTTAAGACACCGGCATGCACAAAAACGTTATTAGTCAACGCTGTGGGTGTTACCATGTTACCGTCCAAGGACATGTCTCAGCAGAAACAACCTAGGCTTCATGCGTTCTACTCTTTCCCCATCATTGATCCACACTAGAGAAAGGTAACACTTGAACGGGTTCATTGTGAGTGTTGGCAGCTTCTATCAATACTGTGAGACAACCCAATGTGGAATAAATGCAAACCGTTCTGTAATCATTTCCTTTTTTTTTTTTTACTATGTAATGTAAACATTTATTACCACTCCATGAAAAATACAGCAAAAGCTTAAAACACTCAAGAAGCCTGGCAAAAAAGGCAGTGTTTATTGTTTGCGCGTACAAATTAAACTGAGATGCACATCACATTTGGTGCTACTTTAAGACACCGGCATGCACAAAAAAGTTATTAGTCGACGCTGTGGGTATTACCATGTTACCGTCCAAGGACATGTCTCAGCAGAAACAACCTAGGCTTCATGCGTTCTACTCTTTCCCCATCATTGATCCACACTAGAGAAAGTAAACACTTGAACGGGTTCATTGTGGGTGTTGGCAGCTTCTATCAATACTGTGAGACAACCCAATGTGGAATAAATGCAAACCGTTCTGTAATCATTTCCTTTTTTTTTTTTTTTTACTATGTAATGTAAACATTTATTACCACTCCATGAAAAATACAGCAGAAGCTTAAAACACTCAAGAAGCCTGGCAAAAAAGGCAGTGTTTATTGTTTGCGCGTACAAATTAAACTTGAAAGCATCTCATGTAATTTTAAAGCAGGTTGTTATGCAAGAACAATACCCCCTTTCAAACATCCTTTCTTCACATTTGTTTTATGATGCACTTGGCTTTGTTCAAAACATCTTTGTACCATCTGGGTCAGTTAGATGAATGGTCTGAAGAAGTGTTAGATTTTTGCCATTCCTGCAGTTTCTCAGTTTTTTTTTTTTTTTTTTGGTTAAGAGTCACCAGAGCAGGATGTGGAGGATTGTCACATACCGGTTTGATATGCCCACCCTTCACCAGCCTGGTTTCAGTCCAGAGGACACAGGTCTTATAAATCGTGATAGAGTTTTACTGTTTTCGCGCCGGAACAATAAGATGCTGGCTTTGCTGATAATGACTGCCTTTTGCTTTGGGATGCAGTCAAGGTTTTGTGTATTTGACAACTCCTTTGTGAGCATCTCCACTGTTATAATTGTGTAGTCATCACTGTCAACATGGGTCTGAGCTGTTTCTCTGGCCTCCATATGCAACATCATGTCAACACACCTTGAACAGCAGGTGAAAATGTGGAGGAATGAGAGAATGAGTTTTGGGCTGCACACTAGAGTGACTGCATTTACATGCAGGCAATAACCCTTTTGAAACCCTTGGCAATATTTGGGTTTTGTAAGGCCATGTAAACAGGCGCAATAACCCAAATATGCTCTTATTCGGGTTGTTAAAAAACCCGAACAAGACTGCTGGGTTACTCCTTTAATCACCAGAATTCTTGCTCATATAAACACATTTGCAGCTTCATTGATTACATAGCACCTAATGCCAACTGTATTTCAAATAAGTAATAATCATAATGAGGAGTCAAACCTAGAATCTTCTGAATGAGTTTTGGGCCGTAGACTGAGTGCGAGTGGAAAGTGTGTGCTTTCTACAATGGCCAGCTACGAGAGCCTCTTACCAGACTGGACAAAGAAGGTTGCGGGGTTCTTGGCAGAAATCTCCAATGACTTTGGTTGAGTTGAATCCTCTTGGGCTAAAAGCCTTTGCTTAGTGGACCATCATCAAATAAAAGACTGGCCACTACAAAACAGGACAATCTGAATCACCCATGTGTACACAAATCAAAATTAATTCCTAACTAAAGAACACTAAATGCATTTAAAATAGAAAATAGGTTATTTTTGTTTCATTAATATTGTACAATATAACTCTGACATTTCAATTTTCTTTAGCAAAAGGCTATAAGGTGCTGTATGAAAATGCTACAGTTGTGCAAAATTAGCAATAGCAGCATTGAATTAATAAATAAGGTACATAAAAAATGCGCAGTAGGTAAAGTACCTTAAATTAAACTACATTCAAATGTCAAAAAGTAGCTCCGTTACTTCATTCAAATGTGCTCACGGTCAATCATCCAAAGTGGCCGAGTGGTCCATAGGGTGCACAAATCCAACAAGGCATCAGAAGTGTTGGCTATGAAGCTTGATTTTCTGTTGAAGTGCAATTAACAGAAAATAGTTTAGAATTCATCATCAGTATATCATGTCGTTAAAAGTTCTAGCAATGGTAGCGTTTTTTTTTTTTATTTTAGCAAAAGGCTATAATGTGCTGTATGAAAATGCTACAGTTGTGCAAAATTATCGATCAATGCTTTTGACTAAATAAGGTACACAAAACATGCGCAGTAGGTAAAGTACCTTCAATTAAACTACATTCAAATGTCAAAAAGTAGCAGTTTCATTGCCTTAAGTGCAATCAACAGAAAACGGTTTCTAATTCATCATCAGTATTGTACAACGTAAATCGTAGACATGTCAACTCGTTTAGCAAAAGGATATCATGTTCTTTATCAAAGTGCTAGCAATGGCAGCATTAAATCAATATGAACGATGTATTTTAGCAAACATGGTACATAAAACATGTAGTAAGTAATCTACATTCAATTTAACTACGTTCAAATGTCAAAAAGTAGCAGCTTCATTGATTAAAGTGCAATCAATGCCAACTATTTAAAAAAAAGCAATAATTATAATGAGGAGTCAAACCTAGAATGAGTTTTGGGCCGCAAACTAGAGTGCGAGTGGAGAGCGTATGCCTTGTACAAAGGCTGGCTACGAGAGCCTCTTACCAGACTGGACAAAGAAGGTTGCGGGGTTCCTGGCAGAAATCTCCAATGGCTTGGGTTGAGTTGAATCCTTTTGGGCTAAAAGCCTTTGCTTAGGGGACCATCATTAAATAAAAGCGTGGCCACTATAAAACGGGACCTTCTAAATCACCCATGTGTACACAAGTCAAAATTCATTCCTAACTAAGGAACAGTAATTGCATTTTAAATACAAAATAGGTTCTATTTCATCATTAATATTGTACAATATAACTGACTTTTCAATTTTTTTTTAGCAAAAGGCTATAAGGCGCTGTATGAAAATGCTACAGTTGTGCAAAATTAGCAATAGCAGTATTGAATTAATAAATACGATCAATGCATTTGACTAAATAAGGTACATAATACATGCGCAGTAGGTAAAGTACATTCAAATGTCAAAAAGTAGCTCCGTCACTTCATTCAAATGTACTCACGGTCAATCATCCAAAGTGGCCCAGTTCGCCATAGGGTGAACAAATCCAACAAGGCATCAGAAGTGTTGGCTATGAAGCTTGATTTTCTGTTGAAGTGCAATTAACAGAAAATAGTTTAGAATTCATCATCAGTATTGTAAAACATAGACATGTCAACTTGTTTGGCAAAAGTATTTCATGTCGTTAAAAGTTCTAGCAATGGTAGCGTTTTTTATTTTTTTTATTTTAGCAAAAGGCTATAATGTGCTGTATGAAAATGCTACAGTTGTGCAAAATTATCAATCAATGCATTTGACTAAATAAGGTACACAAAACATGCGCAGTAGGTAAAGTACATTCAAATGTCAAAAAGTAGCAGTTTCATTGCCTTAAGTGCAATCAACAGAAAACGGTTTCTAATTCATCATCAGTATTGTACAACGTAAATCGTAGACATGTCAACTCGTTTAGCAAAAGGATATCATGTTCTTTATCAAAGTGCTAGCAATGGCAGCATTAAATCAATATGAACGATGTATTTTAGCAAACATGGTACACAAAACATGTAGTAAGTAATCTACATTCAATTTAGCTACGTTCAAACGTCAAAAAGTAGCAGCTGCATTGATTAAAGTGCAATCAATGCCAACTATTTCAAAAAAAGCAATAATCATAATGAGGAGTCAAACCTAGAATGAGTTTTGGGCCACAAACTAGAGTGCGAGTGGAGAGAGTATGCCTTGTACAAAGGCTGGCTACGAGAGCCTCTTACCAGACTGGACAAAGAAGGTTGCGGGGTTCCTGGCAGAAATCTCCAATGGCTTGGGTTGAGTTGAATCCTTTCGGGCTAAAAGCCTTTGCTTAGGGGACCATCATTAAATAAAAGCTTGGCCACTATAAAACGGGACCTTCTAAATCACCCATGTGTACACAAGTCAAAATTCATTCCTAACCAAGTAACACTAATTGCATTTTAAATACAAAATAGGTTCTATTTTATCATTAATATTGTACAATATAACTGACATTTCAATTTTTTTTTTGCAAAAGGCTATAAGGCGCTGTATGAAAATGCTACAGTTGTGCAAAATTAGCAATAGCAGTATTGAATTAATAAATACGATCAATGCATTTGACTAAATAAGGTACATAATACATGCGCAGTAGGTAAAGTACATTCAAATGTCAAAAAGTAGCTCTGTCACTTCATTCAAATGTACTCACAGTCAATCATCCAAAGTGGCTGAGTGCTCCATAGGGTGAACAAATCCAACAAGGCATCAGAAGTGTTGGCTATGAAGCTTGATTTTCTGTTGAAGTGCAATTAACAGAAAATAGTTTAGAATTCATCATCAGTATTGTAAAACGTAAAACATAGACATGTCAACTTGTTTGGCAAAAGTATTTCATGTCGTTAAAAGTTCTAGCAATGGTTGCGTTTTTCTTTTTTTTTTTTAGCAAAAGGCTATAATGTGCTGTATGAAAATGCTACAGTTGTGCAAAATTATCAATCAATGCATTTGACTACATAAAGGTACATAAAACACATGCAGTAGGTAAAGTACCTTAAATTACATTCAACATACATACATGCAACTACATTCAAATGTCAAAAAGTAGCAGTTTAATTGCCTAAAGTTCAATCAACAGAAAATAGTTTCTAATTCATCATCAGTATTGTACAACGTAAATCGTAGACATGTCAACTTGTTTAGCAAAAGAATATCATGTCATCTATCAAAGTGCTAGCAATGGCAGCATTAAATCAATATGATCAATGTATTTTAGCAAATAAGGTACATAAAACATCAAGTAAGTAAGCTACCTTCAAACGTCAAAAAGTAGCAGCTTCATTGATTAAAGTGCAACCAATGCCAACTATTTCAAAAAAGCAATAATCATAAGGAGTCAAACCTTGAATCTTCTGAATGAGCTTTGGGCCGCAGAGTGCGAGTGGGGAGCGTGTGCCGTGTAAAAAGGCTGGCTGTGAGAGCCTCTTCAGACTGGACAAAGAAGGTTGTGGGGTTCCTGGCAGAACTCTCCAATGGCTTGGGTCGAGTTGAATCCTCTTCGGCTAAAAAAACCTTTTCATAGTGGCCCATCATCAAAAATAAAAGCCTGGCCACTACAAAACAGGACCATCTGTACCCATGTGTACACAAGTCAAAATTAATTTCTAACTAAGGAACACTAATTGCATTTTAAATAGAAAATTTAACTCACCTTTGTTGCCAGTGGTGTAGCTATTAATAGCCATAATTTAAGGGAATAATAAATTTACATTGTTGTATAAGCCGCACACGACTACGTTTCATTGTGTCATTTCTTCAGTGTTATCTCAAGAAAAATAATTAAATATCTGCAGAAATGTGAGATACTGTACCTAAGTGTAATTCTGCTCTTTCCTTGAGACCTCATGTCCTGTATGACAAGCGTCATCTTACTCGTATGTAGACAGACAAAACTGGTGCACTTTTTAGTGCGTTGTCACGTTGTTAAAAAATGCTTTCTCACAAGCGTGTCACATGAAGCAGTATGATATTCTGCATTACATTCAGACCAAAACACCTCAAATCAGGCTCACATGTCAAAGTTGTGAGACAATTTCAAATTTTCATAGCTACTGGGTGTGTAATTAATTTTCCAACATGGTTCTGAACCTTGTTGGCGGTACTAAACCCCACTAGTTTACGCTATAATTTATTGAGCAACGCCATTGTTTTCTTAAGATGAAAACAGCAGAGGCCCCATAATTGAACCCTGTGGCACAGCATACATTCCGTTACGCATGTGAATTCAATTCATTTTGCACATATTCATCAGGTCACTTGCTCTTTTTTTTCCTTCTTCAACATAGTATCAAAAATCACACGGCATGACATCACAACAGCTACAAGTCTACTACTGTGAGCACTAAATTCACTAAAGCACATATAGGCCAAGCAAGTAGAGTGTTTGTCTTGACCTCCGTTGAACCCCTGAGATTGACTCATGTAGCCAATATTTGCTGCATATCATAGAACAAAAGTAACAAAAGTAGTAGTAGGCTAGGTGTCAGAAGTCTAAGATTCAGCTCAGGGAGAGTGGAGGCAGAAACTAGAATTTGCTTTTGGAAGTTACACCATGTGTGTACAATACAAATATACACTTATGTACAGAGGACACAATGAATGGCCATTCATTGCAAATAATAAAAGTTCTCAATGAGTATTTCCCATACAAAAAGAACAAAATATTTATCTGAGGCACAGATTGAAATGTCTAATTGATAATAAATGCCAACATCTTGAGATGTGGAGATCATTTGTTGGCAATCACACATTCCAGTTCACTTGAGCTAAAATGAATCAAAGTTTATGCAACCCATAGGATGGTGGTTTGATTGTCCAGATGAGGTGTGTATGAGTGAATGTGGGAAACTGAGAAAATTAGTTCAGGGGTTGCAGACTGTAGTGCAAGCGGTGAAAGTGTGCAGGGTCGGCTACAAGAGCCTCCTACCTATCAGCCCGAACAGAGCAGGTTGTAGGAGTTCCTGGCAGGAATCTCCAATGGCTTAGGCTGGGTTCAATCTTCTGCGTTGAATCTTTCTGGGCTTAGCTCACCATCACTTCAAAGCCTGGCCTGTGTGGAACAGGACCATCTCAATACTCTTTGTGTACACAATCGCATAAATAACACTAATTGCATTATAAATAGAAAAAAGTTCTAATCAATCAGTATTGTACAATATAAATCTATTAGAGATGTCAATTAATTTATCAAAAAACTTATCTTCTATATGAAAGTGTTAAAGTTGTGCAAAATTAGCAATAGCAGCATTAAACTAATTTAATCCATAAGAACAATGCATTCTAATAAAGATGCATAATGCATACACAGTTCAAATACATTCAAGTGTCAAAAACAGCTTCATTGAGTAAAGTGGTTCAGTGTTCATTATATTTCAAACAATCAAAGCTGGCCAAAACGCCATATGATATAATGCATAAAATAATTAGTAAGAGAGAATAATCAATACCAATCACTTCACTGATTATTTTATACAACCATTTGAGAACCATGCCAAAGCAATTACAACTGGACCCATTTAAAACCATAGGAAAGGCTAATGCTAAAACATAACTCACCAACTCGACTTTTCTTAATAGATACGATAGTCCAACGACGCAATCCTGGCAGCGGGCTCTACAAGTTAACCAGTGGGCATGTAAGTATTCAGGCCATAGAAGTAATGTTTAAGATGGAAACTTTATAAAAAAAAAAAGAATAAAAACGAAATAAAATAAAAAATATAAAAAAAAACACCTCGAGCAGCAACAAACATTTCACCTCGTGTTCCCTGGCTACTTCCGTACTCCTGCCACCGGCGGCTTTTATTGGTAAATGCCGTCACATGACTGAACGCGGCAGAATGTGCCAAAGATCATAGAGAGTCAAGAGGCTAGGTTTTGTACCCACGTTAGACCTACCCAACCCCTGTGGTTTCATCGAACCTATGTTAAGAACCACTGCCGTAAAAGCATATGCTAACCCCAGAGTGGTAGTAAAAACAAAAAGCTTAATCCTGATGACACCGCCCGTGAATGTAATCATAACGGATTGTGACAGAATGAACTAGGGTTTCGAATCGTCCTTTGAAATACGGAATCGTCCCGCACTAAGTAAGAACGCATTCCGTATGGAGTTGTCAAGGGACGCACTTTGTCCCGTAATACAGTGAGAGTAAAAAATTGTCTGTAAAATGTCAATGGAATTAATGAACAAGAGTGCCCTTTATGTGACAACTTACGGTAATGTTCCAAGGACCTCGTGCTCTGTGACCAATGAGCTGACAGCATATTCATTCGTATGACGTAACGTTGCTCGCAGAAGTACATAGAAGAGCCGCAATGAGGGCTCCAGGTGACGGGGTGGTCCCGTCACTTTGCCTAAGATACAGGTTCAGGTTGGCGTGGGTTCGCCGCGCCGTATTTCCGCTTCCTGTTTTACGTCCTCCGTTCATCATTCAGTTCGCAGCGTGCAGTAGTAAATGACATGACGTGAGTTTCCATTCTGATTCGTTCCAATTTTAATTCATACGTTCTTATCTGTGCTTAGTCAGAAACTATGAGTGTTAATGTCTCTTATATGTTCGTTTTTTTGGCTGATGTTTGCATTTTGTTTTCAGTAGTTGATAGCTAAACTGCTAGTGTGTGGCTGTTTGTAACATGCAAATATGAGTATTGTAGACCAACAATATAGTAAGTTTTCATCCAAAACAGCCTGTAAATATTTATAGATTTGAGTTTATTGGCATTAGGAGTGTAATTTGCTTTTGAATGATGGAAGCACTCAGATATAGTTGCCTTTAATGTAATTGTTTTCTTGCTTTTATTTCTCCGAATACTGTAAATCTGCTCATGTAAATAAGGCTGCATTTTGAGTTGATTAAATGGTTGAGTTCAACTGAAGACTTGCATTCTCCCTTACTAGAGCGCCCTGTGGTGGTTAATCAATCCTAAATAACCAGTTCACAGGTTGAATCCTCAACAGCATGCAAAGAATGATTGTTTAACCCTCTGATCAAGGTTAATATGGAAATGTGCAATGAATGTCAGCGTTGTATGGAAAACCTATATTTTTGGGGTGTTATAAAAAGTAAAAAGTATGTTAAAATAGATAATACATAAACGTAATCAATGATAAATTATAGATACATTGCCTTGCACTGATAAGTTAAAACAGGTATGTCTAAATTTTACTGTACATGCAGTTGATATGACACTTTATGAATATATACAGTAAAAAGTTGTTTTTTTAAATTTAGACAGTTTATGTATGACACTTTATAGATATGTACAATATATATATATTTTAATTTAGAGGTAATTACTGCAGAGGTAGCCCATGTCTATCACACTGTAAGCATGGTTTAAGCTATAACTCAGCTAACTGTCCTCTAAAGCTGACTGATCAGAATACTGAATGATGAAGATAAAATTTAAATGGAAAAAAAATATCTCCACATAATGTGACATTGAGCTGGACATAAGTTACAGGATGAATGTTCTGCTTATTACGTATTGTTTTATATTCATGTATACAGTTTTGAGTTATGAAGGAAAGGTTTCTCTTTGATATTTATTTTGATCAGTTAATTTTGTTAGTTTATATTAAAGTCCATCCATCCATCATCTACCGCTTATCCGGGGTCGGGTCGCGGGGGCAGCAGCTTTAGCAGGGAAGCCCAGACTTCCCTCTCCCCAGCCACTTCAGCCAGTTCCTCCGACGGGATCCCAAGGCGTTTCCCAGGCCAGCCGAGAGACATAGTCTCTCTAGCGTGTCCTGGGTCGTCCCCGGGGCCTCCCGCCGGTGGGACATGCCCGGAACACCTCTTTTATATCAAAGTAAATTTCTCAATAGTAACTTTTCCATGGGTTAATATCATTCAAACATACATCCTATTCAACTTAAGTTCAAATAGTCAAAAAATTGTTTCACCTCCAAAAAATAACAAATCACGCAAGCTTGAAGGCAATCAGGTCGGCCGACCTTGTCGATGAGGTGTCCCTTATTTCATTTCCAGGAAGTGAACATGGCAGCTGTGGCCTTCGAATCTCCCTGACCGTTGCATTGTGTTTCTCTTTATGCCCTGTTGTGTCGCTCTTCACGGCGCTCATCAACCTCCCCACAATCCCAAAGTTACTTTATCCATATGCTCGACAGAGAACATACACAGTGGCAAAAAGACAAGGTCATGCACAATTCTTAATGTATTTTGGTAGCATGAATGCTATTTATTTAGATGCAGACAGTTTGATGTAGTGGAGGTCATTATGCAATTCCCAGGACAGTAATGAAAGTTTTAAACGCTAAATATGTGTTAGTATGCAAAGCTATGAGCTTATCTCTCAAATGAGGAGTTGTAGAAATTGTTCCGTTTTATTTACGTGCAACCTCATGAGCTTTGCAGTTTAGCGCTACAGATCGAGGCCACTGACCTCAGCAATGCCGATGCATCGCAATCATGAATACAATTAACATACATCACACATTTGGTATAGGCCGCTATTCTATACTCAAAGGACTAAACGGAGGCGGGGAGTCTGGGAGATTAAGACGGCTGCTGGATAATGGGTACACGTCAAATGGTTTATTTATTTCTTTATCGTATCGTATCGGAACGTGAGCGTCTACGCAGTTATCAAGGGATAGCATGCTCTCTGGCAATTCATGTTTCAAGTTGTGGTTATTCTAAAGAGTGTAGTGGAGTAGAACGAGATGACATTCTACTGAGAGGTATTGTCAAAAATGTTGCTGCCCCTCTTGCATGGCTGACTAAGGTAAACGAAATATAATGAAATGAATACAATTAAATACTGTTTTGCTGTGATCTCCAGCTGTGTATGATGTGTAAATATGAACAGATAATGTAATATATTTGTTCATGTTCAGTCCAAAAGTACTACATTTTATATTTTGTGAATCTAAGACATTAGATTACAGTCACAGCAAAAATTGGAGTGTTAAAATGTTGGTGTTAAATGTTTTAGAGTTGATTTAAACGCCTCAAAGTCTGATTTAAATGGAGGTCAGTGTTGGAGTAATTTGAGAGAGTTGAGTTAAACTCTCCAGAGAGTTAATCAAAACAAGCTCTACCTACTTGGTCGGAACTGCTCTGCCGCAAAGACTTCTGGGATGTGATCAAGAGGTGGGCACTTCCGCCTTTCTAGTTTTTAAAGAACTTAATTTACTTAATTTACAAACACATTCAAGTTCCAAATATAAAACTAGCTAAACATCATTTACACAAAATATTTACAGTCTTAGGCTACTATATTCTTCATGCACATTGCACACCTGGTTTTCCAGAGTGTCGCACAAACAACCGTTATAATAGTTTGAGATAATGATTTTTCTTTGGAAGGTATGTTATTTTCTATCAAGCCATACATAATAGTGATATAATTAACATCAATTTTAAGACCAATATCTTTCATCATCGCCCAGACCTGCTGAGCTCTATATACATTCCATTAATAAGTGTTGTTGTTTTATGGACTGGAGCATTTTTTAATTATGTTTATTCTTAATTTATAAGTTGTATTTTTATTTTCCCATTTCTGGGTTTCTTCCTTGATTAACCTCAGTTTGTCTTGCCAATTTATTTCACTACAGTCCTTATTGCAAATAATAATATCCAGGACTTTAATTTCTTGTTTAATTTGAATATTGATTGGGTTTTTTTGTCGCTTTCATTTCTGACCCAGACACCTTCAGATTCGGAATGATTTGACATGGCCGCTGATGCAGTCTCGTAAAGTTTTAAAAAGTTCAGTTAAAATATTCATCTCGTAAATTCAGAGGGGAGCCCATTAAGGCCCGGACTTGTGTCAGTATTAAGTGGTTTATTGTTTGAGTCACTTCCTCTTTTTGAATTTCACCTACTTAACTCTTTGACTGCCAGACGTTTTCAGAAAAGGGATGCCGCCAGTGCCAGCCGATTTAAGCATTTTGACAGATTTTCAAGGTCCACAGAAAATGTTCTGTTTGGACTATGGAAACACACGTACTACCAAATGAAAGATTGGACTTTCATCTTTCATCAGAAAAAAAGAGTTTGTTTCTACCTTATTCCGTTCTTTAGTAATCAACAATAGAAAATGGTTAGTTTGACCCAATTTCGCCTGTGTTGGACCAAAATACGGAGAAATCAAGCTTTTAGTGAAACGATATTATTTCATGCATTCTAGTGAATTTGACACTTCTTTTTGTCCATGAATGATGCCACAAACACCTAAATAGTGCTTTACTTCTATAAAACACTACCACCAAGAATGAAAAAGTGTTTTTTGATAGCAAAATACGTTTATTTACATTCAACAGTGTAACAATTTGACAACAATTTGGCAAACTATTTACAAATGTGTGCAACTGTGGTGCTATTTACAAATATGTGGATGTTTCAACGACAGTTTTTCTTTTTGTAACACTCTCCTGCGTGCAAAGAGACGCAACAGCATTTGCACAACAGATTGCCTCTTCGCGTGCGCCACTTTTTTCCGGGGAATAGCAAGTATATACTGCAGTGTGTCATCAAGTCTAATATCAGGATCATGCTACGGTTACGTTACGGTGGTGTTACGTCTCGCTTCCCCGTGTCCTTCAGTTGCTATACCGGGTTGGTAGGAGATGTTCTGATCCATTTTATCCACTCCATTCATGGTGGCATCGTAGTCCAGAAACAGTGTCTTCTCCGTGATCAGACTGTACCCGCTCCTCCGATGAATATGCATTGGACTCGGGGTACTCTTCATTGTCCGATCGAATGTCCGCTTGTGCAGCTCCGCGTTTTCCGGCCTTAGCAGCGCTAGCCGCGCTAGCCGCGCTTTGCCGGTGGGGCTTACTACGTGTTCATAACAGTCACGTTGGCGTAGAGCTCGGAGTCATCTTCATCATCATCATCAATCTGCATTGGTCGATGCCAACTCTCCATCGCCCGATCGAATGTCCGATTGTGTAGAAGTACCCGGCCGGCTATTGTGCGCGTTTTCCGGCCTTAGCAGCGCTAGCCGCGCTAGCCGCGCTTAGCCGTGAGGCTTACTACGTGTTCATAACAGTCACGTTGGCGTAGAGCTCGGAGTCATCTTCATCATCATCATCAATCTGCATTGGTCGATGCCAACTCTCCATCGCCCGATCGAATGTCCGATTGTGTAGAAGTACCCGGCCGGCTATTGTGCGCGTTTTCCGGCCTTAGCAGCGCTAGCCGCGCTAGCCGCGCTTAGCCGTGAGGCTTACTACGTGTTCATAACAGTCACGCCAAAGCTTCCAACTTTGGCGTAGAGCTCGTTGTCATCATCATCGTTGACATCAATGCGCTTTTTAGTATTGATTGATGCTTTCCGTCTTTGAAAAAAATGCTCAAGCTGAGCTGCTTGTAACCGGTTGCTTGGTCAAGCCATTGTGGCTTGGATCAGCCATTGTCTCCTCAACACTCTAGCTCCGCCTCACGTCTTCTACTGACGCCCACGGTGGGCGGCCCATCCAACCTTGTGCAAAGAGAGTCATCGCTGCCCTCTAGGGGCCAAAACGAGTCTTTGACTAATCAGATCTGCCTGATACTTTCAGCACAGCTGCCCAAGGCTTTCCTGCACCCGTTTTTGAAAAAAAAAAAAAAAACATAGGGGACGTCTTTTAACGTCCTCGGCGCCCTTCCCTAGGTTTATGCTAAACGTTTTATAACGTTTATGGCAGTCAAAGAGTTAAGAAGGAAAATCTGAGTTGCTAAATGAAGGAATTTTCTTGAGAAATGTTTGCATTGCTTCAAACTAGGGGTGTTAGAAAAAAATCGATTCGGCAATATATCGCGATATTACACCGCACAATTCTCGAATCGATTCGATATGCGGCCGAATAATTTTTTTTTTTATGGGAATATTCAACAAAACATCTTACTTAGGGTTAGGATTCACACATTAAGCATGGACGAATGTTATATTAATGGAACATTAAGCCTTAATGTTTTATTTCAGTGCTGTTCAAACATGAAACAGACTGCAACCTGTTTGTTAAATGCAGTGGCTCAGTTATAAGCCTGAATTTTCAGATAAATAAATACATTTTCATACAAATCTTACAGTGTACACGTACAAGTTTACTGATTAGTATTTTCTAAATTTGAGTTAAAAAAAAATCGCATTAATCAATTCATAGATTCGTATCGGGATTAATCGAATCGAATCGTGACCTGTGAATCGAATCGCCAGGTTCTAGGCAATTCACACCCCTACTTCAAACCCACGATTGATTGAATCTGCACACAATTCTCTGATCAAGACTTTTTTTCTTTTTCACTCGTAACTACTTCTCCATTTTTGTTCTTTATTAAATGAATAAATTAGCTTTTTTTGCTGTTTTTTTTTAATAATCGTGTTAACAATGTGTGCACTCTGCCTTTCCATTGGCCCATCATTGATGGCTGTCCAACTTTTGGCTTCTGCATTTTCAGCGAGTGCTTTATGACACGAAGCCTCCAACTACAGACTGAGCACCGACAGAAGCAGCTTTAGTATGTCCGTTGATCCGGGTCAGTACAAACGGTCCTTGTCCATGCATATTTTCGAGGTTTCGCGTCATAACGCACTTCCGAAAAATCTGGTCATCCGTCAAAGACAGGAAGAAACAAGAGTCGCAAGTGCCCACCTCTGGATATGATATGATACATCGCTGGTGTTGGGCTAAAACCCACAAGTCACACAATTTGGTAAATTTAATATTTTTTCAAATATCTACACTTTTGGTCAGTCCACATGTGTTTTTACAAATTATTGACCAATTTCACATGTTGAAAATGGTTTGCTCTCTTTGATGATATAATGTTAATGGTTGAACAAATGTCATTTTTTGTGGTCTCCTAATAGGTGACAATTTTGGAGGTGCAAGGTTTGGGCCCAACGCCAGCGATATATGATATATAAATGCAATAAGGTTATTTACATTATCGGTAAAATTATTACAATGTCTGTCAGGATTTTTTTAAATTACATTATTGGTGAAGTTATTACATTATTGGGATGTATTTCATTTTTGATTGAGTTGAGTGCAAATGTTATTACATTTTCAGGAAATTATTACATTATAGGGTGTTACAACTTTTTTTTATCAAATAAATTGTAGACAATTAAGCCATGTAAAAAGAAAATAAGGATTTGTGTGACATCATAATCAAAATTCTAAATCACGTACATCCAACTTATTAAAAAAAATAGAAAAAACACTGAGAGACTTATTGTATTGACACATGTGCAAATGTTTGGCCACTTAATATTGTGGTTGCGCTGTCAAACATTATAAATTCTGGAGTGCTGCTTCCACTTTTATTTAACTGTACATAAAAGCAACAAGAATATCCTTCTGGCAAAGAATCGTGTGATAAAAATGTAAACCATAACATTTAGTAAACCATGAATCCCAAATGTTGTAGATGCCAATGTGTTCTTGATTTGAGGTTGTGAGGAGTAAGCGATACGGAGTCTGTTTAACCAGGAGATAAAAAAAAAAAAACTGCGAGAGCTACCACGAGCACGGATGGCCAGGAAATGTCAATAAAGATCCGTCCGAGATCCATGTCAGTGAGGATCCAAGCCCTATTATATAATAACCTTCAAAACATGAACCATTGGTCTATATTGGGTGCTATTGTTCGCACTCATTGCCACTGACTTCATGCCTCCTGCTGAGGCTGAGTGATCAATTTAGCCGCGTCGCATTCGCTAAATGTTCTTCAGTTTGCCACTTTATAGTATGGACAGACAGATGCACAAACAAAAACTCTCAAATGTTTAAATTTCACGTGTCACAGGTGGACTTGAAGCGCAGCATACGTCTATCTTTGAACCTTGTCACACCCTCACTCAAGAAGAAAGACGTGAGGTTGCCCTGCCTGACTTCAAATTGCCTTCAAGGAAAGTTCCGACTGATTCAGACAAGGTGGATTCAAGTGGGAGGATTCAAGGACTTCTTGATCTCTCTTCACCCGGAAGGATGAATAGGTTTGTGTCTGAAAACCTTCAAAGTTGCATATTCTGAAAACGTATTTGATGTGGACAGTGTCTTTCAATGACCGGCGGTTTTATAACTTTTTTACATGTCTTGGCCCCTTTAGAGACTTTAAAAAAAGAAAAAGAAAATGTTATTAGAAAACATTTTCTGTTTGAAAGACATTTTTCTTTAGAAAATGAATGGAATTGGACCCTTCCAACTTCTCCACCTTGCCGTATCAATATTTATAAATGACATACAGTATATCTTACAGCTCATTGCAACAAAATAGATGGAAACTGAGGCAGAAAAGTTGTAGTTAGACAAAAATCAAATTAAAACGATTATAACAAGTGAGAGGCAAAGCTCCACCTGCAAATATTCTCCTTCATCCCATCATATAATTCTCATGGTACCGTATTAAATCAATGGTAACTGCCGTGTTGTGGTTGTCTTAGAAGCCGTTTGGCCTCGACTAGCCTTGTGCAAGAATTGATGAAGCCTGCTCGGACGAGAGGCGAAACCTGATTGAAATGGACCACGCAAAAAAAAAAGTCTGTTTGCGACACACCTGCAGATTGATCTACTGACAATGGAAAACTGTGGCCCGGTTTTTGAGGTCTTACATACGGTATAATTTTTATCAAACCATAAAACCATAGCATGACGTTCAAGGAAGCAGCGGGTCGCTACAAAGAGAGGAAGTGGGTGAGAATAAAATCTATAAGTGTAGATATCTTGAGAAGGGCCAAAAGTGAAAATGTTTGCAAAACGGACGTCCCTTTGGTCTGTATTACCACAAATCTCAATTTCGTTGAAGTTGGGGCGTTGTGCAAAATGTAAATCGAATCCGAATATAATCATTGAGTGTTGATATAAGGAAATGTGATGTAAGAGCGGTTAACATGGCCCTGTCCCACCTTTTTTTGGAGCGTGGCATCAAAATGAGTCAATACTTGCAGAAACAACAACGTTGATCTGTTTGAACATGAAATATCTTAACATAGGTTGAAGTGGATTTGAAAATCAATTTTACATTTTACACAACATCCCAACTTCACACCACATTCCATTTCAGTCTTTATTGAGTTGCTTTGATGAGCACATTAAATCCAATAATTACCACCTCCAAGAAGTGTCCTCATTGATTGTTGAACAATTATGCAAACACACCTTTTGATACTTCCATACTTGACAGAATGCTGGCTCATGAAGCCATTGAACTTGCTTCATTGCAAGGACATGTTGCAAGGTATTAATTGACGAATGTCATCATCTTTGAGAACTCGGGACTATGCAGATGGCAAAAAGGATCATTCTGCCATGGTCAGATTTTGTCATGGTTTTCAAGTGGCCTATTCAAAGACAGGACTTGAATCTGATACCTGCTCCAAAACTCTCCAGTGTTGCTGAATTAAAGCAAATCTGTAAGGAAGAACAGAAAATCTCTTCACAGACGTGAACTGCTCATTTGCAAGGCATAAAAAAAATGTTTGATTTCACTTGTTACTGCTGAGGGGGATCCGACATGTTATTTGGTTTGGGGTCTGACTACTTCCATACAGGTAGCTTCAGATTTATTAATATTTTTAATTCACCCCCATAATTACGGAAGCGTGGAAATAAACACTTTTGACTGGCAAGTACGTTTGAACATACTCGCAAATACGTTTGAACGTACTTGTAGGCTAATGCTAAAAGAGCATATTCTCCCATAATGCCGCAGGGTATCTTTCTTGCACATGCGTGAAAAAAAAAACAATTGGCCCGCATTATACCAATATGTTTTAAAATTAAGTAATAAAAACATTGCTTATTTGTAACTTTTAGGTATGATAAGGTTTGGCATTTTTCCCCCATTATGCACCAGGGTATTGACTTGCGCAATACCTCTTGGCATTACAGGAAAATATGTATTGTTTGTAGCATTTAGCCTACAAGTACGTTCAAACGTATTTGTGATTATGTTCAAACATATTTGCAAGCACGTTTGAACATATTTGCGGACGTATTTAAATATGTTCAAATGTACTTGCCAGTACGTTTGAACATATTTGTGAGTACGTTCGAATGTATTTGTGAACGTAGTAAATATTTGGTTGTATTTAAATATGTCATATCTAAATACAATCAAACGTACTTGCAAATACCTTCGAACATACGCGCCAATCAAAAATGTTTACTGAACATTGGCAGTTCTACGCTTCTGTACATAATAAATAAAGTCACCGTTTATAAACCGCATTTTATGTCTACCTGGGTTGTCTTTGCCTGATATTTAAAAGGACATTGTGTAAAATTTTTCAATGTTCATTTTAAAAAGAGAAGTTGAGAAGAGGGCAAGTACTTTTTCATTGCATTGAGCATGAGCTCTTGAGCTGAGTTTGGCCTTTGTGCATTCATGAAACCTGAAAACATATTCCAACAGAGAATGGACGCATATATGGATGGCAGAACTTGGAAGTGAGAGGTGGCAAACATGTTTCTCTTCGTTTGAGGGTCATAAACTTTTCGATTGAGAAAACTTTCAATTCCATCTGTGCAAGCCACATTACTTGTGATTGTGAACCCCCTTGAAGTGTCTTTTCATGTCATTGTCTAAATTGTCAAAGGAAGACTCAAGGCTCCTGCTTTAGGGGCAATGCTTAACAGTAACATTTGTTTTATACCCACACTTTCATGCAACTGCAAGTGCTCGTTTACAGTTGAGAGGCTGTCAGCGTGCCAGCAAGTTACGGTATTAACGTCTCTCGTTATTCAGCCAACGTGCCACGCTTTGGAAGGGGATTGTTTGGTTTGAACGCAGTCATCTCAACATAAGCTCAAAATGATTCATACCCTGCGCAAAGTGGAGTTGAAGTGACTTTGTGGTTTGCAGCTATAAAATGTTTGACTTGTTTTGCCATTTTTCTTTTTTTTAACAGCAATTTTTCACAATCTTTCACACTATTTTGAAAATAATCGAGAGAAGGCCCTGTTTACCACACAAGCAAAAAATAAATATATATATATATATATATATATATATATATATATATATATATTTGTCATATTGTGTAGCATTTAACTAAACAAACAATAAGAGATAGTGCTATAATTTGGAAAATTACAATGTATTTAAAATGTTGCATAAAAATTGTGACTTTTATATAAAAGAAACTCAACATTTAGTTAGAACTGCAAATACTTAAAAAAGTATGAGAAAATTCCATCTGACTGTGATGGTTTGGATATCTAAAAAATTTTTTTTTTTTTTTGCTATGAATATGACGGGGTCATACATACGTCACTGCTTAGATTTTGGCGGCCTGATGCTTTCTCTATTGTAGTTATTCCGACATGACTGATTTGCCTGTTGCTGTTTGGTTATGTAAGTGTTCGATTGTTATATTATTATTATATTATTTACCACTTTCTAGTTTAGTTATTTTCTGTTTGCTTTTCCTAAATAAGAAAATGTGAATTGTGTTCACCATGTAAATGTTTTTGACACAATTCTATTTGCTTAAAAATGTAATAATCGAAGTCTGAAAAAAGTATGATATCCCATTTTTGTTACAATTATTTATATATATATATATATATTACATTTTTGTTACAATTCCATTTAAAAAAAATCTCATTATTTTGGCCGTGTTACGTTGTAGGTATATGTGGCAAACAAAACAAAAACGTGCAATGCGTTATGACTACATTTTGAGTTGGGTCATTGCATTGTTATGGTCCTAGTTTTGTTCCTTTGTCATGATTATGTTGTCAGTTGCTATGTTCCTTGTGATGATGAGCTTGTCAGTTGCTATGGGCCTGTAAATGTCCCTCTTAAATCCTGTATTTATGTTCTCTATTTGTGACTCTTATTTTGTTATTTAGGCCTTTATTCTGTCATACAGAATTATGCATTGTCAACTGTTCCTATTCTCTCTCTCTCTCTCTGTTGTTACTTTGTATTTTTGTACATAAAGGCTCTCCTTTTACAACTCCCGTTTCTTGTCTGTGTTTGGGTCCTAACTGGCTCCTGAGACTTTGGACGCCCCCGATCCAGACTATATACCCATTGTCTTAATTATTGAGAGATTGTGATTTTTTTTGGGACACGGATATACAAAAATAACAGCAGGCTGATTATTTATTTTGTCTGAGGGACAAATGTTTCCTATTATGTGTCCCAGCTACTATTTTTGAAGTAGCCTTGTGTGTTTTTTTCTGTTCAAGTGAGGGTTTGTATTTTAGTAAATTGGTTGAAATTGGTGACTCATTCATGCCAGACTGGACATTTCCCACCTCGGTTAGAGACCAACTTTGTGCCTTACTCACTTTTGTTGACTCCCCAGACTTTGGCTTGTTTATCTGTGCCTCTGCAGAGGCATTTAAGTCGCACACCTGGAAGCAACTGTCCTCCTGAGATAGAGCATTGGAGCAAGGACACCTTTTTCGTTGTTTTAATTAACTCTTACCGCATTTGGTTACTTCTTCACTTGTGGATTTTTAATTTCTCAACCCCCCTCTTCCAATTTGTTTTTTTTTTCCCAGCACTGCTTGGATTCATGATGCAGTTCTGTTCAACAAAACAAAATGTTTCTATTGCTACTATACAGGTCCTGTCTGAATGTGGCTGAACTGCAGCTCTTACTAGAACTGAACACCTTTTCAGCTGAATGACTGCTGGGTTGGATTCCTCTGCACCTGCGTCATTTCACTACATTTCACATCATCAGAATGCAGGGAGCGTAGAAAATTTTCCATTTTGCCCTTGAAGGTACAGAAAAAGGTCATTCATTTGTTTCCTTCAGCTGTTTCTTTGAATTGTTGCATTTATTTTATGGTCATGTGTAAAAGAAGATGCATGCAAAGTCAGGAGGTTATCAGAGACTATGAATGATGGTGATAAAGAATAACTGACTAAAATAATAAGGGTATTTCTACTTGTGTATGGACCTGAGACTGTGGATTCAGACCCCCCCTAATGGTTGCAAAATGGTATTACAAAACTGGCCACAGTAGGGGAAGTATTTGAATGTTTGACCAGCAATAAAATTTTATTGTTCTCCTGAATGACATTTACCATCAATTTTGCACTATTGTTATTGTTTCTAAGCTGAATGACGCTTGACTGATGATTTCAGGTGTGTATTGTTTGGTGCTGGACGAATGTTGTTTTTAGTACTATTATTATATTAAATCAATCTTACCCCAGTATTGACAATTCCGAACATCCGGGCATTTTTCATATTTCCCCAATGCAACGCAATGCAAATGCTTCCTTTTTACAGTGCAAACAAACACGGATTGTATTTCTTTTGCATGTGACTATCATACAAACCACAAACCAGGCGGGGATTGTTTCAGTAGTCAAATGACATTTCATTACTTTTTGGAATCAAAATAATCTTCACAAATCAAATGACAAGGGTCCAGAGTCCAATGCTTTTCAATGAGCGGAGATTTCCCAGAGTAGGACCACAATTTTGACTTGTGATGTAATCTTTGAAATAATAACCTTTGGGGGCAGGGGTGTGGGCCCTTTGGGGTCATAAACAAACATGCCATTTCATAGCTTGACTGTCCAGCAAACTCATAGAGAATATACAGTATGTGGTATATTGACAAGGCTAAACTGAGAAGCAAGGTTATTTTTTATATAACGAAACTAACGAAAAAACTAAAATTCAAGTTCAAAAAACTATTTTGTTAACAAAATAAAATAAAAATGCTTTGTAAAAAAAACTAAAAAAAAAACCTAACTGAAACTACATTTTATGTTTACAAAACTAAAATTATAATTACAGTGAAAATGTCCTTCATTTTAGTCTTTGGTAATTAATACTCGTGTATTAATTGGGGATGATTTGAAAGGAAGTGTGTCATACAAAAGTGCTGTCACCTAGCAGGAACCAATAAAAAAGCACCTTCAGATGACATCGCTCCTAGGCGACAAATTCGCCTGCTTTTTCATTTAACTCAGTCGAAATGCAACGCTAGGAAGAAATTTGTTTTTTTTTCATGGTGTTTACTAAATATTGTGCACAAGTAATACACATTTAAAAAAGAAATAGAAAAACTAATACTGAAATTAACTAAACCTATACATTATTTAAATAACTGAAACTAATGAAAACTATCAGAACCACCTTGAAAACTAATGAAAACTTACTAAATTTAAAACTCAAAACGAAATAATAACAAACTAAAATGAAAATTCCCAAACTATAATAACCTTGCTGAGAATTCAGACCAAGTAACACAGACAAACTGAAGGCT
This sequence comes from Leptonotus elevatus, assembly GCF_054856555.1. NCBI lineage: Eukaryota > Metazoa > Chordata > Actinopteri > Syngnathiformes > Syngnathidae > Leptonotus > Leptonotus elevatus. Next base: position 35,638,737 of record NC_141240.1, on the reverse strand, counting down.
GAAAGCAACCTCGATTTTCATACCACCGCTGCCTTTTCATAGGTTGCATGATCACCCCCATGCAACCTATGGATGCAGTAATTAATGAAAAAGGGTTCAACTAATATTGACTGCATATGAATAATAAACATATTTTTCAGAACGCCATATCCATCTTTATATAATTTGTTTTAAGGTGGCAAATTATGAACAAAATCAACTTAAATCTTGAAGCATTCCCACCTGTGTAGTAAATCTCTATAATGCAAGATTTTCACTTTCGATTGAACTACGCTTCCACAATTATTGTGATTCACCGAGGACCGTATTTATCAACATGGCATTGATGTTCAATGAGATCTTGTGAAGTTTCTCAAAGTTACAAAAATAAACATTCAAGACGGCTCCCATGAAAGCAAACACTTCACATGATTGGAGTTTCTTTTTTATTCCCACATTGCTTAAGGTGATTGTATAAAAGCATTTAAACCCACAAACATTCAAATAAATAAAAAGGAGTTCATTTGTGCCGACCTTGATTAACGATGCAAACTAACTCTCCACAAGCCACAATTGCAGTTGTTTTTAATGCACAGTGTCGTGACAGGACGCTTGCCTGCGGATATAAATAAACATCAAACATCTCATCTGGGAGCCTGACTCAGAAATTACAGCAACCTCTAACGAGTATGAAGATGTTTTGTTTTTTTAATGTGTTTCTCTCCTCTTCTTTTTTTTTTTGCCAAGAAGCTGGTGTGGGCATTGTGGCACATAAGACATTTTACCCTCTTTCTGTAAGCTTCAAATCATCAGTGGTGCATACAAAGTAAGAAACCTGTACATAAATATAGATTCTTATTGCACATTGTTCACCTGACGCAAATTAAACTTTCAATAAAGCAGAACCAGTATAAAAGAGAAAGGTCTTCATGTATTTCTTTACATTCAAAGAGTCTGTCCCTTCACAAATGGCTAATCCACAGAACTTCCCATGTTCTGTCCGACATCAATGATGTGAATCAACCGCTTATTATGCTGCAGACAATGTGGCATTCAAATAAGGAACAATCCTTTTTCACAGAAATATTTTGCCTCCAGTGTTTGCCAGTGCTGTTTTGCTGAACTTCCCCATGACAGAAAGCATCCCAGCCAACTCTTCACATCACCATGACGGCAGATTTAAAAAGAAAAAGAAAAAAAGAAGTGCATGTGACTGAAGTCAGATTCTGCCGCTCACATGCCACAGAATACGTGAGCTCTTTGTATTTTCATGTGGTGTGACGTGCTCACTTCACAGAAGCTCTGCCTCGTCATCGTCATCCTCTGAACCTGAGGGACCCTGACGAACTTCTTCATACCACTTGTTGGTTAGAGTCTTCATCTGGATCCGTCCGTGCATAAGGTCCTGTTGGAGACACAACGCTGTCAAATTCCAGAAGTTGTATTGTTTCGTGCAGTGCAAAGCCTTCATTCTGTAAATCCAGTTCCTTGCCAAGCCATGCAAAACTACAAACACTATAAATGTATCACACTGGACAACTTCAGAATTTTCACCACGCATTCGGGTATAAAAGTCAACAGCACAAACGCAGTCTAATTACAGTGTAACTTTGAAATGTCACAACCTTATCACAACTGAAAAGGTATGCAGATATTTTAAAAAAGTGGTCCTAAACCTTGACGGAGGTTTTGAACCCTGCCATTTTCCTATGCACATCCACCAAATAGATTATTTTTTTTCTAATCCAAGACATAGGTATACTGGTGAACAAAATCATAAAATCTGGCTCTCTTTACCTTGAATTCAGAAAGCTTTGCGTTCTTGTATTCCCCATCTGCATGCAGTTTAAAGTAAGTGTTCCTTTAGTTTTGATACTTGTGCTGGACTAGAATTACTCTTGACTCCCATCATTCAACTCAACTCTATATTTATAGACAACCACTGCTGTTTTCTTAAGATGGCAGTTACAATGAAAACAGCAGAGGCCCCAGAATTGAACCCTGTGGAACACCATACGTTCCGTTATACATGTGAATTCATATTGCACATATTCGTCCGACTACTTTCTTTTTTTTGCTCGGCATCGTTAGTATGAAGAGATTCCAATAATAAATAAATCGCAAGCTGTACCATTACAACAGCCGCAAGTCAACTACCGAGTGCACCAAATTCCCTGCAGCATAGATAAGCCAAGCAATGTAGCCAATGATGGCCAAGCGGGGTGTATCGTCACGAATCATTGTTCCCGAACCCGTTGTTCAATCAAACACAGATTAAGAACACTGTTGTAGAAATTCTTAACATTAAAAAAAAGTAATACAAAAAGTGCAGCAGCTAAATTAAGTAAAAGTATAATTTAACCCTGTGGGATTCAATTAAATATCACAAAGGTTGCCTTTGAGTGTGGCTATACCAATTAATAAAAATAAAAACAAGCTTGATAAAACATGTTTTAATGTCCAGACTTTGTTTTGTACTTTTGTACTAGCACTTTTTCCCTTACTTAATGTTGTGTAAACACAAGCTTGAAAAATCCATCATTCAGCCATATGCAGACTACTTTAATTGGCTCAAAGGATTGCCAGCAAAGTGATGAAGCGGCCTCCCATGAGGCGGAGGATTTCTGTCTCTCTCGTCATCTCTTACCTCCTGGGTGAGCCTTCGGGTGAAGAAGGGGTTAAGGTACTTAGCATCAAGCCACATGAAGCCCTTCAGATCCTGCCTCTGGAATATGTGAGCCTCGTATTCCTCCTCAGTCAGTTCTGATAGATGCTCCGACTCAACCGTATTCCCCTGGCGGTAGCGAGAAGAGAGTGAGAGAGGGGCAGATAAATAGAGAGGAATGAAAGAAGGGGAAGGGCTGACTAACTAGCCGCAGGCATAAAAGATGAAAGGAATAAAGGTGGACTATGAAAAAAGGTTCAAATTACACGGCTCGTGTCGAGATCACACCAAGGTGATTTTAGTTGTAGGGAGAAATGCAAGCTTAATTGATCTTGTTCCCTTTGGAGTGCATCGTTCACATTACATTACTTTAGTCAGTCTCTAAACTCATTTAAACCCCAAAAACATGTAAATGTGTTTTTTAATACTTTGCTCTTCACTCCCAAAAACTTTATTTTTATTTTTTATGCAACAGCATACAGAAGGCTTTGATGCCGCTTCTGTCATGAAGAAGTGGCTTAAAGTAACGATAGTTATTACAAAACCGTCCAGTTGGTGGCAACAGAGTACAAGAGATCAGCCAGGGCCATGTTGCAACAAGCTGTTTTTGGCACTGTTTTCACCAGGAATGTGAATAATGATGAAACATAGCTATAGTCTAATGCGAATTGCTAAACGAAAAGATACAAATACACTTTTTATTCCTGATGAAAGAAGAGACTCTAATCTTTCTTTTGGTAGGTTCCATGTTTTTTTATAGCAATAGAACACAATATTTTGTGGGTCTTGCAAAATCAGTCAAAATCCACTAAAACAGCTGGGAGCGAATAGGGTTGCTTCAGTGAAAATGGCTGAGAGTGAATGAGTAAAGAGGTGTGTTTCTGTGTGGTTTAACTGTGAGTCTGTAACGAGAGCACTTCACATTGTGCAAATCTCATGCTCTTTACAAACCATCTCCAAGCCTTTCATGCTTTTCCCTTCAAGAGAAACCCAACAGTCTGATGGCAGAAGATGAAAAGGATGGCACAGCTTGCATCAATGCAGCACATGCACATGCGGCGCGAGTGCGTTACCATTTTCTGCGTCTTGCTCAGATTGACGTCCTTCTTGTTCTTGCGCCGTGACTGGCTCTCCTCAATGTCCATGATGCGGATGAGGGGCATGGTCCCGCCCCCGAGGAGGAGGATAGTGAAGAGCACGATGATGATGGTGGTGGTGCCAATTAGTTGCCGCTTCTCAATGGGCTCCAGGCCAAGATGCAGACTCAAAGCATAGGGGATAGCGCCTCTCAAACCTCAAACATGCAACAATAGAGGAGTAAGAGATACTAGAAAGTATTTCATTAAAATGTGACAATTGCCTAAATGTCACGGTCCACGTTATATCATAGCCATTTGGGTTTTTTTGTGTTGTGGGTGTCAAGCTGTGTGTGTGTGTGCTCCTCTCTGTCTGATTGGTGGCCCTCATCCCTGACTCAGTCCACCAATCACTGCCAGGGGGAAACTCTGATTGGTATTTAGTTTCAGGAGTGCCACAAGATGCACTGATGGACAACCAGAGTTTAAAAAGGTCTCAGATGCTTTCAGGGTTGACTGGCTGTCAGTGTGTGTGTGTGTGTGTGGGGGGGGGGGGGTCTTGTTTAGTGGGGCCAACATTTCGGGATTTCGCAGAGTTGGGGGGCCCACCCGTCCATGTGGGGCCATTTTGCTGGGCCCCACAAGTTTAGACCTCTTTTTGAGGGTCAAGACTTGGTTTTAGAGTTCAGGTTTGAATTGGGTCATGGTTGAGGTTAGGGTAAGGAATAGGGGTAGGCGATAATTTTTATGGTCGGGGTTAGGGGAAGGGGCTAGGAAATGCATTATGTCAAGGCCCCACAAAGATAGTAAAACAAATTTGCGTGTGTGTTAGTCGGTCCCTCCACTGCACACATGCGTCTTTCGTTTTAGCGCATCATTTGAGTCCTTTGCCATAATTCGAAAATTTATTTTTTAGCCATTTCTCATTAATGTGTGTATTAGGATCTTGGCCATCGCCACCATTGTTTCATTCATTTAGTAAGTACATTTGTTTTTGCACTAAGACAGTTGGGATTCGTGAGTGTTAGCAAATGGATGAGGTATTTGTGTATGTTCCCGAAATCATAACATCAACACTGTCGGTAAGAATGTGAATAGTTTGTCAGTATCTTTGTAAAGGCGCAATACTTTGATCCAGCGTTTGCGTTGGATCTCATGAAATTTTGTAAAATGAAATAATATTGTGGCTGGTCCATGTATGACAAATTTCAAATAATCTCCAAAAGTTTGGACTAGTGGAAACCGGCATGACCATGCGCTGACCACACCTATAATACCCATCTTTCATCAGATATAATTAAGTGGCAGAGCTGGCAAGAAATTTAAAGAAAATGACAGCAGATTCGGGCCACTGCCTATGTAAACAGTCGTGATTAAGATTAGGGAACAAAAGGAGCCAATTTAAAAAGTGCAAGCAAATCTTGATTTGCATGACGGCTGGACGGATCAACACATTTCCATTTCCATAAACACTCTCAAAGGGATTCCGACCCTTGCGAGGTAAAATACCTCAAGAGTTTTTTGTCAATCAAACGCTGGATATGATTACACTGACAGGAGGTGACCCAACTGCACAGTCACTGTTTTTGTTTCTTATCGTTGTTTACAGCCCCAACAGATTAAAGCATGACTTCCCGTTATTCTTTCGAAAACAAAATATTAATTGTCTCCCCTCACCACTGAACCACATGATGAACATCATCTTGGGTGTGATCTTGTGATCTCTGCAAAAGTTAAGGAGGAAGGAGAGAGGGAAGATGTTGACGGCACGGCCCAGAAGAACCAGCACCTAGAATGAGACAAAATAAAGTTAGTCTTCATGTTATGGGAGGCATAAACCATTGCCACCAATGTCAAGGTTAACAAAAGCACTTACGATGCACCATATGACAAACGATATTTCAAAGTTGTGTGGGAAGCTGAAGATGGATAGACCGAGGAATGCAAACACGCATGTCTCTGAAAGGAAAAGGAAAGCATACAACAATGTTAACATCAAAAACAATGATTAGCAGGGTTATAATAGTTTTGGTATTGTCATAGTTTCATTTCATTTTGGGTTTTGTTTCTTAAATTGACTTCGTATTAATTGGTTTTCAGACCGTGTTTGTTAGTTTTTAGAATTTTTTTCTAATGCTTTGTGTTTATAGTTTTTATTAGACTTTGAAGCACAATAAGTGCAGTGCTTCATACTACTTATCAAGATGCATCACAACCCTAACGTCTTAAATAAAGCTAGGGTGGTCTGCCTTTCCATCCCTTGTTTGCTAAATTGCCAACTTCTGAAGTAGATTTGTGGCTTGAATTCCTGTTGAGAATTAAAATTAAACCCGGTTGTACGGTGTAATATTTTTTAAAATACACTCAACAAAAATATCAACTCAACACTTTAGTTTGCTCCCATTTTTATGAGACAAACTCAAAGATCTAAAACTTCTTCAAAGTCTTCCACATACACAATATCACCATTTCTCTCGAATATCTAAATCTGTGATAGTGAGCACTACTAATTTATCCTACCTCACAGGTGTGCCATATCAGGATGCCGATTAGCCCAATACCAACATTTTGACTTCGATACTATACCTGCATAAAATACCGCGATAGCAGTACTGAAACGGTACCTCGACAAAACTCTAAAATATCAGCAAAAACTGACAGAAGAACTTCAAATTATTTTTTATTAATTCAAAATATTGTGATGTATACATGTCAATTTATGTACATACTGTATATATTTATGTTTATACTGTATGTGCTTTCCCTTTGCATGCCATATTCTTGAAGTACTGTATTTGACTGCATTTAATGTCTTTTGTTTTAAATATTGGCAATACAGTGGCACTCCAATGACTCAATGTAACGTTGCTTGAGTGTGCGTGCATGTCTCTGCTCTTCTCCATCACGCTCCCAATTAGTCGAATGCGTAATTCAAATGCTACAAACTGCGAACAAAATAATTCACACTCCACTTATTTTTAAGGGAAGTGTCAAAAATGCGTCACAACCTGTATCTGTTGCTCTGTCAGTCATCTGAGCTTTTTCTAAGCATAACTGTGATTTCCTACTTGAGTCCACTGCAGGAATGACTGCTGCTTTTTCTTCTGCTTCTCCGCGAAAAACATTTGCTCTTGTTACAAAACGTTTGTAAAACTGAAAATTGAAAACCACACGTGTGTTCTTCATGTGTTTATTGAAAACATGCGTAGGCAATGCCAATGCTGTCGCGTGGCTTCCACTCTGCTTGCACGCTCCCGTGGAGCCTTAATTAGCGCGTCATGCTTCTCAACGATTCAGTGCGTGAAGCCATCTTCCTGTGCCCTCTCGCACACACGCTGAAAGAGGCGTGTCGCTTACTTAAGGCGTTTTCCACATATCGGTAGACAGGCGGCCATGCGTGTATGTGTATTTGCCTTTAAAACAGAGTTGGCGGGCTGGGCTGTCTCGTATTTATTTTTTTTAAACACTGGTACTACGAAAAAATGATACAGAGCCGTTTTTGACGCCAAAACATCGAGGTACGGTACTGGTACTGGTGTCCCGTGCAACACTATTTGAGAGAAAAGGTGATATTGTGTATGTGGAATTTTTTTTTGATTTTTGAGTTCATCTAATTAAAAAAAGAGCAAAAACATAAGTGTTACGTTTATATTTGTGTGCATACAGTGTATACATTTTTCATATAAACCAAAAAAGGAGAGCAATTGTTATCGAGCATCGCGTTTTGGGAGTTAAGCCACAAAAACAAGGAAGCCATAAAAAAACACGCAAGCTTGTCGCTGAGAAGCGAGATTATCTTGTGGCACTTTTTTATTGACTGCTCCTAGATGACGACGCTTCTAGGCGATACACAGTAAGAGGATCATAACTAAAATAAAGCCCAATCGACAGACTAAAACCAAGGACATTTTTGCTTATAATTATAGTTAGTCTTAATTGAGTTTTGTAAAAGTAAAATGTAGTTTCAGTTAGTTTTCATTTTTAAAAAGCGTTCATTTTATTTCGTTTACGAAAATGTTATTTCGTTCGCTAAAATAACCTTGGTGATTAGTGATGGGGAAATGACGGGAATCAACTGACCGCACATAAAGGCCACTGTCCGTAGCGTCTGCTGCATGAGGATCTGAGTGACAGGCGACAGGTTGTGATGGGTGTAATGAGACATCACGATTCCCGCAAACAGGATGGACATAATTCCTGTGGATGGAGAGTGGTCAAGGCCCACATGAGATATTACAACAACCATACATGGAAAAAAAGAGACTGTGCACCTACCAGACAACTTAATACCCTCTGCCAGGCCGTAGGGAAGGTAAGCAAAGATTATCATCATGCCAAACTCGAGTGAGGGAGTCTTCCTCAAGTCAAAGTGTTTTAGAAACTGGTGTGCAAGTTAGGGAATATCAATAAGACCTCTTCAAGATAAAAAAAAAAAACACGGTGAAATTTCCCATCTGAACCTTATAAAAATAAATGTCTGCACAAAAACAGACCCAACATAAGTGGATACAAGAGCAGAGATGAGTCCTGTGAGGGTCCCCAAGGCAGCAGAACCAAAGAACATTTTGAGGAAATAACCCACTGCTTGCAGAAACGTCTCCCAGCCCGTTACCTTGCTTGTGTCTGAGCGGGAAAAGAAACCCTCTGCAGTGCTAAAAACACCAGACAGAAAAAACAAAACGTTAACAAAGTCTTCTTGTAATACCTTTGACTGACCCT
>NC_141240.1:35347798-35622798 GCF_054856555.1 Leptonotus elevatus | reverse complement strand
TCTTCTTGCATGAACGACTTTACTGTATATGCACTATGAACACGCACGCACGCATACAGACTAGCAAGGGGATGTGATGCACATGCATCATCTGCCCAAGCATTGCATTCACGTGAAGGTGGATGTAAGAATCTATAAATTGAGCAAGAAGGGGCCGAGCAACAAACTGTGCAGCAGAATGTCCATTATTCCTCTTAGTGCATGTTAAACTCAATACAGAGTGTGCATTAGAAGCAAAAGAAGCAACAATCTATTTCTGGGTGGTGGCTGACTGGACATTCGTATCAGTTTTCTGTCAGAAAGATCGAAGAGGGCCGGTCCATATTTAGTCCAGCGAGTCAACAATCTCTCCCTTTGTGTATAGGCAGCAGTCTTGACAGCTTGTTCGAGCCTCTGTGGCCCAATGACCCCACGAGCAGATGGAGGCGAACACAGTCTGCAGTCATCAGCTCCAGGCACAGCACACCCATGACGAACAGGGATGGGAAACTGACCCCTTGTGGTGAAGGAGGCCATAGTTTGAGTTTTTGATACCTGAGCAAAGCACACATTGTGCAAGGTTATTTTTAAAGAGGAAGTCAACCCCCCCAAAAAATTCTTGACAATAATATGTTTTATGCAGCCCCACTAGTCTAAATAAAGTATTCTGGTTAATATTGTGTTAGTGGAATATGAGTTAAGCAGCAAAATCCAGCATTTTATCAATATCAAAAGGCGGCCATTTTGTCAATTGCTGTTGAGTGAAAATGACATCATAGTTGTGAAGGTCTCAGGTAACAACCAATCACAGGTCAGCTTCAGAAAACAGGGGCTCTGTGATTGGTCGTAGCCTGAGCCCTGAGGAACAGAGATGTCATCTTAAATCAACAGCAAATGGCAAAAGGACTGCCCCCGAGATGGATAAAAATGGCTGGATTTTGCTGTAAAACTCATATTCTGGAGGGAATATTTGAATGTCTCACGATTCGATTCGATTCCGATTTTTGGGTGTGCAATCCGATTCAGAATCAGTTTTCGGTTAGGAGCGATTTTTTGAATGACAATGATTTTTGCTTCAATTTACAGATGGTCAAGGAATCGTAATGATCTACTCCAGTCTGACACGCAAATGCGCTACTCGCGGCACTTTTATCACTCAAAAGAACGGCTCCACGCAGCAAAAAAACAACTTTTATTGGAATAACTTGATCATGACTTTTTCCTTCTACTCTCTAATGTGGCTACAACTTAACAGTGTATCAAACCGCGTGGAACCACACTGCCCCTAAGTGGCCAAATCAGGTACAACATGAACAGCGCTCCCAATAAAGGCATACACAAACAAAGGGAAGACAGTATAAAATTATTTAAATAAAATCGATTTTGGGACATTTAACTCTTTGACCGCCATAAACGTTATAAAACGTTTAGTAAAAACCTACGGAGGGGCGCCGAGGACGTTAAAAGACGATCACTATTTTTTATTTTTTTGGAAACGGGTGGAGGAAAGCCTTGGGCAGCTGTGTATCAAGTATCAAGCAGATCTAGTTAGTTTAATGACTCGTTTTGGCCCCTAGATGGCAGCGATGACACTCTTTGCACAAGGTTGGGTGGGCCGCCCACCGTGGGCGTCAGTAGAAGACGTGAGGCGGAGCTAGAGTGTTGAGGAGACAATGGCTGATGATGCAACAATGGCGACCGGTTGCAAGCAGCTCACGCTTGAGCATTTTTTTCAAAGACGGAAAGCATCGATCAATACTAAAAAGCGCATTGATGTCGACGATGATGATGACTCCGAGCTTGACGCCAAAGTTGGAAGCCTTGACGCGACCGTTATGATCACGTAGTAAGCCTCACCGGCTAGCGCTGCTAACGCCGGAAAACGCGCAGCACAACCGACCGGGTACTTCTGCACAAGCGGAGATTCGATCGGGCGATGGAGAGTTGTCGAAAAGCATCGACCAATGCACATTGATGATGATGATGATGGTGAATCCCGAGGTTGACGCCACAGTTGGACGCGGCCTTTATTCTCACGTCATAAAGCCTCACCGGCTAGCGCTGCTAACGCCGGAGCTGCACAAGCGGACATTCGGTCGGACAATGAAGAGTACCCCGAGTCCAATGCATATTCATCGGAGGAGCGGGTACAGTCTGATCACGGAGAAGACACTGGTTCTGGACTACGATGCCACCATGAATGGAGTGGATAAGATGGATCAGAACATCTCTTACCACACGGTATAGCAACTGAAGGACATGAGGAAGCCAGACGTAACACCACCGTAACGTAATCCTGATATTAGACTTTATGGCAACGCACACTGCAGTATATACTTGCTATTCCCCGGAAAAAACGGCCTGCAAGAAAGTGTAGCTTCTGCACGCGAAGAGGCAATCGCAGTGAAACTAATCTGTTGTGCAAATCATGTTGCGTCTCCTTGCACGCAGGGGAGTGTTTCACAAAAAGAAAAACTATCGTTGAAACATCCACATAATTGTAAATAGCACCACAGTTGCACACATTTGTAAATAGTTTGCCAAATTGTTGTCAAATTGTTACACTGTTGAATGTAAATAAACGTATTTTGCTATCAAAAAACACTTTTTCATTCTTTCATGGACAAAAAGAAGTGTAAAATTCACTTTTGGTCCAAAACAAGCGCATTCGGATGAAACTAACCATTTTCTATTGTTGATTACTAAAGAACGGAATAAAGGTTTTTTTCTAATGAAAGATGAAAGTTCAATCTTTCATTTGGTAGTATGTGTGTTTCCGTAGTCCAAACAGAACATTTTCTGTGAACCTTGAAAGATCAGTCAAAATGCTTAAATCGGCTGGCACTGACAGCATCCCTTTTCTGAAAACGTCTGGCAGTCAAAGAGTTAAAATCGATTCTGAATCGTACTAAATGAGAATCGATTTTTTGGTACACCCCTAATGTTTAGACTAGTGAGGTCACACATATCATATTATTGTCAAGAAATGTTTAAGGTTGACTTCCCCTTTAAATAATTTCTTTGTTGCTACGCTACCAGGATTATGTTAAACCGAAATGCACCATAGTGCAGCGATCTGGCATGGTGGGCCAAGGAAGAACCCATTCAATTGCTTTGCCACCAGGTAACTAACTAAAAAAAAAACTTTTTTTTCAGACCTAATGAAAAAGGGGCTACCTAATTAAAAAATGACGACAAAATAATACAGTGCTGCTGGAAATTAACAGAGAAGCTATTTGCTCACAATTACAAAAAAAAAAAAAAAAGACTTGAATTTTCGGCCTTTTTCATTAATTTTTGTCTATTCGATAACTTATTCGGGACTTAAACCCCAAAACAGCATGTCGACACAAATCTACACTACCTGAAGCCATTAAAAAGTAGGTCAAGCATGGGGATTGCATATAGAGAATGTTATGTTAGAGACCGACTACTCTTTTGCATATGTCCTCATTCGGGTGCGAGAAAAAGCAGCCATTCAGAAATTTGTGTACGTTACCGCTCTACCGGAATGTTGCCTTTCAGGGAAAGTGAAAGGTCAAACATGAACATTAACATCTGAGACTGAGGATGGTATGTCATGCATGCACAGCAGCTTGACAGCCATAATTCTGCATGCGTGCACAAGTTTAATGGCAAAATAAAAGAATGTGTGCTGGAGTGACTAGGCACACACATAAAGATAGTCTGCAACAATTAAAAGGTAAAACAAAAAAAAAACTAAATTGAACTGAAAAATGACTGAATGGAAAAGGAACATTTGACAACAAATACTGGTAATAAAACTCACCTGGTTCATTTTAGTATCATTATTTAAAAGAGGGATAAAGTACACAATCGCTGCACTTTTTTTTTTAGCCTTTTATTCACAAAGTGCTATGATCAATAATCTATATTGTAAATATTTAACTATATTGCATTGTATTGTGTGTGTATTTTGATTTGCTTTTATTTTGCTTTCTTTTACGCTGCTTTTTGCAGCCAGGTCGGCAATGTCTTAATTTATTTATACGGATAAATACTTGTTAAATCGGTCATCGCTAGACTGCCCTGCATGTGAATTTGTGAGGGACTGAACAGGTTGTAATTAATGATGTTGCAGACATAATAAATCATTACATTTAAAGAACAAAGAATTGTGATGAAAACACAGTTTAACCCATCAAGGCCGGGAGCACGTGACCGCGCTTCTGCCTTTAAAGCCGGGAGAGAGGATATGTCATTTTGTTTTGACCAATTTTTGATCCCTTAGCCGATTCAATGCATCAAAACACGCACGAGAGGGTGACGTGGGCCTCGTAGCATGTCCTGGAATTTTATTCGAGCATTTATGGTTGACGCAGATTCGCGGGAGTTATGAAATAAATGACGCCATGGGAGGGAGGAATTCGAATCAGTGTAACGAGTCGACAGTGACATACTGTTAAAGAAATATGTTTGTAGACAATGAGGATGTTGAAAATTTGGACGACCTCGTAACAGAATGGACGACGAATAATTACCACTCGTTCCCCCCCGAGGTTATTACAACTGCGCTCCAATGTTGAAGGTAAATAAATATATATGGAGTTATATACCCGCAGATGCAACATTTGTTTGTTGATATTTATTTAAAATATTGAAGGCTTATAATAATAATAATAATAATAATAATAATAATAATCAACTTAGGTTTGTGTGAACGCCACAGGTGTAAGATCTAAAATGTTTTGGGAATTATGTTTCTATCTGCTACAGGAGCTGAATTATTTTAAATATTATTGAATTTCCAGGAAAGACTCAGGTTTTCAAGGGCATGTTTTGCCAGGCGCTTTAGGCCTTACTGGGCTAAAGAGGACTGTGCCAAACACAGCAAAAGTCTAAGCAGGGCAAAGGATGGAGATGAGTGAGACATTTTTGCTCAAGTTCCACTAAAGTTCCACGGTGACATGAGGGGGAAGGAAGGGCCCTGAAAACACATTTAAAACCGCTCTCTCTGTGTTTGGCTCTTCTTTCTGTTGAGATCTAATGTGGGGGGTGGGGGGTGGGGGAGCATGTGCTGCCCTTTGGGACTCGAAACACACCACACTCGTTAGAAGAAAACCCATGACAAAGAGACAGCTAAACTAGGAGACGAGAGATTGTATTCACTAATGTAGCTTGATGATTTCTAGTTTCCAGACCTCAAGGCGAATGAGAGAATTCCTAATCCAAAAGAATGCAAAAGGGATTTTTTTTTTTTTATGCGCTGGACTGTGGGGATACAAGTGCAGATGGGGGAGTTTGCAGAAAAGGGCAAAGAAAGCAGATTGGTGGGGAAAGGCAAGGGCAAAGCCTAGAATGCCAGGATGCGGCTGCCTCGGGGGCCTGTACACCCCCCTTGCTGCTTTGTGGAGCGATGCTGCAGGCTTGATAGATTTGTAAAATGGGCCAACTTTGGAAACATGCTCGCTGAGAGAACGAGTGCGAGAGAGAAAACGCTTTCTTCTAGGGTAGCTACAAGCATAAAGGAGAATACTGTCTAAACCCTCATTTAAAAAAGATCCATTAAAAAACAGAATTAAGGGAACAGATTTCTTGCGTTGAATATGACGGTGAATTTTAGAAGACTTTGCAGATGATTTTTTTTTTTGTGGTGCCTTGAGATAAGAGTTTAAGTTGTTCCTTGACCATGCTTGTAACTCAAAACCAGCAAAAATGAATATAAATGCAATTAATCCATTCCAGCCTTCTAAAAAAAAAAAAAAAAAAAAAAACAACTAAAATATTTTTGTAAATGCATTTTTTTAAATTAAATGGCCATTTAAAAATAATAAAAATAGCACCCGATAATATATTTTAAAAAACCATACATTAATGACATGAGCAGCTAAACGCAGAAAATAGAATTTTGAACCGCTATTTGCTACTGCCACCTGTGGCCGAAAAGTGCAACTGCACACTCCCTTCTCCACGTACGCAATACGCACATGACGTCACATTCACAGACAGAGGGTGTGAAATTCAAACCTGAATGCAGTCTGAAAACTACTGACCAGAGGCTTGCAGGCGTACGCATTGTGAACATCTTATGTGTCAATCTACTAATTAGAAGATATTTCAGTCATAAATGGTCTAATAAAAAGGCTATTGTAAAGATATTCTGGGCAAATTGTTACATCGAGCAACTTTAAATAAAGACAATTAAAACATTTTTTGTTAGTTCTACTTCATTGAACATTTTGCTGCTCATTCTAGTATTTGCGCCTCAGAGACCTAGGGGTAGGTAGTAAAAGACAACACGGATAAACAGTACTGGATTGTAGACTCAGCTCCTCTTTCAATTTCTCAGTACAGCAATAACATTGGTCTTTCTTTGCAGAGGATAAAGATTATATGTCTGTGATTATTGTTATATTATCTGTTTACATGCGTTGCTTTTTATGTAGCCGTTGCTTAAAGAGTAACCGCAGCGCCACATAGATGCTAACTGTTAGCCTGTGTGCCCATAGACTTTTCCCATTGTATGTTAGCAGTAAGCTAGCAGTTACTATGTGGTTCGGTGACAGTAACCTTCAGCTGAGAGTGGCAATAAACTGCTTGGAGACTCTTTTTTTGTGGAATACTTACTATTTTTATTTGCCAAACTGTTTATGGGATAATATTTTTGGGATTTCAGAACACAGGTACTCGAGACGGAATAGGATTTGAGGGGCTCATGTTGCTGGGTCAATGACTACACAGAACCCTGAGGGGCCCTAGGTAGAACGCAAAAAAAGAAAAGAAAAAACCCCACAATGGGTCCCTGTGTGTACAAAACATTGACATAACCTGTCCCCTCCCTCCTCTCTTTCTCTCTATTTCTCTCTCTTGTTCATTCATTATTTCACTCAATAGAAGAGAATGAGGAATGTTAATTAAAGGCTACAAGCTCCAAAAGAAAAACAATAGGGGGTACAGGCAGGGCTCTAAGGGAGAATGAGTGAGCAACAAACATCGTGGGCAGGTATCAAGAGCGGAAATCTAAGATTCATGACAAACACTCAAGACAAGGCTAAGAAAGCCCGACAAAAAAAAAAAAGAGACTGAAAAAATGGACAAAACGTGTAAATGCAAAAACATATACACATTAAGAATGAGTTAAACTTTACCTTCCAGTTGGCCAATTCTTGGAACTCAATGATCTTAATAAATCCTCCCATTAGAATCCCTAAAGAACATAGAGACAAGAGCACAAAAGACAGTACCACTTTTAATATATGAGAGCGTTTCAATTCAACCATAATGCAGATGAAGCACGAAATAGAGGCAAGCAGACAGTTCAGAGGTTTCATTCACTAAATTCACATTCGCTCAAACGGCGAGGAAACACAAAAATGTGTGGAGAGCACTGAAAGAGCAAGATAGTAGCGAAACTGTAAATGTAAGCATCAAAATTATTTAGCGTTACAGATATGCAGACAGGTTTGATTGATTGGGATGGTGAGAAGGAAGGCAGACAATAAGTGGATGAGAGGGAAGAGATAAGGAAGGAAAAGCAGTGTCTCTGTGATTTGTTCGCACATTGTTATCTCGCCTCAGCAGAGTCCTGCTCCAAACACGCTGACATCTCAATGCAGTCAAGGGGGCGAGGGACAAAAAAGGAAAAGCCCTTTGGGTTCGAGACAGATGCAACACTGAGTTTGAGGGAGTGCAACTTACCAAAATCATACATAGGGTACAAAAAAAGCCGATTGGACTTGAGGTAGCACAACAAACGTGACGTGACCTCACGTGACACTTTTTACTATGAGGCAGTTGCTAAAACTTAGTGAAGGTCTTAATGCTGCAGCAAATTTGGGTTTGTGTGAGTGTGCCATTGGGCGCATAATGCATAATAATTTTTCAGATTAAAAAAAACTAACAAAACATCTGTGTTTAAGTCAATCGGTCACGGAGGGGAAATGGTTTTGTCAGATTAAACAGAAACTCACCAAGGAACACAACAGCAACACTCTCTGGAAGAAAATGAAGCTTGAATTTGATAAGCAGATGAACCAAGATGATGCAGATACCTGTGTTAACAAATAGGAGGGAAGAGCAAAGAATGAATCGTGGTGCTCCTCACAGAGATGGGGGAAAAAACTATTATATTGTATGAAAAAAGCATAAGTAAGCAAGTTTGACGTCATCTGTTTGCCTATTGATACCAAGCGTTTTCAAGTTTGACATTCGGTCAGCCATCATCTGGGGTATTTTTAACTGGTGATTAGGTTATTTGCCAAGAGGGTGAAGTTGTTGAGTATCCTGATTAGCCATTCACAGGGCAGCCTCACCCTAATGCATATCCTGCAACCTACTTATGCTAAAAGGAACTAAAATCTTTGGAATAGAGTCAGTGCTTCACTGACCCAAGTTTACCTCTAAGTCCATTACATGGATTTACATGTGACAAACATATGCAATCATTAGAAATTCCGAGGTGAGGTTCCCAAGGGAGAGGCCCTGTGGCTTTGTCAGGGAAAAATTATCCACAATGGAATTTCTACACCCCTGTTCTTATAACATTTATAGGTAATATTGTATCCAAATGAAATTCTGATACTGTACACCGAACTTGTCTTTGAGTTAGGGTTGCACCGATCGATCAGCTGGAAAAATGTATCTGCCCCGATTTCCTTCATTTTGGGGGATCGGTAATCGACCGATCCCTTAAAAATAGACCGATCTTATCACTCTCCTTAGAGGTCTGAAAAAGTATTCTCTTCTGCTTAGATGACTAATAGGCTTTTATTTTTATTTGAGAGAAATACTTAATGTGCAGTTAAAAAAAAAAAGCATTATTTCACAATTATTGTTCAATGTTTTTCCAATAAAACAAGATTGGAACACTGAAGGTGGCTGCTTATTATGAAAAAAAAACCTGGATCGGCAAAAATCGAGATCGGCAGGTCAGACTTTTTAAAAGATCGGGGTTCGATGCTCGGCCGGAAAATTATGATCGGTGCACCCCTACTTTGAGTATTTAAAGCTGCTCTATGTAGGAAATTGAATTTCAAATGTGTTTCGTGTAACTGCAAAATAAAACTGCACACCCCCTTCTTCACATGCACGCTGCGCGCACTTGTACGAGCACAATTTTATGACTGAAGACTCAGCACAGAGCACACTTGTAACTCTCCCGATTCATGCTGGAGACCCCCAAATTTTAACCCTTGAACACACTTCTCCCGCTAATCGCCCGATTTTACAGGGAGGTAAACAGTTCATATTGTGGGGAATATTTGACGCAGTATCTGGCAAACCTGGCCCTGCTTACAGTCAGTTGTGAGACTCCAGCTGGGGTTGGCAAGTATGGCACAGAGGCTGGAATCGTCATAACCAATTAGCGATGTTTACAGAGATTTAAAAAAAATAAACGTTTTTGATGGCCGTGAATGCTCTTGGGAGAGTAGCGTTCACATTCCGCGAGCATTCTGTAGCTACAATAGACCATCATCACCTAGGAAAATAAGGCGGCTGAATAGATCATTACGAGAATGGGAATTCAAAGCCCAATCCGGTATAAAAACTATTGGGCCAGAGGTTTGCAGGAGTAGCCATTGTGAAAATCTAAGGTGTTAATCTGCTAATTAGAAGGTAATAGATAAAGTGTCTACTGTAAAGAAATTTTGGGGCAAAATCCTACATCGAGCATGCCATTATTTAAAGGTGTCACCGTATTAAGTGCCTGCAAAAACTCTAAATTGTACATTTTAAAGACCATAATATCCATGACAGATTGAATTACTTAATCCTCTTGACCCTGTATGCTCCAAGTACTTACACATCCTGTCTGGACTATATTGTTGCTCACGGCTACAACAGAGATGAACACAATGAAGCAACCTACCAATAACTAGAAGGCTAAAGAATATGGTCAACCCATTGGACTGCTCTTCTTCTTGGGCCTGGACTCCCGTTTGTACAGGCAGAATGGCCTTTGGGTTTGGCGGTGCTGGCATTGTTGGCTTGGTTGATGATGATATTGTGGAGTGGTTGGATTCATTTGCAAGGTTCTCTGTGCCATTACTCTTGCTACAAGGAGAAAAGCAGAGCACTATGAGTTACTCAAGAAACTCTTCTTAACATTGTACTTGTCAGGGTAGTTTTAATGCAACATACTTTTTTTTTTTTACATTTACTTGAGTATTTACTTTCACTACACTACACTGAGATACATTTTGCTCGCTACTTATATTTTTATCTACAGGTATTACTTACTGCTTACGTGATCTATTTTGGGTCATCACACACACTTGTGTCAGATGACTGTACCCAATCCAATGTAACTATTAGTGACGTTTGACTGCATTTAACCAATCAAACAGAGCAAATATTTTCAAAATGACTTGTTTTGTTGGCAGAAATCTCTATTTACCTTGCAGGTAGGTAGGAGGATAAGCACTAAAAAATACATATATGTACTTTGAAAAGAACAGCTACGGTATTCGCTAGTTCGTCAAATTCAACAATGGCCTCTTATTGTGATCTCAAACGCGAGAGTTCAAATTCGTTGTGACGGTTTCTTACCAATGACATTAACAAAAATGCAAGATATCCTTCAATTAATTTCGTTCATCGAGTTATATGCTTTTATTTTATTTATTTTTTAGTAACATTGCGAGACCCATAAGCTTCTCCACAAAGCACATAAGCTCAAACCTGACAGCAGCAATGTCTTGGGGTCGGTCGAGTAAATCACGAGCATCTTGAAAGTCATGTTTGGTCGATGAAAATTGGTTTTCAGAAACAGAAACAGAATCATCCTTATGGAGAGCGTCCCTTTCCGCGTTCTTTCTCTCGTGCACATCCAAAGTCTTTGCAATATCTGTTCGCTTTGACAAGCACGGGTAAATAACCAAAGCAAACAATAACAACAAAACGCGAACTCTAGTGGTTTCCATTATTGTACACATCGGTTCAAACAAGAAAACGAATGTTTGTCCTTAAAAAGACTGGCAATTCCATGTCAGCAGCTCCATGTCTGTTATTATTCCACTTCCTTAGTATGTTTATGGGAGTTGTAGTTTCTACTTTTACACGCATGCGTAGTGAACAGAACAACGTAGCTAAATGGCGCTTTGCTCTTAAAGTATATATATATATATATATATATATATATATATATATATAGTTGAGAGAACTATTCAAGTTTCAACATGGCAAAAATAAAATAAAAAAATTATATATCTATCTATATATATGAGAGAACTATTCAAGTTTCAACATGGCAAAAATAAAATAAAAAAATAATATATCTATCTATATATCTATATATCTATATATATATATATATATATTTATATATATATATATATATATATATATATATATATATATATATATATATATATATATATATATATATATAGATATATATATATATATATATATATATATATATATATATATATATATATATATATATAGATAGATAGATAGATAGATAGATAGATAGATAGATAGATAGATAGATAGATAGATAGATAGATATATTATTAAGTGTTAGATTAAGTGATTAAGATGTAAGGTTTTCCGTCGACGGACGCAATTTCCCATAAGCCATTGCAATGACGTCTGTAGTCATGTGCCTGTGCCGACCTAACGGAAGTGTACAATGATTGTAATACTGAGGCTTCATGAAAAGCAGACACTCAAGAACCCAAATAAGAGTGGTAATTCAGTTTTTGTTTTGTTTTTAAAGTCCTGGCGCAAAACGTTGAAATTGTTTACAATACAGTACAATCCATATTATACGATACATTGGCGGCTGGCCTCATGTTGATGTTGTATGGCGTGACGGTCTTGACCCATCCTAAGAAGGCAATAAAATACCCTTACCTTACAAAGTGTTCTTTTAATAATAATAATAATAATAATAATTGTTTTAAAAATGTTGCCTTCATGTGCTATCGAAATTATGGTATATACCATATGCCGAGTAGAAAATTGCACGTGAACACCCCTCATGTTGTATTTTGTACTGGACTACTGGGAATTTATTTTTGATACCCGAGTTTCCGAGTTGAGAGAACTATTCAAGTTTCAACATGGCGGGGAGCGCTGAAGGATTTGTGAATGGCAAGAAATGTTAACATTTATAAGGGCGTTAACGTCCGCTAGCACATTAGGTTCTTTTAGAATCTACACAATTACGTAGCATACACAATGTTGCTGTGACTACACAATCACATGAACAGAACTCAGTCGTAATTAAGAGTTTCCGAGTGGTAAGACTCATCTTTCCCATAGTGCATGAAGGCAGGGTAAATTGTACTGGATGTTTCAGTGCGAATGCACGCCCCCTCCCCTCCGCGTACGGTGGATAACGCTAAAGGCACGTTGCAGTGCTGCTCGGCGTCTACGCCCACTGAGGTGCCGCTGCTCATTTTCCTGCGGGAAAAGCTCATCACGGCAAGGCAAGGCAAGCAGGCAGGCAGGCAAGGAAGGAAGGAAGGAAGGCAGGCAGGCTGGGAGGGAGAGCTCAGGACTCGGAGTGGCCGAGTTCCATCAGCGACGTACAGCCAGCGTGACAAATGATGGCCCAGCACTGAAAAACGACAAGGCCGCCGGGTTGCGATCGCTCTGTCGCCTTCAAAACCCGCTGTCGTGTGTGTGAGAGTGTGCGTGTGTTTTTATGATTTCCACCTCGGACTTTAGCCGCCATTCGAGCCGAAACCACCCCTTGCCAGGAATGGAATTCGTATGACTGGACTGATTACCGGAGGAACCTTGTTGTCAACCTGCGGAGGAAATCGACGTGAGCTCTTTGCCACCTGCCGCAGAGCGCGACACCGCCACACCGCTCGGATCGTTAAAAGCCTGCGGACCGCTGTCCGAATCTTCCAGCACCTGGACACATCGGAACCGCTCTGTCTGCTGGCTGTGTATAGATAACACAAACGTGCCACCCGTGTGCTTTTCTGCTGCCTGTATAATGCCGACACATTTGCGTTTCCGGAGAAGGTCATACCTTGGGCTTTTATTCCTTTTTTCGCTTTCTACCTCGGCACTGTATTTCATCTACTCCGCTCCTGGCATCGGTAAGTCAAATGTAATGTTTTTTTATTATTAATATTTCATTTGCTGTTCTCTTGTGTGAGCTATTCGGCTGGTTAAGTCATGTGTGACAGCAATTGGGAGTGGAGACATGCGCCTATATGGGCTGATCCTCGTCAGATCCCCAATCTCGATGATGATTATGATGATGATTCCCGACTGGATGGAACTCAATCCCATAATACTTATGATGCTAATAAATAATAACAATAGGCTGTGATTACTAGATTATATTGATAATAGAGCTACTTGCTACTGTAATCCAGCCCATGTTAGCAGGCCTACCTACTATTATTACACAGCTCAAAATGATTTTGGCTTCAATTGAGAGGCCCGCTGAATGGTCCAATTCGACCATGTGTGTATTAAGCAAACACGAACCGCGACTCGCTGCTTATTGGTGTGCGAAAGGTTACACCATGAGTCATTGGCCTAAATGAGCTTCTCACACCAAATTGATACACAGAGACTACCGACAGTCAAGTGATCATGTCATCAATTTCATCATTTGTAAAGTCACGAGGATGTGTGTCATCGCAAATTACGTATTTCTTCCCCATCGCTTGCTTTTTTTCAGTGTGTATGGGACGCACCTGTGTCAGCCATATCGCTTTAATTAACTGCATCTCATCCATCCCTCATATGAAGCCCTCTAATCTTCGGGCATGGTCCAGCACTTGTTATCATCTGTGATATGAGGGGGCCAATCCTAGTTGCTGATTTGAGGATTAATACGGCAGATGCAAGGTTATTTAAAATCATTGAACAGGAGAAAAACTTTTGACTTTCACCTATTCCCCTTGACAATTCCGTGGAACTTTTCTGAAATGCTTCTACAAAGTACCAGTTGCAGAAACACTAGAAAAGCACAATGTACATGCGAGAGCATTTTCCCATTTACTGCTTGAGTCAGCATGGCTTGGATATCCTGTTGTGCTGGCTGAACAAGGCACTCATGCTAAAGCCAGGCTGCTTTCATTGGCTGTCATTCATTTAAATAAACCTGCAAAAAAGGCTGACGGTGACCACATTTTTAAAGAGATTTAAAATTGTGGACCTTAAAGTCCCTGCAAAGTGAAAATGTCTTCTAAATTTGACACACCACAGAGAAGTGCGGTTGGCAGCCCTTCCAAATTTGAATGATTAAAAAAATGCAATCATAAATTGAAAAAAAATAGCCATTGCATTCTCAAAAACATTCGACCCGCTGAAATAGTGATGCAATTTTCTAATGCCTATACACATCCCTACATGTTGAAGCCGTGACCATGAAATATTTGCTTAAAGCCTTTGGTAGCTAGAATATATCCCACCGGGTCATTGCAGGGCTTTCCATGCTGTGACAAAAGATGCTAGCCAGGAGCTATCTTGCAATCTATCAGACTTCCGAGTTGCAATTAAATCGCGGTTTGACAAAATGCGATTACGCAATCGTGAAAGGCTGCGATTTAAATGCCCATTGAAACGTTAGCGGTAGGAGAGAAAGAGGGAGCAGGAACGTCACCGCTGTAACTAAAGCCTGGCGCCATAAGTGCACGTCATTTTGGTGAGGTTTTTTTGTCTCATGAGAGGCCCTGAGACGAGTGTCTAACATGTTTGATTTTTTTGAAAACACTTCACAGTTGTTAGTTATGACTTTTCGGCTGCCGTAGTGTCGCGCGTTTTGCAAACTGAGTGCACACGCAAGTGTGCAGCAGCGGCTGATAAATTAGAGTTTTCCTAAATTTTGAGGCTAAATAGGTCTGTCTGTGGCCATATGTTGCGCCGTCCGATTTCATGAATGAAAATGAGGACGGACGAAATGATTATTGCGGGTCATTACTCTCCGTCATTTAGGAGCCGCCGCCTTAGCTTCTTTTAATGTACAAGTATTGTAGCATTGGTGAACTAATCGGGCCAAGCAGCGAACAAACAACTCTTTAATGGTAATTTGCAAGTAACTGTCGGCAGTAACCACGCCAGAATACAACAGCTCCGAACGCGCTTAGCTTACCAAAACAAAAGTCTGTGTTGCGCCCAGACCATGGGAAACTACGCAACCCGCGACCAACCCACAACGATTGCTACAGAATGCTAGTGGTTTTTGAAAATCGGAAAATGTTACGTCATATAAGCAGGTATAATTTTACTTTGCCTACACTTAATTAAGCATGTGTGAGTTCAGTCACTAGAGATTAAGTTTCATTTTTTAAATATGTATAATTTATATATTGAATTTATTTATTGATAAATACAGTGTTTAAAAAGTGCAGTGTTTACATGCCATATTTCATGCAACATGAAAAGTTGGATATGTTGAAGTGGTAAATTGTAACTATAACTGTAATTCTAGTCGAAAAAACCCTGTGATATAATGGCTTCATTTGCCTTTATCTTAAGATCCTGTAATCTATAATAGATCTGATATTGTTAATTATCGTTACTTTTTGTTGGGTAAAAAATTAATTGAAAAGGACCTCGCAATTTTCCATAATCGTTCAGCCCTACTTCTGAGGCACCTTTTGGTCGTTGGACAAGCAGCAGCTTATCTGTAGCGCCGCCTCATTGCTTGGAATTTTAAATAACAACTCTGAGCTGTTCTGCAAATTGTGACAGGGAAGATGCATTTTTTTTTCTCTGGGTGTTAGCACAACTAGCCAGTGGTAGAAAAGTGCTGAGTAATTCTAAGTAACTAGCAATTCCACCGGATATCCACTGAGGCGAACAAAGGTATAAAGTTATTATATAGTGGGGGATGGGTGACTCTTTCAGGTCGACAATTACGTCACTGCCCCCCCCCCCCCAAAAAATAAAATAAACAAACACAGAAATGGAAAATAAATCTCCAAATTCGCTTGATAGGGTCTTTAAAAATAATAATCATTGTTGGGGCAGGGAGTAATGTTCTAAGGCTGAACACGTTTGATTTTGTACTATTGCGTCCATAGAAAAGACCAAGGAAAACTTTTCTCTTACTCATCAAAATGGCGATTGATACATTCTCACTTTTTACACTGCTGTGGATAACTCAATCGATAATTAAATCGATTCTCATATGGAAGACACATTAGTGACAGGAATATCCTGTGTAAGTCCCATATCCATGGCCAATTCCATCCTCTTGGGTGTTGATTGCACGACTGAAATGGTCACGTGAAGTACTCGGGGTTAGAGCAGAACTGAACAAAGACCAGCAGCACTATACAATTAATTATACATGGTAACCAGGAGCAATACTGTTTCTCCAGCTGTTACTAAAAGCTACTTGAGTTTTTTACGCCCTGGGTGCCAGGCGGAGCTACCATCAGGCGAATGGGCTGAGGTTTTAAGGGCAGGTGCTTTCAAGCAACATAATCAGCTTTCTTTAGGCTTGAGGTGGCAAGGCTTACTGATCATTAGGTTAAGTTTCTGACCCTGTGGTCAGATGTGCTTCAAATGGATAAACAAAAACAAAAAAACTTGTAATTATATTAGCATTCTTTTTTTTTTTTGTGATGAGGAGCGAAAGGGTCAAAATTGAAGTCTCCAGTGACTAGTATGAGGGTGTCGGGCTCGTTGATGTTGATGGCTGAGACGACAATTGTAATCTCATGATTACAGTGTATATGATGTCACTCACAAGCTGATTTTAAAAGTAATCAGGCAATTGTAGTTTTCAGACAGCTGATACTTTACTCGTTAGTGAGTAACCCACATACAGTAAGGTTGGTTCCTGTTGTAAATAGCTAAATGAGATGAGCCCTTGCTATTTATTTTAGTAAATACTGCACCACGTGACCTTGTGTGTCTTCATGGGCATATTACGTAAACATTAGTAGTTGTATTTGTTTTTGTAATATGAACCATGAACGACTACATAACGAAACGGAAAAAAATCCCAATTGGTCCAGTGCAAATGAAGCCTTAATGTTTTTATGACAAGTCTATGGGGTAGCTGGGCGTCAAACACGCAATTTTCACACAAGTTTCAATATTGACCATTTTGTCCACCCAGCTTTTGTTCTTTTCAATTTTCTGCATAAGTATTCACAGCAGACATGACAGAATATTTGTCATTTGGGTTGTTCTGTAGCATTAGACAATAGGCAACTGTACACGCTGTCAGCTCTGTGTTCTTCTATTTTGGAGTAATATGATGTGAAAAATCATAGGGACAATTTCTTATTATGTGCCATAGGGCATTGCAAAGTAAGTCATAGTTAATGGGTAAATTGTAAGGACATGGAGTGGGATCTCTACTTTCCTTGAGTTGGGGGGTGGGGGGTTGATTCCAGACTTGAGCAGGGCTTCCTATGCTAGTCAGGTGGCTTCAGTGCAGAATGGCCCACTTTCGCAGCTTAGTTAAATTTTCTCTCCCCTTTTACGGGCTGCCCCGGTCTTTCCCTATCTGTCTGCTGCAACACACTTTCGTACATTGAGACCTCCACCTCTGTGTTGCCTCAGAGCGCGGATGCTGACTGATGCAGGCTGGGGATGCAGGCCACAGCTGTGCCTTATTGCAGCTGTTTATTTAATTAAAACATAAGAGAATCCCATTGGTGCAAAAAAAAAAGAAAAAAAAAGCGAAGACACAAATTCTATTTATAGGGTTGAACACAGATGCGTGCACACTGCACACACACCTCCACATCCGGGGAAAGCGGAGCAGCGGAGACGGGCCAGGTGGCTCCCTTTTGTCTCTGGGGAACAGGAGGATTTTTCCATTGAATAGCAGTGTGTAGGTGTGATGATCACATCTCAATATGCCACTGTGTGACTGTTGCTGCATTCATTTTGCTACTGGTGTCATTTTAGTCAGTGCCCCTAAAATACCAACGGGGGTAATGGCGACGGGCTGAACCATTTTGAAAAATTATCTTATTGTTGTTATTATTAATTTGGTTTTAATAAAAGGCTGACTGTCAAAAGTTTGCATCATTTCACACTTAATAAACTACCTCTATTGCAAAGCACAACTGGCATATGTTACACAAATGCACCTCTTTGGTAAAGTGTGACTGATAGGGTGTGAGTGTTTTTGCATTAAGTGTATTGTTGGGTATTTTTTGCCATTGTTTTGTGTAGTGTCATCTAGATGTGTTTAAAAATCAAATAATGCAATCAAAAAGGCGACCTTTCAAGTCTATCATCTCTTTCAAGTCCATCAACCCTTTTAACCCAGTCCCCTCCCTTGTGAGTGTGTATATATATAGTTATGTGTGTGTGTGTGTGTGTGTATATATGTATATGTGTATATATATATGTATGTGTGTGTGTATATATATGTATATGCACAGAGTATGTATATATATGTAAGCCTGTATATCTGGCATATTTAACCATTCATTGCCTACATATATTGTTTGTACCCATTTTTTTAAGAAGTGTAGTTTCATTGTCAAGGAACGGTATGTTTGACAGAGCACGCATATGATTTATTTTCAGGTGTCACCTGTAAAGAGGCTGTTCAAAGTCTATTTTCGGGTGTACGGTATATGGGTGTGTGTTTCAGGTTGCCCAACAGTGAATTACTTGTACACTGACTGTTCAAATGACAGGTTTTCGTGAGAGACCAAGATAAATTATTTAAAAACTTTCCACCTTTTAATGTGATTTTTATCGTGCACAACTCTATTTTTTGTTTAAGTGTCGGTTAACGAGGGGAAGTACACATCACTGAAATGATGTGGTTGCACTGCACAAGTTTCCACACTCTTATGGGTGGGGATGCAGTTATCTGCGAAATAAACCAAATAACGTTCAAACTCATGTTACATGGGAGTAAACACACACCAGCCAGCATTTGAAGTTACTTGGTTTGCTTAATATTAAAGAAAGACTACTATTAAAAAAATCAAGTATTTCTGATTGTGATGCAACTCACCCCTGAGGGAACAATCACCCATAAAAACTAATACAAGTTAACCCGGCTGACTTTTTGGGGGGAGAATTTTAACTGACGCACAACTGTTTTTGCTCAGTGAAATTTAGCTTTGTGTTAACCGTTAAGATTTCCAATTAATTTTACATGCCGTATTCATAACTCGGCTATTTGTTGCTCAGAATAACTTTGTCAACAGAGGTGTGAGGAGGTAAATGATTCACTCAGAGACATTATGACAAATCCTCAAGGAAACTACACTTTTAACTACACCATATGATGCACAAAGCGCTTTACAATGCCTCACATTCACACACCAATGGCTGACTAGATATTAGAGCATCATAATTCAAATAAAATACAACCTGTTTAAGAGTACGGTAATCCAAAATATTCCCATTGTGACATTAGGCTGTACAAATAATTTCATTTATTCTACTCCATTCATTGTAATTGTCCAACAACTACAGCCGTCGTAAAACATAGATCCCCATATGCTTATTCTTTTGTTTAGGGATGCACGATAATGGTATTTTCAACCGATACTGATAAACCAATCATTTAGAAAGTGCTGATGTCGATAACCGAAATGTAAAAAGATAATTGTTTGCAAAATTAATTTGAATACAAATATACTTTGAGTCCTACTATAAGTCTAACATGTACAAATACATTGAAACATTGTGTAAAGAACCATGAAGCTGAATTTTATTGACATCACTGCTTCAAAGACAACCGGTAACTTTGCCAAAACAAAACAGTCATGTTTTAAAAATTTAACATAAAACTGCAATGGTAACATTTAGGGTAGACACAGCAAAGAAAGACCACACTGGCGACTGCCATGTCGCCATGATGCTTCTTCTGTGAACATGAGGTCGCGTGCATAATGACATCACAAATATGCGACGCTACCATAGGAGAGGGGAGGGGTTGAGGAGTTGGGCGCAACTTGAGCCACAACCACAAAAGATGGACCAACGCGGCAAGTCGGTGGATTTCTTTGTCATCTGGTTTATCTGCATGATGTCAAATTGGGTACTTAATTGCCAATAATTATCTGCCACCGGTATTATCGTGCATTCCTACTCCTACTTTGAATTGTCTGTGTATGTGTGTGCGTGCGGGTCCCAAGCCTCCCACAGTGGCAAGCAAGTTGTCCGATAGGAGAACAAATGAAGCAGCGTGACTGACTGAATGTTGACGACTATTATGTCCATTTTGTTTGTCGAATGATAAGTTGATATAATAATTATCGTTACAGGCCTAATAAATGCATAAACGCACCGAAAACCCATAATAGACTGATCAATCTTTATTAGGGTTCAAAGTTTGTTGATGTTTGCAGCATAATGCAATGATATATAAAGCGCTATTAGCATGCACTGCTGTGGTACCAAATACCTTGCATATTGTTATTTATGCTGTGTAGTCACTGTCCTACATGTTCAAACTATGCAGGAAGATTTGCTGTCTTCGTGGCATATTTCATTTAGAGTTACATGTTTTTAGTTTTATAGACACCTTGGGCACACTGATTGATGTGTTGTTAGGCACATACAGTAACAGTATGTGATTGTTCCTATCTGTCCTCTTGAATGTGTCTGCCTAACTTCCTCAAAAACATTTGAATCCTAATTTGGGTAAGAACTGGCGCTCGCGGTGGTGCGGTAGCCTACTAAAAGAGAACAAGCTAATAAAGATCAGACAGATACGTATGTCCGAGGCTCTGTAGTTTGCACTTTGCAATGGAAGAAAAATGGAACAAGACTAGAGGTGTTTAGCCGCAGTGTTGATGCTTTGGGATGACCCGGCTTTAGTTAATGATGGTAAATGATTAACTTTGAACTTTGCTTCCTTGTTAACTTGATGAATAACACATGTTTAGCTTGTTGACACCACTGTTAAGGACATAAATCCCCAAATCATCCCCAGTTGGTACTCTCTGACCTCCATTAAAAGCCTTGTCAAGTTTATCCAAGTTGATACTTGCCAAGTGGTGCTCAGAGGCGGCATGACTTCAGGCACTTTGGATGTCATGGGCTGTGTTTGCAGTGGCGAGTGTTTGCATTACACATTTGATACTAAAGTGTGTTGATGATCATCAGATTTCTGTGGCAATACTTGTGCTCATGATGGCACACTAATGACTTTTTTGCATTTATCAAGCAGAAAATGGCACCGAGGCTTCTGGCCATCCCTCTCGTCTATAACGGCCCACTGTTGTGTGTCTCTCTCACCCGGCCAACTTTTATGCTGCCTGAATGATCATTTAGCTCCAACTATTCAGCCTCATATGGCTCCTTTCCAGATGACAATAACAAATGTGTCAAAAAGAGAGATAATGTATGCAACCTCTTACAGAAACTTTTTGAATTTATTTATTAACCGACAGGCCTAATAACAAACATGGCATGAAAAGGGCACCATAGGGAGTTTAATGGGTGCCATTTTAATCACTGTAATTCTTGTGGCCGGGACATGAATGGCTAATGTTTGACATTTTCGCTACAGTTGCTATGGATCCCACAGCTTATTCCCAACTAGGACTAACTCTTATTTATTGTCGCAGCAGCCATAGAAACCTCTGCTATCCTTGTTTCCATGATGACCTAGGCAACAAAAATCCCCAAGGATACAGCAATGGCAGTCATTTGTGGCTGAGCTCCAGTCTGTTGTTTGGGAGGGAAAGCTAGACCCTTTTAAGTCATGACATCGTGTCGAGAGCTTGTGATAACACTTTTCTTGCTCTTTGCCACTGAAAGACTGGAACAACACACCTCCACTAATAAACAAAAGTGGCAAAAAAACGATTGTTTCTGCATGCGGCTGGCTAGGCGACAGCCTGCTGGTGTAGTACACCTTGTCTTCTAAATGTGCATTTGCACAGGCCAAGGACATGTGACTCAAAATTCCATTGTAATAGAGTTGTTAGTTAAACATCAATAGCGCAAGAGTTCATTGCACTCTTGAGTCAGTCGGAGGCATGGGCAATCCTCTTAAAGCCTTTCATTGACTGTTTGTGTGCGCACACGCAAAACAGGAAGGATATGCGGTGCATGCCGTTTTGGCTGGTGACACTGGAAACTGAGAAATATTCATTCTGCTCTGTGTAAGCTACTGGTTATAAAACTCTAAACACCTCTGTTCAAAATGCCACATTTTTGTTATGCTAAAAAACATGAGACTAAGATAAATCATTTCAAAGCTTTTCCCACATTTTATGTGACATGTTGTAACCTGTACAGTTCAACTAAAAACATGCAATAAGCTGGTTGAATAAATATGCACACCCTCATACTAATACACTGGTGCCTTGATAAGAGTTAATTAATACTATGACTACACTAGTAACTCTAAACACTTCTATCTATGGATGGACAGGACAAACCGACAAAGATAATTTATCTTTGTCCAATGAAATGATAATGCCATTAATCCGTTGCAGCCACCACAAAACCAAAAAAGTCAGGATTTTTAGCACTCCGTATTGTACTTAATAAAACAGACTAATAATATAATTAAATAAAATGTAATGAGTTAAACAGTTTGTGCATCGCGATTTAATGCTAAAACCATAGCTATAGAACTGTTAGCTTGCATATACTGTAAATGGCATTTTCCATTTATGTTAGTGTTAAGCTAAACTGACTCTAGTGATGCATGTATTTATGTTTGTTTTATATTTATTTTGACAGTAAACATCAACAGAGAGCTGCTTGTGAGTTCACTACCACCACATAGCCCTCGTATCTCAAGTTTGCACTTGCAAGTCGAAGCAAAAAAAAAAAAGCTTGTATGTCAAAAAAGTGTAAGTCGAGTCACTTGTATCTTTGGTCACTTAGTTTAACTTTTATTTCAGTATGATCTTTTTAGGAAAAGTCTTGAGTTTGGAACATCTTGCTGTGGTAATATTTGCCTGCTTTTTTTTACAAAAATGGGAAGAAATTTGCAAATGTAGTTAGTTAGCCTCTCGTGGTGGTTGCAGCTAGTGTCGGATCCAGTTATCAACCGCCGCTTACCTTCCACAGCTGGGGGCCTGCAGTTGGTCGACGCTGAGTCCCGCTGCTTGTTTCCCTCTGCTTTGCTCTCGCTAGCCTTTCGCTAGCCTTTTCCTCTAGCTGCTTTTGTTAGCCGTTTTTGCAGTTTTGCTCTCCGGGCTGCTTGCTTGCTCCAAATTATAACTGGTCGTGTATTTCCGTGAGGTAGTTGCTATTTGACTAAAAGGGCAGCTCGTTCCAAAAATTACTTGCGATAGCTGAAAGTTTATACTGAAAATACAGTCGGTAAAAAGTCTACCTCTGTTAGTTGGGAAGGGTGGTCCTCCTCCATGGAAACAAAACTAAAACAGCAACCCATTGTCCTCTCTTTAGTGTGGTGGAAGTATCGGCTACTGTTACTGGCGCTATCTTAACATTAGCTTCTTGGTTGGAGCAAAAGTTCAACCTCACCAACTGCTGAAAGTCCACACACTGTTGTCACCAGTGTAACAGTTCCAAGCGAAGAACAGCTGATAGTAAATAGCTACACAACAAACTTTATTCAGTAGCCTCATTCCCGTATTACTACAACACAACACTCTCAATCTGTCTCATCATTCGCCTCATCACCACAGGTATCATTACTAGGGCCCGACCGATACGCATTTTTTTTAAGCCGATGCCGATTTTTGGCAGAAAAAAGGCCAATTACCGATTAATCGGACGATTATTAAAAAAAATTAATGTATATAATGCATACAATTATCCCCCACATTCCTTTTCAATGGGTATCACTTACGCACTAACTTTCACTGTTAAGATTGACTCTGCTTTGAATGACAAGGCCGTATAACCTTATCAACAAATTTCATGAAGTATACAGGGTTATTGTATAGATTTATGTCTCAATAATTAAACCAGTCTTACGTGTTTACAACTGCTGTACTGTATATGGTTAGAGTACATAATTGGGCTGGGAAAAATAGCAATCACGATTAATTGATTGAGATACCATCTCACTTGTGGGTATGTGTTCCCACAGCATTTGTGTGTGAATATTCGTTATTTGAAGGAAGAACACTCCCAAAGTAGATGCTAACTTCCGGTTAACATTTCAATGGGGTCCTCCCTTCGCTTTTAGCGTTAGCACTAGGTTAGCGATGTTTTAAAAATGAAGCATGTTTTGTATTTATTTAAATATACAGTGGATGTTATTCTTATTGTCAAGTGTTTAGTTTTACAGTTAACTCCAACTGGGATGTCATTAAACAGCTTAAAGGACACTTGGGGGCACAACAGAATAACCAGAATAACATATGCTACACACTTGCTAGTTGCTAACGCTAGGCAAGCAAAATTGTGCATTCAGGGTACTTTCACAGCTTTGGAAACTTAAGTTTTCTTCGATTATATCATTTTAAGGAGAAAATAATCTGCATTTGGCCCAATCGGCTGATTGTTTTGGCAGATGTTTGAAGGGCAATGATAATCGGTCGGGACCTAATCATTACATTCTGTTAGTTCACAACTAGATAATGCACGCTGTTTCTTTATATTGATAACTAGCATTGTTTGTTACGTATACTGTACCCTTCATTCTCGTAATCTTGTATTTAGCAAAATGGGTTTAAAAATGTGAAACTTTCTCCAGTTTCCACATGTGTTTTACAACCCAACTTCTCTAACTGTGTACCAAGATAACCTTACAGCATCCTTCAGTTCCTCATAGTAGAACTTCCCTTGTATTTTACTGTGGTGTCTGTAAAATGACCCTCGTCCAACCCCTATTGTCGGGACATCTTGCCACAGACCGATGGTGGGCCCGACCAAGTGCACCAGAGGTGATTCAGGAAGGGGGCGGTCCGCTGCTTGTCCTGGCCTACGTGGAGCGTTGGGAGTGAGTACAGGGGTGGGCTCGAGCTCTTACGTTGACGCTCTTAATCATTTATGTAACCTAATCATCCTGAGGAGAATCCCAGCCTTTGTTGACTAGGCTTGGGCCCGCCTTTGTTACTGTGACTGTTGCCATGGTTACAGTGGTCATGTGTTTGAGGACAAACTGGAGCTCGCAAATGAGCTAGCATATAGGTCGGCTGAAGGGGTCAGTGAGGCGTAAAACTAATGCCCAGGTTAATAACGTGATACAGTCGAGTTGATTTCAAAACAATACTCCAGAGATAAAAGTCGCTTGTGAGCTCTCCGCTGGGGCTGTTGTGTGCGCAGGATGTTTCTGATGTCATTCAGCCACTGAGCTATTTGTGTGTGCAGCAAAACATGCAAAAGATGATCCTCCCTCTGTGTCCTTGTTCTGCCTGCCCTTTTCCATTGTGTGAAATGTTTGGAGCAGGTGTGGAGACATGACATCCATTCATTCATCGACATTCGAGAGAAATTGTACAACCCTCCAAAAGTGTCAACAACACTTGTATTGGTTTGGTTGGCCCAATGAAGTTTTCTTCGAAAGATGCTATGTGCTGGGAAATGGGTGGATGTGACTTTGTTACCAGTGCGTTGGCCATGGCAGCAAATACAAACAATTAGTAGAACATTTAGACAGTATTCCCTGGGGATGTCTTTGATCAGGGATGGGCAGATTAAATGATGGAGGGGGCCATCATTTTTCATCAGTGCTACCAGGGGGCCCTATAAGCATACTTCTTAACCGCACCATTTTTAATTTAGATTTTTTTTTCTTTAGGCCTCTAAAACAGTAGTGTCAAAGTCCGGTCCTCGAGTCCTGCATGTGTTAGAGGTTTCACACGTTCAACACAGCTGATTCATATTTAAGATCATCAGCAAGCTCAACAGAAGCCTGATAATTAACCTGATCATTGAATCAGGTGTGTTGGAGTAGAGAAACCTCAAAAACATGCAGGACTCCGGCCCTCGAGGACCGGACTCTGACACCTGTGCTCTAAACCTTTGGGGGACTTTAGTCACACCCGAAAAAACCTTAAGTTTTCCTAGAAATTCAACAACATTGTCAACGCCTACTAAATAACTATCAGCCCCTGTAGCAGATAAAAACATAATTTGCCAAAACATTTGTGAGTGGCTTTCACACAAACCTGAGTCTATTATCAACCTTCAGTATAATTTTCTTTATGTGTGAATAATACAGATTTCTCATTGAAAACAGTTACCAAGAGGTTTGCAATGAATCAGCACTTTCCAAAAGTGTCATCCATCCATCCATCTTCGTGACCGCTTATTCCTCACAAGGGATAATTAAAAAATACAAATTTAAATTAAAACATTTGTGTACAATGCAAAATGTGGCTGATCCAATCCAGCCGGTCAGATCTGTGTAAAGTCTAATCAAATACAGAAGCCTGCATGATTCTTGACATTGTGTGTGTGTGTGTGCGAGTGTGTGTGGACAGTGTGCGCACTGTGCGTCCTTCCTGTCCATCTCGTGCACCGTAGCGGCAGTCCAGCTATTACAATAATGTTGAATGTTCTGGGTAGCCGCCAAATACAAAAGCCGGCGGAAATGAGCTGACAGAAGGAAGAGGCGGAATGAATCATATTATTCGATGTCCCCAGTCCTGCAGAATTCTATTGGTGACCATCCTGTGAGACTGCAAATGTGCTTTGTTTCTTTCCAGCAGTCAAAACAAGAGTACATGGAGTAGTGCGCTGTCATCAAAATGTCATGTCTGCAATTGATCATCTACTAAAGTTGAATATTTTTGTTTAATCTAAAAAGCAGTCGGTCTGTTCTTAAGAACTACTGGAATATAGAAAATCCTTATCTGTATTGAGTTTTGTGTTATTAATAGTTTAACCTTTGCCCTTGAACTTTACTGCTTCTCTATCGCATGTATAAAAATAGAAACCTTTTAGATTTTGCTCAATGGTGATTTGAAATCAGAGACTGTGAGCAGACATGGCACACAAATTCAAGCACAAGGCGAGTTTGAAGCTTTGACATGGTTGAGTAGATAGGACTCATTTAGGTCAGAAAATTAAATCAACCTCAGTGCAGATTGAATTCTTCATGAGTATCAAGAAACTGCCATTTTTACACACAGCATCATCAATCCACCCACTCATCCATTTTATGTTTTGCCTGCATGTCCTCGATTGGGTTGTATGTAAGTGGAGCCTATCCCAGCTGACTCTGGTTACCAGGGTTTGGTCGAACCCCAGAGATTTGATGAGTCAGTCTGAGAGGTTCGGCGGAGGTCAAGACACACACCCGATTCTAATGATTTGTGATGATACGCCCCACTTGGCCATCTTTGGTTGCAGGTGATCACGCTACTTTGCTTGGCCTGTCTGTGCTGTAGAGAATTTGGTGTGCTCAGTTGTTGATGCTACATTGTGTGATTTATTTGTTATTGTAGTACCTTCATAGTAACTATGTCAAGCAAAAAAAGAAAATGGTCGGCCGAATATGTGCGATATGAATTCACATGCATAACAGAACGTATGGTGTTCCACAGGGTTCAATTCTGGGGCTTCCGCTGTTTTCATTGTATCTGCTTCCCCTGGGTTCCATCGCTCTCTGAATATAGAGTTGAGTTGAGTGATGGAAGTCTGCATGATTTGCAATGCCAAGTTGAGCAATTATTGCCCAGCACAACTAGCTAATTAGCAAAACTAAAAGAGCACTTGATTAAGCTGCATGGAGAGGGAATACAAGAACGTGACACCTTCTGAATTCAAGGTGAAGAGAACCAAATTCGATGAAAAGACTACTCTTCCTGTCCAGATTGTTCACCAGTAAACCTATACCTGTCTTGAAAAAATATATATCATATTTTATCTTTGAATAAATAGAATGGTTTGGCGAATGCTTTGAGACATTTTGTATATATATTTTTTAAATTATGACACCAGTATTTTTTTTTCTTTTTTACTGAAAATTTATATCAACTCTAAATTTAGGTTAACGGCCCACTAATAATCTGTACCGGTATCGCTATTATATTGACACTTTTGTATTATTTGTGTTTTCAGATGGCGCAGGACTTTTGAGTACTGCAACTTGTCATTTCTGTTAACCCCCCCTCCCCCTACCCCATCTCTCGGTACAGGCTATTTTTTGCTCGTTGATGCAGTCAATAGTGACAGCTGAAAAGATAAAGTGAGTTTGTGCTGGGAAAAGAGTGTGTTTCTTGCTTGCTCGCTCTCACACACGCACACACACAAATAGTTGCAATCTGTCTGCCTCCCGTATTTTTCACGCTCCCTCACTCCGATCAGTTTTTCACTATATGCTTGCAGCAGCAGGGGGAAAAATGGGAGGGTGGGGAGCTCCTGGAACCTCTGCAGCATCCGTGTTTTCAGCGCATCTGCTCTTTGTGCCGCGTCATGTTTCAGCAGACACGGACGGTGACTCAGGGGAGGGTCGCAAATGCACACAGTTAGCTGATAAGCGCACACGGACTGCGGTGCAGCAGAGCATGTTTGGGGGGGAGGATGAAGGGGGTTGAGTGGTTAGTCCAAGATAAGGTTTGTACGATAATAGGGATGTAACGGTAACGACAATATATATATATAAAAACGTCACAATATTGTCGTTGTCATGTCACAATATTAAAAGCAGCACATCTGTTAAAAAAGTCAGGTTGATTTTCATTTGTGTAGTTCTAGCATCCTCTGACGGCTAGTTTTTTAATGCTGTTTAATTTTTCGCAAGACTTGTTTTGGCCATTCTATGTTTAAAATCCACGCTAATTGTCAGATGAACGTAATATGCTTGTGAACCGAATATGTGGGGAACTCAATGCGTGCGTGCATTAGCAAGTAAGTGCCTCAATATTAAGTGTTATTAGAGATTGTAGGTTGTCAATATGCATTGCTGTTATGTACAGAGGCACAATATTGTGCTTTTTTTTTTTTTTAGTATGAGCTAATTTTTAACAATATTGAATATATATTTATATATTTGTTATGTTCGGATATAGGACATTTGTTTAAAATTAGATGTAATTGTTTTGTTTGTTTTTTGTTTTTTTTGGGGGGGGGGGGGGTTATGCATCAAAAGTT
Source organism: Leptonotus elevatus (assembly GCF_054856555.1). Lineage (NCBI taxonomy): Eukaryota > Metazoa > Chordata > Actinopteri > Syngnathiformes > Syngnathidae > Leptonotus > Leptonotus elevatus. The sequence goes on along the minus strand of NC_141240.1, from coordinate 35,593,965 downwards.
TAGTTAAGTATTGGGGACTACTCAAAAGTTGAGCCCTCAAACTGGTGTCCGTCTGAAAAAAAGTGGTATCAAACATTCCTGTTTTAAATACGCAAAGCGTACTTCTGTTTTGTTTTATGTTTGGACAGTTAAACTCAGAGGTGTTTGAACACGCTTTTTGGAAGTATTGTTCACTAATCATATCTGCAGAATTTCTTGTTAAATCACTGCCATTCGAGCCTTCACTTGCAAGTCAAAAGAAATTGCTCAACATCGTGGCAGTGCTAAGGAAAGCAGACAAACCAGTTCCAATATGTGACAGTATTCGGACCTTTGATTCGCTGGGCCAAAAGTCAAACTGTTAAGTGGACAAGTCAATGGTTGTAACTTGGTTTTATCTAATTGAAGTGTAATTTCAAGCCTCCATCATTGTAAAGGATGAATGCACTGATTAAAAATCAGTATTTTCACTTAAGAGATGATTAAATGAAATGGAAAAAATTACTAGAGACTTTGTGATGGCCGATGTTGGTTGATTCTAAAAAGACAATGAGGAGAGAGGGCAACGGAAGGCTAGATGCTTTCGATTATCCGATAAATGAAAATTGTATTAATGAATGAAAGTGACCAGCCAAGAGGAAATGGGAAGCCGAAAACGAGGGGCAACGAGCGTATTTTGGAGGCTCTCAGGAAGCGGGCCTGATGCCAGACACTCTGATAAGTGTTGATGTCATTTGCGGACTTTGGAAGCTGTCAAAGGGACATCTGCTCACAGGATCCGCCGCTTTGTTTGCTTTTTAGATTAGACAATCTTTGTAGGATTGTGCTGCTTTTGAATTCCTTTGCCCATTGGACGGTCTGCTATGTGTTTTGTTTTGGGGGTTTTCCCGTCATTGTATCTCCATCCATTCCATTTTAGTTTCGGTATAGTGTGACTTGTCTTGCATGTATTAATTAGGTTTGTACTCTGGATTTTTGTCATAGTATGTTTACCTCTATGGTGCTTGGTGCTGCTGCTGCTGATGCTTTCCTGGTCCTTTATCAATTGTTACTTGCTAGTTGCTAACTGGTAGAAGCAGAGCTATCTTTACAGGCCTGTACATCTCGTGAGGTAGCCTAATGAATGAACGAGTATTCGAACATGTCAAATTAAAATGAAATTAAAAATCAAATTAGAATGTACATATACGGAAAAGAGCTGGAATAAGTTTTATAAAATGCAATGTTGCTAATACATATTGATATTGTAGCTACTTTGACCTTATATTTCAAAAAGATAATGTTTGTATTTGTTTTTAAACTGCTTGATATTTGTTCTTTCAGCTCCACAGTCTGTTTTAATTGCCTACTATTTTATTAATTGATTAATCTGTTAATTATTTTGTCCATTAATCGATAAATCAGATTTAAAAACATGTTTCAATTTCCATCCCTATATTCAAAAGCATTATTTCAAATTGGTAGGGGGAAAATGCTCAAATATTAATAAATGAATTACGTTACCAACTGGTTTGATCCATAACATGTCAGGGGGGAAAAAAGCAAAAATGTTGATCATTAGCTTTCAAAGTAAATTCAGATGTTTGCAATTTTTGTTTTATTTTGATCCAACACAAAGAGAATAAGTTTGCTTTCATAAAGCACTACAAAAATCTGAGAACATTTACAGTAAGGAGGCTGAATTTTGTAAGATTTGGACAATTTTAAGTTAAACAACATCTCTGAACAATTAATCGATTATTAAATATAGATTAATTTGATAATCGATTAGTTTTCAAGTAATGGCTTCAGCTCTACTCGAATGTGTTAATTGTTGGCAAAAAGATTTGCCTTGGTGCTTGTGGTTTTGGTGGAAAGCTAGTGGCAGAGGGTTTGAACAATTTGATGGAACAAACACGCTACTGTGCTTCTTGTGGCTTCGTTATAATCTGTTGTATCCATCTATCTTTTTCTCTGGAGCGTATCCCAGCTGACTCTTGGCGAGAAGCAGGCTACATGCTGGACTGGTCGCCAATCAATGACAGGACACATTATCAAACATTTTCTATTTGTTAAGACAACAAGAAACATTGTTAAGTTGGTCATCTTTTTATTTTCATGGACTAACTACATTCACAGGTGGTTTTTTTTTTTTTTATTATTTCTTTTTAACTGCAATTTGAAAGTGAAGCACCAACTTCAAGGGTTTTTCTTTCATTTAACTAATTGAAAATATTGCCTTCTTTCAACCATTGTAGCATATATTTATTTCCTTATTGCTTGAACTCACACTTCCTCTTTACTTGCAATTCAATGTTGTGAAAGACTAGAACAGACTTTTGCCAACGTTTGGTTGCCTTCAGTACAAGGTACTGAGTGTGTGCTGCGGGGTCTCAGAAAGACTCATGATCCACTTCTGATCGTCACGTGACAACTATTATGACTACTTCCTACAGGCTTGCTATGTGACTTGTGATCCATTCCATCATCAATGCCACTCTGTGGTCAACTCAGATTTTCAGCTTTTCCATATGAATTTAATTTTATTTTATATATGTGCAAACAAATTTCTTCAGAATTGCTTTCATGCTTATACAAGTGTTGGCAACAAATTTGGAATTTTGATATAGACAAATCTCGCATTGTAAGTAAACACAGCAAGTTTTGGTAGAGTTGGTATTAATTTGCCATCGTAATAGGTTATATTTTTCCATTTTCTTTTGACCTTTATCCCCCCCAGAACTGGCTACATTAAAAGACTTGTTTCCCCCTCAAGCTGACTTGACCCCTTAATATAATTTCATGCACATCTCCCAAAGTGTGCGTAGAATTGCCCCTCGGGGAACGAATTATCTGCACAGTAAATGCTTAAATAACCTTTAAGTTTCTTGTGACAGTGGTTGCGGGCGGGGGTGGTGAGGTTGCCGTCCTTAAAATTCAGGAGGCGACAAAGGCAAGAATAAAGGTAGAAGGACAGCAAGTGGGATTGGCCACAATTGGATTAAAAGGGAATGAAGAATTTCCTCGTTTAAAACCCCCTTTACATTGTAGTGGTTCTACGCCGAAACAGCTTGGTTCCTCCATGTGTGATCGCTTTTATAAATAAAGATGACTTGACTTGACTTCCATTACACTTTTTTGAAGCCGTGCAGTTACAATGTAGCCTGGCAATAGCCAGATTGATTTGTGCTTCATTCGAGGAAGCTCTCCACAATCTCAGTCTGGGCAAATCAACGCCTGCTCGGGGAAGGCGGGGCATGCTGTACAACACTTCAAGCTGATTGGACAAAGCAGAATCGCGTGCACGTTTATCTAACTTTTGTTTCGACCAATCACGGCATGCGACTGTTGTGACTAGTTGATATCATGGCGTTGAGTTTATGTTGTCGGTTTTGCAATGTTGATATGTGGATACAAGAGACTAATTCAGCAAGAACAGAATTAATTGCAGTCGCCATGTTTGGATTGTTTATACCCATCTCTTCGGCGCTTATTGTTTTCGCCACAGCTGCATATCCCGACCCCAAATACAATGTCGCTCTGTGATTGGTCCAAACAACCAGTGTTTTTTATCGGTGGAAATCAATGGGAGTGGTACAAGATGGATTCTCGGGAGTTTGTGAACTCAGAAATACCGCGAAAATACATATTGCGAGATCAAGGTTAGTTACAATGGAACCGTGCTCAGAATGACTTCAAACCTGCTTCTAGAACACAGGCCGAGTTATCCGCAATAACCTAACTGTGAACCAAGGCAAATTCTGGGCAAAGTGTGGTAGTGTTGCACGGGATACCGGTACCAGTACCGTACCGTACCAGTACCGTACCGCACCACGACAGGTTGTGACGTATTTTTTACACTTCCCTTAAAAAAATAAGTCGAGTGTGAATTACCTTGTTCCCAGTTTAGTTGGGAACAAAGACATGCACGCACACTCAAGCAATGTTGCATTGAGTCATTGGAGTGCCACTGTATTACCATTATTTAAAACGGATGACATCAAATGCAGTCAAATACATTCCTTCAAGAATATGGCATGCAATGTGAAAGCACATACAATATATATACAATATGTATATAAACTAAAATGTATAAATCCTAATATTTTGAATGAATAAAATATAAAAAAAAATATTTGAAGCTCTTTTATCAGTTTTAACTTTGCTGCTTTTGCTGATGTTTTAGATTTTTGTCGAGGTACCGTTTCAGTACCGGTATCAAGGTCAAAATTTTGGTATCGTGACAACACTAGAGTGGGGCCAGGCCATTCTGGAATCTGTAATTGCAAAGAGCCTATAAAGTACCACAATATGGAATTAATAGAACTCTTTTCCTATCGAGGAGAAAATTACGTCATTTGCCTGAATGGCAAAATAAGTTACCATAGTAACATTAGGATCACGTGTGTTCTGAACCTGCTGTATTGAATATTGAGTCCGGTCATATATGCTGCAAAAGAATTTAAGACATTACGGGCATTTTTACATCGATCCATCTGTGTGTGCACGCCCATGTGTGTGGTGTGCATGTGTGCGTGTGTGTGTGTGTGTGTACATCGATCCATTCCGGCCTCAGGGTTTCTCAACATCACTTAGAGAGGGTTAAAGGAGGCAATAACATGCTCGTCCCTTTCAGCAAGATTAATAATGCTTCGTTTGTTTCTAATGGTGGCATGTTTCACATGCTTGTTTAAAAATAAGCTCTAACAGAAGTGCATAACTGGCTTCAACATATCCTAACCATGCGTCGGAGATCCAATTATCATTAAATGTGAGTGATTTCATGCTAATGCATTGCATGATCAACAGTTTACTTTCCCATAAGATGTTGAAATGGGTCAATTTGGATTGTCACCTCGCTGACGATGGGCAGCATTCATTTCGTTTTGACTCGGACATCACGCGTGTTCAACTGAGAACATTGACGCTCACGTTGCGCCACTTCCTGGGTGTCTGTGGGCATCACTGATAGGCAGTGGCAGGAAAAATGGCCCTTTTCTCCGAGTGACAGCTTTAATCCCTGAAAGCTCGGAGTGCATGTGTAGGGAGTGTGCTTGTGTCACCGTGCACGCGTGTGCATGCAGGGAGGAAAACTGCCTTTCAGCTCTTATCAGTGAGCCGGCAGAGTGGGGCCGATCACCTAGCACTGCTGAGCTATCAATGTGGAGTTAATTGCCTTTCACAGGGAAAATGAAGGTGGGGCATGGTGGAGGATGGAGGTCAATTTTTTCCTTTTTCTATTTTGATTAACCCTTGCTGCACTATAAATTGCTATGCCTCAGCCTGGAATTGTGTCCATAAGCCGGCGGCCATTGCTTTTCAATTATTCACTGAATTGGTGGCTACAAAACAGATTTGATACGTGTTGGAAATGACATTAGACAGGCGGCAAAGGAGAGAGAGGGAGAGAGATGAAGAGAGGCGATGAAGAAGAGAAGAGCAGATAGGTAGAGTGGGTATGGAGGGGGCATGTGCTGTCAGAATGAACGAGAGGTGGGCGGGGCTTGGCATGTGGACTGCGTGTTCTGTCCAAGCTATAGCATACAAGGTCGTTCAAGGTCTGCTTTCATGCTTGATAGGATAATTTTTTTTTTTTTTTATGAGCAGGATTGAAGTGTGGATTGCTTTCTAATCTCGTGTAGTCAATCATCATGTGGAAGTACAGTGGAACCTCGGTTTGCAGGATGAATCTGTTTGATGAAAATAGAATGGGCTCTTTGCATAAAGCCACTACTTCCTAAACGCAACACCACTCCTTCATTTCCTGTCTTTAATGAGTGGACAATCTGATTAATCCAGGTGTACCTGACCTCAGTAACCATGACGACAATGGTCAGGCACACCTGGATTAATCAGATTGTCCACTCATTAAAGACAGGAAATGAAGGAGTGGTGTTGCGTTTAGGAAGTAGTGGATTTGTGCAAAGAGCCCATTGTAAGAAAACAATTTTTTTTTTTTCCTGAGCATAACTAGTTTTGCATACCTTTATTTTCTATCAAATGAATAAAGGAACTTTCATCACCACTCACAATTTTTTTTAAGTAGCATTGTGACAAGACTTTCCAAAAATGTAACCGTCAAAATGCAGTCTGGTTGGAGTAGCCACATCAACCAATGTACAAGACAGCAAGAATTTTGAGAATCGAATGATGGGTTCTAAGGTTTTTGTGCCATAAATAAAATAACTTTTGGGGTAACCTTTTTGTGTGAAATCACCAAAATAAAATCTGGTCAAATATGCCTTCAAATTAGAGTAAAACAATACAACTTTTGTTCTTTAGTTATTGCTGATACATCTGTCATCGAGCCGTTTGTTTCATCTGCTACTTGCGGACCCTGTCTCAGATTGGCTGACAAATTCCAGTTGAAAATATCCACCAAAAACGTCTGTATGGACCAACATTTTGACGGGTTATCCCAAGTCAAGTGTCAAAATTAGAATGATGTTTCAAATTCCATGTAAATAAAGCAAACAACATTCGTGAGAAGAGTAGTGTGGGCGGTAGAATACGTATGTCATAATCGTAATATATAGTACATAATTGTACATCATAATCAGTCGGGGGGGTTTTAATACACTGCTAAAAAAATAAAGAGAACACTAAAACTACTCATCCTAGATCTGAAGGAATGAAAGGGGAGATAATATATAGCAGGGTTCACATATTTCCGTCCTCGAGGTATGGAGTCCTGCAGGTTTTAGATGTTTCCGCCTACCAACACACATGATACTAAAGATCAGGATCGTTATCTGGCATGCCAATGAGCTGATTATATGAATCAGGTGTGCTAGTCGGCGGAAACATAATCGTGATATTGCTATTGTCATTAAATCCCAACTTGGATGGAACTGATCAATAGTGCAGAGTTTCTTACATTAGATTTCTTTATAAAGGCTTGGAACACTTTCTTAGGCCCAATGCCGACTTATTTAGCCGTTGCGCTCTAAACAAGTGCAAAAAACCAGTGGATCACATTACAAAATACTTCCTATGAACACGCGGGATGATTCTTACTCAACGAGAATCGAGAAGTTCAGACTGAGTCACGATCACAGGGGAGGCTTTGTGCAGAAGGTCGATTCCAGGAAATCAGTAGCTGAGTTATGTGTTTTGGGGATGAAAATAGAACAGATTTACAAAAGTGAAGTTTTAGGCAAAAAAATTGCCACTATGAAAACTAGGGCATACTAAAAACCGAGCTTTCATCGTATAATGCGTTTTAATCATGTCCCTTAAATGACATGAGGAATCAGCATATAGTACAGTCGTAAGGATGTGCATCCCTTTTCCAGTACTCTGTCTGGCACAAGCAGCCTTGTGTTGTAAACTGCCGCATTTGCTTCCTCTGAACGGCAGATCTCTTGCGTCTAATTGCATTTGTCACTGTAGCCTCCAATGTCTTGCACTCACCATTACTTCATTCCATAGAGTTGCCTCTGCTACTTTGCTGTAAATGGAATCAAATGTTGATATTATCTGTCTCCTGTAAGAGTATTTCCCGCAAGCTCAACCCTTGAAAGAATACAGTGACTGTCTCTTTGGAGAGGAGAGCCAAAACATTACATTAACCAGGCCTTTTTGCTTTGTTCACTGCGGTGTGGAACTATGCAGGATGGCACTCTAGATGCCAGAAATGGACATTTAAATCAATTCCTGGGTTGTTTGGCCATCTGCAGAATTGTGACGATTTTGTGGAATCGGTTGTTGTTTTAACTTCTTCTCCGATCTCTCCATTGCAACCCTATAAGTTAATGGGCCATGAATAGAGTGACTACTTTTACATGCTGTCAATATTCAGGTCAAGGCCAGAATTCTGGTTTCTGAAACATTCAAGGTAACCCATTTACATGTGTGGCAGACAGTCACTCTCATTTACATGGACATTTGTGTTCGATTGGAATATCCCGTTCGGATCGCGAAGCACAGACAACGTAATTACGTAATTTCCACTTTTAACCGTCTACGGTCAATAAACAAATAAAATATTTATGTCACTCACCTAGCTAAATAAAGTAGTCTGTTTCCTCCTCGCTCCTGAAGTGTGGTTCTTTGCTGCGTCGTCATGATTGTTTACACCGGCTTGTGTATTTCCGGCATGAAAACGCCGCAGAGAAATCAATGTATTCAAGCAAGGCTCCTTTAGCGAGAGGGCCGGAGCTGCGCATACAAGTCTTTACGACAAAAACTAAGATTCCTTGCGAATTCAAATAAGCGAAGAAGAAGAAAAGAAGACGAAGAATAGAGTATGCGCACAGCGAAAAACAACACACCGTTCAATGGAGGTTTTCCAAATGCGTTTATATGAGCAAGAATTCAGGTTATGAAGGGGGTAACCCAGGGGTCTTATTAGGGTTTTTAAAACCCCGAAGAAGAGCATATTTAGGTTATTGCGCGTTTACATAGCCTTACAAAACCCGAATATTGCCAGTATTCAGGTTTTAAAAGGCTTATTGCCTGCAGGTAAATATATAGTCAGTGACTTGGCTAACAAAGTTAGCACAGCAATCTTGTTTGTTTATTGTTGGAGAGGTTTATTGGGCTTCACGCTCGACTGGCATAAGTCTGGAGTTCCATTCATCCATTTTCTACAGCATTTATCCTCATTAGGATTGCAGGGTTCCACATCTGACGTTTTGGCGAGAGACTGGGTACAACTTGGACTGTTTGTCAACCAATTCCATTGTCTGGTGTTCCTTTTTGATTAATATTTGAATAATGTGAATGCACCATTCAAACACTGTTGTATCTTTTTATGTATTTCTAATTTTCAACCTTGATAAATAAAATGTCAAGTGCCCAACCCATCTCCATTTTCTTGGCAGGCATGGGAAGGACACTAGTCAAAGTGGGCTGGTGCCTGCAGGAATGGGTCACACGCCAGAAGTCTCTAAGCAATTTTCCATCATATGGCACCACAGAGTGTCATCAGCTAGAGCGATTGTGCGCGTGCGCGTGAGAGAAAGCACCTCCGTCAGACATTTTGGCTCTAATGCTCAAGGAGGTGTGAGTTTTTTCAGGAGTGTGTGTTGGGCACAGTTTGTCGCGAGAGTGATATATAATTCAAATGTTACTTGATTCCCATTTAATGCTGCTAACTTCTGTTCTAGTCACTGTATAACCACGAGTGTGCAGTTCTGCAAGCCAGGCGCTTTGTGCTGAACAAGATGAATGTGATGGAAACGGTAATACAATTAGCGATGACAAATCACATCCAGTGGATTTGTAGCTCAGCGGTATTACTCACACGTGCATGCACAAATACATGGAGGTGCATTCATCGAGGGGTGTGCATCATGTTGGGATTGCTTGGTCTGGATTAGTCGTGGAGGGATTGTGCTGAATCGCAGGTTCACAGAGGAAGCAGTTCAACTGTAGCAGGGTCGTTCGCAGCAAAGCAACAAATGCAAGAAGCCAAACGATCAATTGACTTCATTCCTATAGTCAACATCATTGTTGCTTCTTCAGAATCATATTACAAACCTATAATAATGTAAGGGAGGTACAGTGGAGCAAAAAAGTATTTAGTCAGTCACCGATTGTGCACTTTCTCCCACTTTAACACAAATTCATCATAGGTATCTGTGAGTCAGAATGGGTCATTTCACCTCAGTTCACCCAATGAGTGAAATACTACTTTTTTACATTCCTGCCTTCTCATTCTTCCCGCATTCAATAAGATATCTGCAGGGTTTTGATTTTGCCCACTGCCCCAAGTGACGTCGGTTGTGAAAGTGTTCTTGGTCAATACTGGGCCAGTCAGTTGATAGGTGTTTTCGTAATCTAGCGTTCCATCAACTGATTCAACAACCATAGCATCAGTTTTTTTAATTTATCCTGTAAGAGCCTGATTTCCCCCCCTCATTACAACAAATCGTTGGTGACTCAGTCAGTGCATAAATTTGTCTTGCTTAACAAGGGAGCACTTTGCTCTAGAAATTGCGTGTGGATGCTGAATGAAAAAATATAGAAATGTGGAATCATATTGAATTAGATGGAATTTTGTTGGAAGTCATGGAATTATGTAATATGGTATTGAATTAGATGGAATTATATTAAATATTACACAACATTGAATGATCTTGAATGTTTATGGTGAAAATGCATGCATTGAATGATGTGGAATGATATTGAATGACATTTTATTTATATAAAATGAGTATGGTGAAAATGTGCAACATGTGAGTGAAAAGTGTTGACTTTTTCATGTGGGAATGAGCTGAACATTTTGAATGTAGAATTAGAAGGAATTTTTGAATGTGCCATTGAAAAATGAAGGGGAATTTGTGGGTCAAAAATGTAGAATTATGTGGAATGTGGAAACATTTTTGCTTGGGTAAAATATATCAGATTTAATGACAAAATGAATTGAATAAGGTGAACCTTTTAAATTTTGAATAGGAATGATACTGAATTTGTAAAAGGAGTAATATGAACCCTAGCCCAAATACCCATACACCTCCGCTAAGAAATTTTGTTGGTGGAAAAACATGCAATATTAAGTGGAAAATGTTAATTTTTTTGCTATGCGAGTACTGGGGTAGTGCTGAAAATTAATCCCAATTGAATGAGCTGAACAAATTTTATTTCAAATGGAACAGAATTTTTCAATGTCTATTTCGTGAAAAATTTTAAATTGTGGAAAAACTGACCGTTAGGAATGTCACAAATAATAGCCCGCGAAGCATGAAGTTTTGGAACATGTTGAGGTTAGACTGGTTTGAATCGCATGAGAACTTAGAACTAAGAAGTAGTTGAAGGACAAAAATCGGCAGTATAAGAAAAATAATGATAAAAAGGTAGAGCACAATTAACCATACATTACGACGGGAACCAGTCGGTCAATTTGTCCATCCAGTTTCCTGCCCCCCTCTCCCACCCTATTCATTACTGAGTAACATTCCAGTTGTTGACTTCTTTGGAATGAAAGCCTGGATGTGTTGTCTGGAAATTCCCCTCAGTGAGTCACCAAGGCAGAACATTTTTCATATTCTGCAGGTACATTTTAATGAGGGAACTGCTCTGTTTAACACAGAGCATAAACGTGAGGAAGTAAACATTATTGTGTGTTAATATGTAGTAAATTTACCCAGTGAAAAAAATTTGGGGGGGGGGAGACAATTAAATAATTTTTATGTTGCTCTGACTTGTAATGAGGATAGTACTGTCAAAAATGAAGGAAAATGCTAAATAATTCTTGATGGATCAAATTCATATTGGCACTGATGAAACTTATCCATGAAGAAAATGTCAGACTTCAGTTAGCATTGATGGACTATTGTGCGCTCTAACATCTACATCTGTCTAATGCCTTCGTTGAACGTGCTTGGACTGAACACGTGGACTTAGATCCCAAACTTAAAGTTTGTCTGTGTCTCTTTCCACAGTGAACGAGTATGTGTTCATGGTCCAAGCCAGAGGGATCCGGATCAGAGAAAATGTGAAGAATATCGGCGCTCAGGTCCTGGAGCAGGTGGTGAGAGGTGCCTACAGCAATGGCACAGGTACTTGCCATTGGCATAACATCTTTCTACATCAAGAGTGGACGGCTCATGCACGAATAATAGCTTACAAGACGTGAACTAACATCACTGCCTGTTTCCAGATTACTCTTATGACTTCAACATGAGTGAAAGTGATGCTCCTCTCACTGCATACCTCCCTGAGGGCTTTACGTACTTGCCCTCACAAGTTTGCCCCGAAAAACTGCCCTCCATGAGTAAGTTAATTGTTGATTTCTTTTTTTCTTTTTCTTTTTTTCTTTTTCTTTTTTTCAAACCTTTGTTTTCCGGGGTCTTGTAGCTCCGTTCGGTACTCCGATGTTATTTGGGTGGAGATTATTAGAGTATTATTAGAGAGTATTACGCGAGTAGTGATGGGAATTTATAAGAATTTTGAAACGCGATTGCATCATCGATTCTCTTTATTGCTTCAATTCTTTACCAATTCTTATTCGGGGAGGGAATTAAATCATACAAATTATAATATCATTATATAGTATGTCATTATATGATGTGATAATGCAGAAGATGCAATATGGTCAAAATAAATACATATAACAATATAGGTAATTTTATATCCTAATAATAATATAACGTAGCCCCCCGCATACACGAGGTTCGGCACCCACGGATTCACCTATTCACAAATGGGAAAACATTTAATAGTAATTTATCCCAACTTCTGAAAGAATTTTTGTTGGTTAAATTATTATATTTATCTGATACTTTTTTTTTTATGGGTTCTATTAAAAAAATGTGTAAATATATATTTTTTTGGGGGGGGGGGCATTTTCATGGAAAACATTTAATTGTAGTTTATTCCCACTGGTGAAATATTTATATATAGTAATTTCTGGACTATAAGCCGCTACTTTTTTAATTGTGATATATAAAAGTCGCACCTGAGTATGTCGTATGACCAACCAAACTTTAAAAAAAAAGAAGAAGAAAAAAATTGACCTATAGTCTGAAAAATACCATATATGGCTGTATTTCACATAAACGTCTCTTTCTTAAAAAAAAAAAAGAAGCCCCTCTTGACCACTGTTAAATTTTTCCCCCTATTGGGTTGTGGCGTTTTAATTTCAGTTTTAATTGATGATTTCTACAAATGTTTAGCCGTGGCACGGAATAGCTTAATGTGCCTAATTATGCTTCTCAGCGCTCAACTGTTAAAGCGTTTCAATCACATTGCTCTTTTTCCCTCCTACGTGCTCATTTTCCAACTACGCTTTGTAATCATTAACGCATGCTGCTTTAGTCATCTTTTTTCCACTGTTTCATATTATACAAACGGTGTCTTTTTGCTGCAAACACAGAGGGTAGGTTGGAGGTGAATATGAGTGAAGTGTCACTGGAGGATGTGGAGAGATCACTGCTGCAAGACGAGACTACTATGGCTTCACGAGGCCACTGGAAGCCCAAAGATTGTTTACCTCGCTGGAAGGTTTGTCACCACACATTTGCCATGATGCATACAATTAACTGACTGACCTTAGATCAGAATCTGTATGATATTTCATTTGATGTTGAAATGCTAGAAAAGCGAATGGCATGCCAGTGAATATTCTCATTCATCTCTGTCATCATATTCTCAGGGCATTGAATTGATCTTCTGCCTGTCGTAGAACATGGATGGCCAACTTAAAATGCTGGAAGGGGCCACCATTAGTCATCAGTGCTACTCAAGGTCATAGGACCACGTACTTCCTAACCAGATTTATGATAAAAATGCCATTTTGATAAAATATGTGCTTTTAATATATTTCCTTTTTTTTTTATAATACATTACTATGCTAAACCAACGAGCAAAAAAGGAAAAAAATAAGCACATAATGTGGGGTTGTTTCTTTTCAGTTTTTTTTTTCTCCAGGGCTTGCATAAAAATTACTATTCAAGGTCGGCCCAAAACTACTGAACAGCAAACCAACATTAAGTGCAAGAACTCATTTTGTGCATTTTTTTTCCCCACCAAAAAAATCAACTCACTCAACATTTTAATATTATTGTTCTTTGTTTGTCTTCCACATCATTCCAAATCAGCAAAAAATTATTAGGCCTTCTCATGTTGTAGAATAATACCCTGTATAAGTGCACCTAAGCCATGCCTGCCATCTAGTGGTGAATGATGACATTACAACTTAAAACTACGGTCGAACTCTGCATATTCGGCAGCTGCAAATTTGCATATTCACTGGTTGTTGTTTTTTTCATTTAGATTTTTTTTTCGAGATTTTCTTTTCCAATTTACCTCCAACTCTATAATAAATGTTTTCGCGTGTATTGAGGTTTTACTTTTGTTTGTAAAGATAAATATACTTTTTTTTTTGATATAATGAATCAGGGATCCATTAAAAGTGCGGCCGCCAGTTGCCCATCTCTGTTTTAAAAAATGTTCTCATTGCTGAAACAAAAGTGGGTCTACTCTTTGCTTGTGTCCAGTAATCCTGCATGCCATCCGTCTCTCTCATTTATTCATTTGGCCCGAGAGTGTGCGGCACTGACAAACAAATCTTTAGATTCCTATAGATCAAGCTTGGCGCTCTCAACTAACAATAAGCTCTCTGTGTGTGCTTTTTGTTCCGGTGACTTTTGTTTGCTTTTTGTCCACTTTCAAAGGAAGATCAAAATGCGCGTTTGAATAGCAGCAACTCATGTGTAACAACACACCATTGAACTGACATTGCCTGCCCCCCGCTTCACCCCTGATTGATTGAATGTCGGATGTCATTCCACAAATGATATTTCAGTTTCTTTTTCTCCTGTTCCAAGCATACATGCATGTCAACTCATGTTTCTTTTACTACCTTTTGTGGCCTTAGGTGGCAATCCTAGTCCCATTCAGGAACCGACACGAGCACCTGCCCATCCTCCTGAGACATCTGGTGCCAGTGCTCCAGAAACAGAGGCTACAGTTTGGCTTTTATGTCATAGAGCAGGTAGGCTAAGCGTTTAGCAACGTGATAAAATGATGTCTCAAAATGGCAGCCTGTTAAAATTTGGAGTATATTTGGAATGGCCTCGTCAATCAGAACACACCAAAAACTTTGAAAATTGGATGATGGGTTTCAGGGAAATACTTTTTTTTTGTCAGAAAAGAGAGCATGCCTGAAAATTAGTGTAAAACAGAATAACATGATTGTTTCTCATCTTATCTCCTTGACCCTTTCGTTTGGCCTGCTACCTCGGGAATCCCTTAGATGATGCGTTGTCAGGTTTCAGGTAAAATTATCCACCAGGGCCCGGTTGTTCAATTCTCGGTTATTTTAACCACTGTTTAACCCCTTATCACCGGGTAAATTTTTAACCCACCATTAACTAACCGTCCGTTAAATATGCGTTGTTAGTCACGCTCTTAGTTAACGACACCGTTAAAGTTAACTGTGCTGTTTGCGGCACTGGTTAGCACAGATATATCCCACAATTCCGGGTCGGCGAAAGGAATGGATACTATCCAAACGACCAACCAAACAAACGTTATTCAATCAATGATTGAAGCAAATTTTTGTGAAACAATTTATTATTTTTATTTTATTTTATTATAATTTATTTTGTTATACTGTGTATTTTCAGTGAATATTTTGTGTAGTATTTTTGTATTTTTGCCAATATTTTGTAGCATAGAATATTGCGTATTTTTGTCAGTTTTTTTTTTCCCAACGTAATTGTTGTTTTTTTGACTGATTTGTATTTTTCATGTAATATTTTTGAGAGAATTGCTTTTATTTGTCTTGTTTTTGTATTTACATACTTCTAATATGTGTGTATTTTTAATCTAATAGTTGTAATGATTACTAATGTTTGTAATTACTGTTTTAAATTAAAAATTATAAAAATATATATTATATTATTAAATTTTAATTAATTTAACGTAAATAATTAGCCCCTATTCAAAAACAACTGGATTGCCGCTTACAGACTAACATATTTAGACCAGTGGGAGCTGCATAGAACATATTATTGTCAAAAAAAAATTGGGGAGTTGACTTATCCTTTAAGGAAAGGTGGCATAAAGGGGTGGAGATTTGACTTTTCTTAAAGCCCTCAAGACAAAGCACCCTCAGGAACTTTAAATGTCTGCAATGTCTTTTGTTTTAGTCAATGTCTACGAGATGTACCAAAGATGACAATATTTCATGTTAAGGCTTCGTTTATATAAATCGTATCTTATTTGTATAATAAATGATATACATTTATTTCACTTGTGTCCGAAGACAAAAGCCAGACAGAAAAGAAAATGTTTGCCCGTTTGGGTTTAAACCATGTTGGAAATCCCCCGTCCAGGCCGGCACGGAGCCGTTTAACCGAGCCATGTTGTTCAACGTGGGCTTCAAGGAGGCCATGAAGGATCTGGACTGGGACTGTCTAGTCTTCCATGATGTGGACCACCTGATGGAGAATGACAGGAACTACTACGGCTGCACGGACATGCCCCGGCACTTTGCGGTCAAGCTTGACAAGTACTCGTACATGTGAGTCCACATCTGCTCTCCTTGGGGGGGGCTCTCGTAAGCGCAATTCATGCTTGATACTCATTTAATATACGTCTAATTGTTCCTCCTAGGCTTCCGTATAATGAGTTCTTTGGCGGTGTCAGCGGCCTGCGAGTTGGACAGTTCAATAAGATTAATGGATTTCCTAATGCGTTCTGGGGCTGGGGAGGAGAGGACGACGACCTTTGGAACAGGTAAGAACAGAGACGCACACACACACCTTGTCCTATCAAAGTGTACAACTGCGGCAAGCTGTCAATATGGCATTAAGTATGTCCAAGAGATGGATGAGCCGGCTAATATTCTCTCCCCTCTATTTACATTTGTCAGACAAAAAAAACATTGTTTTTCACCTGCTTGCTGCGCACACACACACACACAACTGGTGGTCTTTTATTACCAATTTGAATTGTGTACAATACTTGTATGCGCATATTTTGTCCCAGGCTGAGTGCGTATTCTATGAACATACGGTAATTAGTGTCACCAACGGAGCATTCATGCATCACTTAGCAGCAAATGTGTTTGTAGGGTGCTGTATGCCAATTACACCGTAAGCAGACCACAAGGAGAGCTGGGCCGCTACATGTCCATTCCGCACCACCATCGCGGCGAGGTCCAGTTCCTGGGGAGGTCAGTGCCATGGCATTTTCAACTTGCTCGCACGCACGCTCGCTCGCTCAAATTGGAAAGAAGCTTAGGCTCATGTGAGCCGGTCACATGAAAAGCCCGAGCAGCGACTTGAAGGGAATTCCAAGACTTTGCATGTGACAGATTTCCAAACGCTCAGGGACAGTCATCCT
Organism: Leptonotus elevatus; assembly: GCF_054856555.1. Classification (NCBI taxonomy): domain Eukaryota; kingdom Metazoa; phylum Chordata; class Actinopteri; order Syngnathiformes; family Syngnathidae; genus Leptonotus; species Leptonotus elevatus. Next base: position 35,577,210 of record NC_141240.1, on the reverse strand, counting down.
CACTGGGAAATTTTAAAAATTTGGTTTCAATGTTATATACAGTAATTTCTGGACTACAAAAGGTGCACCTGACTATAAGCCGCACTAGCTAAATTTGGGGAATACTACACGTATAAGCCGCACCAGACTGTAAGCCGCAGGTGTTCATAATGTTACCGCATCGGGTTCCCGCTACTTTATTTTCCATAATAAATTTGTGGCGGCCGTAACTCTGGGTGTAGAGAAGGTCGTTCAGTAACCATACGGTCGGCTGTTCGATCCCCCGCTCTCCCCAAGTCATGTCGTCGTGTCCTTGGGCAAGGCACTTCACACATATTGCCTCCAGTGCTACTCACACTGGTGTATGGAAGGTGCGAATGTTTGGTGGTGGTCGGAGGGGCCACAGGCGCACACTGGCAGTCACGCTTGCGTCAGCCTGCCCCAGGGCAGCTGTGGCTAGTTAAGTCGCTTACCGCCACCACAGTGTGAATGTGTGAGTGCATGAATAATTAATCCGTTCCGTTGTAAAGCGTCGTGTCTAGAAAAGCGCTATATAAAACCGATGCATTATTATTATAATGAGGGTGCAAAATGTCTCACTCTTGACTCTTGTTTTGTCTCTCCGACTGTATTTGTTTTGCTCTGCTTGACGCTCTTGCGCTTCCTTTATAGTGCGCCCCCTTGTGATCTGATGGATGCTTTTTCATTTAACTCAGCCAAAATGCAACGCTTGGTGTTACTTTGGTGATTATTAAATATTGCACACAAGTAATACACAGGGTTTTTTTAAACAAAAATACTGGAACTGACTAAAAGTAAACTAAGCATTTTTAAAATAACTAGAACTAATAAGAACTACCCTCAAAACTAATTCAAACTAAATAAATAAAAACTTCAAAATGAAATAAAGACTAACTAAAATGAATATTCAAAGACTATAATACTGAAAGGTATCCTTATTAATATTGTGTTTGTTGAATAAGAGTTAAGCAGCCAAATCCACCCGTTTTTATTTCTCAATCTCAGGGGGTGGCCATTTTGACATTGTTGACATAGGTCAACTAAAAACGACGTCACATTTTCTGAAGCTGAGCCGTGATTGATTGTTACCTAATGCATTCAAGTAAGGTGGGAAGTCTGACATATCCCACTTGGATTCTCCCAGTTCCGACCTCAAAGCGTTCAAGGTCAAATCCAAACAACAAAGATGGCTGATTCCGATAAATTGATTGTTGTTCTAGTTAATGCAGTCATTCCAAATCATGTTGTGTTATGTCAACCTATTTCAATTAACTAAAGTAAAGTAACAACACATACTTAGATATAAATATTTTTAAAAAATGTTGTTTTGCCAATCACGGTATGTCTCTACAGTGAGGTCGCCGTTATCGAGTGACATCAGAACAACTTTCCAACCTGAATGTACAAGTTCAAAGGGGCATTCCCGTGCTCACTTCCTATTATGAAGTCAGAAAAGTCTGACTTCCCACTTTCCTTTTAATGCAGCATAAGCACTGAGTTCAGTCGACAGCAAGTGGCAAAATGGCCGCCCCATGAGATGGATAAACATAAGAACACTAGTCGGCTGGTGTGCGCTGTGAGCCAATGTGAAGTAACGTCGTCACAGGGCGGCCATCTTGAGACAGGGATGCGCAAGCATTACAGTAAATGGAGCACGGACTTTCAGATAGCTGTAGATTTCTCAACTCTCACAAACTCTCAACTGATTTTCATGTTTCTTGTTAGGTATGACATAAGAGGTGATACAAACAACTATGCGGTGTTTAAAAAAAACAAACTGCAATTTAAAAATTCTACCTGAATCATAGCAACGTTAATAATGATTGTTATAAACCAATCAGTTTTTAATGAATTCAGTGATTAATACGTATTTAAGTGGACAAGTCATCCACCTTGCCGTCAACTACATCACAGCGCAGTGATGACGCTGCCGATTCCACCTTGAGCCATTTAGTGTTTATAGATATCGGTGGATTTGGCTGCTTAATTCATTAACTGAATGGTTTGGGTCGCATTCAAGAAATGCCAAATATTCACCTAGTATAGGGCTCTGAGATGGGCCTATGCAGACTTGGGTCTATTAGTGGAACCCCCAGTTCATAGTAAACATAGTGAAGCTGTGTTTAGCTGTTATGCTGTACACAAATAGAATAAAATGCAAACACAAGTGAAGTCAGCCCCGAGTGTAAATGCTTTTTAAATCCAGGTTAAAGTTTTTGCTTTGAGGCTAAGCAGACTTTAGTAAGCTATATTTATTTTCAATACACGACATGTACTTCTCTTTGTTGGCAGTAAACTTTAACTGGGAGTGGCAATAAACAACTTGAAGCCTCCTTTTTGATTAAATGTTTTCATTTTCTGGAGAGCTCAGTTCATTCGGTAATTTTACTGATTTGACATGTCATCATCATTGCTCTCTTTTTATTTTTCATTTTTATTTTTTTAATAAATTTTTATTTTGTGTGTATGCATTAGTTCACCTAAAACCTATTAAAAAATCCCATACCGTTCACCTAAACCGAACACCGCCGTCAGGAGACCCGAGGAAGGACCAAAGAAAACAAAGGAAAGTGAAATCCAGCACCGACCAGACACCACCCACCGGGCCACCAATCAGAGTCCTTCACCAACCCCAGAAACATCTAAATTCCAACAATTGATGAAATGTTTAATAGTTGTCAAATTGCTTCGTTAAGTGACTTGAGTTGCGTTCACTGCCATATTATAGCGCTCACAAGTCAAATCTAAAAAAATAGTCAAATGACTGCTCATATTTGGAAAAACTTAGTATTTGAAGTAGAAGTGGAATATCTTGAAAACAAGCAATCTGATGATTTGTGTGATTTCTCCCGCAGGTATAGTCTTCTGCGCCACTCAAAGGAGAGGCAGAAAGTGGATGGCCTGAACAACTTAAACTACTCCCCCCTAGTGTCCAAGAGGCCTCTCTACACCAACGTGACGGTCAGCTTGAGCAGAAATCTTGCACCTGTAGCCGACTACTGATGTAGGCAGAGCTGGACTGACAACCACCCCGGGAATCAAAAAGTCCTCTGGGACATCAGCCATATCTCACCAGTTGCGGCACTGCTGAAAAGCTTTTTAGTTTGTTCGTGCTTTATTTCTTTTGTGGGTATGCAAAAAAAAAAAAAAAAAAGAAGAGAAAAAAAACGGAGACTCAAAATACGCGTGTTGGCTAAATCTTATGAGAAAATAGGGATAAATGCTGCACTTGTTTGTGCCACAGTCCACCACTTCACTCATCTGGGATTATCTAGTCTTCAGTGTCCACATGCCTTTTGCACCATTTTGGCCTTCAACACCCATCAAGTCATTAATTTTCTTCATCGAGTCTGCGATTAACTCCTCCCTGCACTTCAGTTTACATTCGTTTGATAAAATAGGCCGTGAGACACACTTGCCACTCTTGCACGCGCGCAACAGTTTGACTTAAAAGGTGATGACGTGCTCTCTTATTTTGCTTTTGCACTTCTTACACGAATGCAGTAGTCCTGTGAAAACATTTGCATGCACACACATACACAACTTTTAGCGCGTGGAAGCTTGCAGCTGGTTCTGCAAAAGGTTATGCCAAAATCTACAAATGAACAGAACTATGAAGAGTGTTTTCAATCATCTATATGTGAGATGGTTTACGCTAAATTTAGAGTATATTAATACCTTGCTAATTTCTTAAAGCTATATTTTACCCTGTGAACACGTACCATTTGAAGACTGTGATATTTGTGTTTGCGTCGTCGCTTTGGGTGGACGCGGCTGCGGGTGAGAGAGTGTTGCTCGTCCTGTTAGCAATAAGCCGGAAAATCACAGAGATGAATTTCGACCCGACTGCCTCACGATACCGATGCAATAGCGCAGGTGCTAGCATATTCTCGCATTGGACTACAGAGACGACAAGACGGCGTACGCGAAGGTTTGCGTCCGATGACGAAGGGCGCGTCTTCCCACCGGCTTGTCTGGGAGGACGTTGGCGAGGGAGAGCCTATGCAAATGGCTTGTGTGGATCAACTTGTCAGTCAAGAGTGACAGGATGGACTTCAGACCCCACTTTGTTTGCCGTGCGTAATCACAGATTTTTTTTCTTTTGTAAAGCGTGATCGCCTCCGCTTTCACATGAGCTAACTGGAGGTAGAGATACTTGATTGCTGTCACTGTCCAGATAGTGTTTACAGAAGCTTTTGATTTGTTATTTGTCAGATTGCATTGATTGTCCCACCCACCCCCTTCCCATTGTAAATCTCTTTAGCAATGCCTGCCTTCGTTAATTTTATTTTTAAACTAAAACCTCTTTTCTCGCAGTTCAGAATATTTGAGGCATCAGCTTGTACGCGCTTGATTCCCAACCCGGTCAGGTTGTTTTTCGAGTAGCATACGAGTCGAAGATCGCGCATTGACGCTTGCTGACGTTGTGCTAGTACACAACAGTCAAATAATTGCCCTTCTTTGATTTAAGTGTGCTCGAAATTTTGACGCGGCAAATCCAGGTCCAGAAAGTAAAAACCCTACCACAGATTGACTTTAGCCATTGATGCTAGCTAGCTCCCTAGCAGGTAAACAAGCACCATGGGAGTTAGCTAGGGAGCTAGCTAGCTAGCACCTGGTGCTAAAGCCAAACTGTGGCAGGGTTTTTACTTTCTGGACCTGGATTTGCCACCTCCGTCAAAATTCAACCGAAATATATGGTCCATAAATAAAAAAATTAATAAAATTTAAAAAAAAACAGACATACTCTTCACTGGCTGTGCCCTCATCACAAAGCTATTCCATTTCACACAAATCGCCTTGTATTCATTTGCTGTCTTTTTTTTTTTTTTTAGGGGGGAAGGGGGTGAATTAATGTTGTTCCCACAGTGAGGCTGGACCTCTTTTTATTTATTTGATCTCTTCTGGATTATTTTCTGTAATTGTTTTTGGTTTGTCTGATTTCTGGCAGTTGATGTGCTGATTATGATGTAACGTATGACAGGCTGTGTTAGACGCACTGAATCTTGTAGTCGTGTGTATTTGTGTGGGGGGGTTGTGAGGTTCGGATCCTGTGTTCAAATCATCCTGGGAGCGGCTTTATTTCATGCAGATGCCAGGTCGGATGAAATAGATCGGGACGGGACCCGTTTACGACGATGTGTGTGTGTGTTAATCTGCTCAGCAGACACGTCTGAGGACGCCATTTTGTGTGACAACCGCAGGAAGAGCAAGAAAGCCAATTAAGTGTTAGCTGTCCTTGCCTTTCACTGAGCACCTCCTTTTAAACCAAGTGATAATCAATGGCGCTGACCTGCTTGAGAGCTCCCTTCTCACAAGTCACCGTTTCGCCTTTTCCAAACAATTCGAAGGAGGACATGTGGCTACTAGTACCAACAGTCAAATCCTTTCTATTAGGTAATCTCGATTGCCTTGCATCTTAAAAAGTCCCTTTCATATACAAATAAAGGAAACAAACAACTTCAGTGGGCCTTTGTGATGAAAGTCAAACTAAAATTCAATCGTATAAAAATCCAAAGCAATTTTTCCAATTGGAAATAGTAAATTAGAAAATCCAATTTAATCTGTTCCACAAAAATATATTTGATAGAAAATGACAAAGCTATATACAAAAAACAATGTGAAAGAATACATACAAAAGACTTAACAATACTCTTGATGGCGTATACAGCGGCGAGGGGTGTCCTTTCTTGAATTCTGTTGAAACTTTTGGTTATATTGTGTAAAACGCACTCAACAGAAAGCAACGCACTAACAAGCCTCCCGGACTGTTCGGCATCACTCGGACAAGTTGGGGCAACTTTGATGTAACATCCTGTCAAAATTTAGGTCTTCAAAATAAAAGCGTCACAGTATAAGAAGTTTCACCATTTATTTGGCCCTTTGATGGCTTATTTAGCAGTCGCATTTGTATAAGTCACAATGTGACGCATGAAAGTGTGGTGAAACTGTTATGATATGGAATGCTTTTATTTTGGAGGTCTGACATTTTGACAGGATATGTTCCGCAGATGTTGTCTAAATGTTGGAGCGCAGACTGGGAGAATTATTGCTTTTATTTGTTAACAACAACTTGCATTGTGGACTACGCCCTGCCGTCAAATGAGTACTTTATAAACAATTTACAAAATAAAAAAAGAAATAGCCAAAAAACCTTATCATATGAAAACTAGGGCATCCAAAAACCGAGGTTCCTCTGTACTTTGCTGCTTTAGGACAAAATGTGGAAAAATGTTTACTTTTCATCAGGAGATTTTTGCTTTTGGTTCTGATTCGGCGTCAAAGTGCACATTTTATTTTCTAACCAAACGCTAAAAAGGTGCTCGTGAAAGGTCACGACATTTATGTAAAGCATGAAAGCTTCTCCATGCGTGTTTGAGTGAGATGGCGAAACCCTCCAGAGGTGTGCAACTGCACTCCGAGAGTTGAAATTTTGTAGTTTTCTTTTCCTGCACTGATAATGATTGAGAGGAGGAGCCTGACAGTGAGCAACTCAGCAGGTTCTTTTTTTTTCTTGACACTTACATGAAACACTGTACATGTTTTACTTTTATCATTGCTTTAAATTAAAAGCTCAATGGACGTGTAGAAAGAGCCAAACCGTTAAGGTTAGGAACATTCACATGAGGATGTGACATGAATTGTGCTTGTTATATGAAGAGACCTGATTTGGTCGTACAGTCAGTATTGGGTTTTATCTTCAGTAATATGGTACAAGCAGCTTCATCCGCCTGCTGATGAATTAAAAGTGTTTGTTTTTGTTATGTTTTTTTACCCCCATGACAGCTAGACTGGCTTGTAAAATTCTAAATCAGTCTGCACTCTCATGCTTTTGTCCAAAACAGGAAATGGATTGTTTTCAGTTGGCGATAGGAGCATGCTGGCCAGTCATGTACCTCTTTTTATATATATATATATATATATATATATATATATATATATATATATATATATATATATATATATATATATATATATATATATATATATATATATATATATATATATATATATATATATATATATATATATATTGTAAATGGTCTCAGTCCAGACAAAGACGGAGCCTGCTGCTCATGGTACCATAACCTCACCTGTTCTGATCCATTCTTTGCTGGTTTAAATGAAGGAACCATATTTGGGCATCTGACAAAACTGGCAGCCTTAAAAGCTTCTTAATTTATTGCAGTGTTTTTCACTCAAAATTTTTATTATTTCCATTTTTTTTTTTACAAGCAAAAATATTTAAATTTCAATAAGTGCATATCAAGTTATAGATCATTGTAAATATTGTTGTGTGTTGTGTTTTAGAAAATCTATAAGGTCTTAAATTTACTACAGATGGTAGCATAAAGAACAAGGATTTGGAGTGGGTTTGGCTGGTACGGGTGCCATTTAAGTGAAAATCTGACATAGCAACGACATCAATCTTTTTACATCACCGCTTCCCAGCACAGCATTTTTTGAAACGCACACACACAAAAAAACATGTCTATCCTCGCTCCCCCCAAATTTGGATTGCTGTTGCAAAATTGCAGATGTGTTCTACATTCACGTGGCCTCCCCCGCTCGTAAGGTTAAGACGCTGGTACTGACCAGATGTGTGATGGCAGAAGTGGGCACCTGCCTTGGTATTTTTTCTGCTCGCGACATCTCCAAGGGTGATTGATGACAGTTGGGGTGTAGATGATTGGGTTGCACTATAAGGCAGCCCGGCGTCTGCCCAAAAAACACCATGTGCTTTAAATGCCACAAAAATAGAGGCACCCAAACCAGCGACGCAATTTGCTCCAAAATCTTCACTGATTCATTTTCTATGGATTTGAACCAAGAAACAGACTCCACTAAATTATTCAAGAATAAATTGACATGACATTGTCCCAAATTGTGAAGAGGGCCACGCCCTTTGAATTCGAGTCACTCTAAGCCACTTGTCAAAACTTGATGTCAGCCTTACGTGGATCTGTTTGTGTATTGGCATATTTATCTTTTGATTATTGAAATTTGTATGATGGGGATTTTCTTTTATACCATCATTGTTATTGTCAAAGTACACCAATAAAAAAAAACTTGTAAAGATGCAGTGGCTCTGTCTTTATGTTGCGCATCGCTCGTCATTTACCCCGATTTTGGTTGGCGGCTCCATTTTTAAATATACGTACACATATGGCCTATTATTCTTTCTTTATATATGATTCTTTATTGTTCATGTTGTTCTCCTCACTTTCTTTTCCTCTTTCATCTCCCACATACAACATCCGATTTACACCGTTCCAACTTCAAACATGCTTCAAAAATGCATGCCTGCCGGGCTGAAAAATTTTCTCAATCCACTTTTACTTAGTTTTCCCACAATTTAGTACATCCAAAAAAAATCCTCATTCATTTTCAATGGGACATTCAATTTCCTTTGTTACATACCACTCATTATCATTCCGATGTGTTTGATACTGCTGCGGTGACGCAGTTGGTAAAGTGCATTGTCCAGCGACCATATGGTTGGGGGTTCAAATCCCAACTCTGACTATACATTGCAAATGTGCCCATTTATTATGCAAGGCACTAAATAATATACAGAAATGCATTACTAAATCACATAAATGAGGATTAAACCCATCATATCCACATTCATCTTCAGTGACAGCTTTCCATATTATTCCACATTGCGCAATAGAATTACGCAGTGTTTCAAACTTTTACACGACGCCTATAGCCCAGTGGTTAGAGTCGATGACTGTTTGGAACAGTTTTTTGTCTTAAGTTCTATTGCATATAGCCTAATCATCATTATCCAATTGTTTAACATCCATTATATTCAAGGTTGTTCCACATTATTAAGTTTTTCTCCCCCCAATATCATTCCATATTTTCAATAACAACATTATACAGCATTCCACATGCATTCAAATATTAGCTTTCAGCATTTACATGTGATTTCTCCAGAAATTGCACATCTAGTTTCTAATGATATTTTGGTTACATTTCATTGCAAACGTGAGCATGCAAGTTACTGAAAACTTTACGTCGGTGCTCTAACAAATCACAGGCCAGACCAGTAAAAGGGCTTCATTGTTATTCGTATCCAGTGATTAAAATTCTTGTTTGCTTGCTGCTGTAAAAATAACCTTGTTGAGAATCTAACGTGATTACCCAGAAGGAGCCTGAAAACTAAAAGCCTGTGTAGGAAGAAGCAGGGAGAAAACTGGCCGTGTGTCCCCTCTTAAGTACGCAAACAGATGATTTTTGTCTCTGCTACTGAGAAGAGACTTCATGTGGGCCACTTTAAAAAAAAAAAAATATTTCCACAACTATCCCGCTGTCTCATTTAGCCAACCTTACTACATGTCCCACTTATTGGAAACTTGGCATTTGCCAGAATCGTCCAGTGCGTGCCCAAGATTGCTGCAGAGTGGCTGGAAGTAACCACATTGACGATGTCCCGGAAACAAACGGCTTTGGTATGCTGACGCCGCTGCCATTTGGCTGTCAGACACGCACACTGGCTCACTCTTCACATCTCAAGAGTCATCTGGGCAAGTGTGCTTATTAGGGCTGTGCACGAATCGGTGCTGGTTCGAGTGGGCGTGTTAAAGCGATCATTGAATCCTAATTTTCGGACTTGGACGTGAACGAATCTCATCATTTTGTTGCATGTATTGTTACTTGAGTTGCTTGCGTGCTGTAGGTATGTGGGGAGTGCACATGCGTTGTGTAGGCGGGCTCCTTTGAATTGTATATGCATGTACGGGAATAGTTAGCCAGCAAATGAGCATTAAATCAATTGTACGGTCAATGGAGACCATTTGAGCAGTGTATCTCAATGTCTCTGTAGTTGGTTTGCTGCCGGCTTCTCATGAGAGTCTCAGGAAAGACTGTCTCCCCCAGCTAGCTAGTTAAGCTAGCTAGCATGGGAGAATGCAGGTAGTCCACAGCAACAAGAGCATTAAATCAATTGTACGGTCAATGGAGACCATTTGAGCAGTGCATCTCAATGTCTTTGTAGTTGGTTTGCTGCCGGCTTCTCATGAGAGTCTCAGGAAAGACTGTCTCCCCCAGCTAGCTAGTTAAGCTAGCTAGCATGGGAGAATGCAGGTAGTCCACAGCAACAAGAGCATTAAATCAATTGTACGGTCAATGGAGACCATTTGAGCAGTGCATCTCAATGTCTTTGTAGTTGGTTTGCTGCCGGCTTCTCATGAGAGTCTCAGGAAAGACTGTCTCCCCAGCTAGCTAGTTAAGCTAGCTAGCTTAACTATAGAATGCAGGTAGTCCACAGCAACAAGGAATTATTATTTATTACAACACCAATAGGCGTAAAAATGGATCCAGATTCTAATTTTGGCCATAATGTGGTGCGAAATCCTGCCATTTTAAACTGAAAAGAGAGAAGTGTCAGTACCATTACCTACGTCCCACCACTTTTTCGACAGCTATACTTCTAATACTGCCCACCAAAACCTACCCTTAACTTAGCTTAACTATAAAATGCAGGTAGTCCACAGCGACAAGGATTTATTATTTATTACAACACCAATAGGCGTAAAAAACGGATCCAGATTCTAATTTTGGCCATAATGTGGTGTGAAATCCTGCTCAAAGTAAGCCATTTTAAACTAAAAAGAGAGTTAGAAGTGTCAGTACCAATACTTGCGTCCCACCACTTTTTCAACAGCTACACTTCTAATACTGCCCACCATACCCCCCCCTTTTTTTTTTCTTTTTTTTTTTGCATTGCGGGGCCATGTCAAAAAATATTTTTAGTATATTCCGGGGCCCGCTAAAATATGGACGGCAGGCCGCAAATGGCCCCCGGGCTCCAGTTTGGACACCTCTGGTGTACATCAAGTGCACTCGATTTACCATTTAGATCAAATGTGATTCTTCATATTAGACACTAGTGTTTTTAAATGTATAGTTATAAACACACACATCACAAGCCTGCTTGTTCTCACGCGCACACACACAGGCCCCCTCTGTTATTAATGCATCCACATGCAGCCCCTCAAGTGGCAAGCCACTCGACTGGCTTTGATGTCACTGAAGGCGCCTCGGCTGCTTCTTGTGTGCCTGATCTGGTGCAATGTCTCCCTGCAAAGGACCTAAACTGGAATCTACATCAGGAAGAAGATTAGGAACAATTGGATTTGTGGTGCGGAATTGGATCACCGTCTCGCTTCACCTGTGCCGTTAGTGTGGTTATTTGTGTGTCCCTTTTACAAAAACCACGCACGCACACACATGCCCTTAAGCTTGTGACAATTTTTAGCTTTGTGTGTACCTTCCATATGAAGCTCTGACATCATGCACTGAAGGGCCCATTCGCTCATATCAGGTTAAATCAGATGTTTGGCTAACGGAACGATAGTGCCTTACAGGAAATTGTGTGTGTGGTGGAGGTGGGGGGGGGGGGGGGGGTAGAACAGAATAAAGTATGCATGCATGTGATGAAAGCAAATGGGCAATATTAATACAAAACATCACAGACTGGCAGTGCAAAAAAAAAAAAAAAGGTTTTGACCACCGTTAGATTTACTGTTCTGGCAATATAATGGCCATAAATCAGATATATAATGTAATGCTCAAAATCTCAATGAATAGTGCCGTGCAATAAGAGTTAAATTCAACTCTAAATGTCTCCAATATGGAAGCCCACTTTTGTCAGTTAAAAAAATAAAATAAAATAAAAGGTTTTGTTGTTTTAAGTTCATTTCCGTCTTTTATTATGGGGGGAGGAGGTCTTTTTATTATTATTAATTTATACATTTACAGGCAGAAGCCTTTTTTCGCAAGCAGGGGGGGGAAAAACGAAAAAACTTTGAATAGAATTTCTTACTCTAATCATCTGTCGCCATTGAAATGAATGGAAATACCATCCGTTTTACTGCCCCCCCCCCCAAAAAAAAAAGAAAAAAGAAATGAAATGTGCAATAAGTAATTATGACACAAAGAAATAGATAATTAAATAGAATGTAAAGAATTAAACCGTTAAGCCGCCATATAGTGCTTGTATCTGAATTCGGTGCTTGCAAGTCAAAGAAAAATATGGTCAGAACAAGGGCTCATATCTCAAAAAACTCTCAAGGAAGTCAACATCAAGTGTGTGTAATGGGGAGAGGCATCCCAAACAGGTGTCCATTCAAGCACCTACCATGTGCATGTCATTGTTTTTCCCCTTACGGTGTGTTTTTTTTTTCTTTCTCACCAGCTAGGCTTGCGTTGTGCAGTGCCTCGAGTGGCACTTTTAACATGGCCTCCTGCGTTAGATGGCAGCAACATGTAAAACTTGCACAACTTTGTTGTGACTGTGGCCTGCTTTCCCTTGTAAACACATGTGCTTAGTTTTCATCTTGCTTGACGTGACTGCCCATCCTTTCTTTCCTCTTCTGGCCGGCCTGCCCTTGTCACATCTCTGCCGATCAGCGCCAGTGTTCCTCCTCAGCCAGACGTTAGCTCAGCTCGCTTCCTCCAGGCACCCGCTGGCAAAGCCATCCATTTATATATATATATATATATATATATATATATATATATATATATATATATATATATATATATATATATATATATATATATTAAAAAAAAATATATATATATATATATATATATATATATAAACATTTTCTCATGTCATTGGACTGTTTTGTATCGTTTTTTTTTTTTTACAAGGTTTTATTATTAGTCTTATTTTAACCACTGTTTACACCAAAAATAGGCACGCCTACATGTCCTCACCCTAAAAAAACTACAACCCCAAAATTCTTCAAAGCATGAAAATATTGTTTGTGCCATCATTCGTAAAATCATAGTACCCTGACTAAAACTGCATTAGTGGAATAAGAAATGGAATAACTCTACAACTTAAGGGCAACTCAAGGTTATTATTGTTAATGAAAACTGACAAAATAACAAAAAGTTATGAAATTGGAAAAAAAAAACTTTCCTTAATTAAATACAAATGTGTGTGGGAACCACTTGGGTTTTTTTTGCACTGTAGTAATGTAAGTGTAATTGTACATCCACTACAGTAGGTGGCAGTGGCACTCACTGTCAGAAAGTACACAAGGAGTATTAGCTCATCTGCTGAGGCGTACGTACAATTTTATAGACAAATTATACTTGTTTTTATAGTCGCAGGGGAGAGTTTGCAGTGGGGGGGCAAAATATTTTTTTCTTCTTGAGGAGGGGGTATTACAAAAAATTATGGAGAGGCAAGGGTAAACCTTTTGTGAGTACTAGTTGCTTACATCTAAAGCCTTTGAATCCCTTTGCATCCACCCTCTGTTGCTCTTGCAAAAAAATTATTTTCAAATCCAGCTTCTAGTTTTCATCATGCCTGGATGACTTCTCTTCCAGAGAGCCTCTTGGAGAGAATGTCCTGATACTTAGCAGAAGACTGGCTGACAATGCACTTGCGTTGGCAGGTTAGGTTGTTTTTTTTCCCCCTCCATGATTCATTTCATGGTTCCTCCTAACCTCTGACTCTAGCAAGCCTTTCATCCACGCTCTCACCACATGACCTCATCTGACAGCACCGTGTGACTACAGTCTTGTGAGCGGCATGTTTGGCGAAGCGAGCGGATTTTCATACAAGGACATGTTGTGTTTGTATTCAATAAACTCAATTGCTTTCTCTGGGCAGACGTCCTTCCAATTACTTAAGCAAATGTCAAACGTACTGTGAATCATTTTCTCATATCTCGTAAGATGCTAATGGGTGAAATGTTGGAACATCAGCAGAACCACAAAGACCTTCATAAGCATAAAATCTGATCATCCAAGACGTCCTTCTTTGCCTTTGGGTGCTGCATTCACTGCCTTCAAATGAAGTCAGAATCAACATGAAGAGTAATCCTAATAACAATCATAAATAGTGTAGAATGCTAATGTTTTACAAACTGACAATCAAATAATTATCTGACCCATTCTACAACTTTGGTTTTATGAGACAATAGTTTATTTAGCCATGTTTTTGGGAGACTTGAAGAGGACTCTCTGGAGATGAATGACTGACAGACAAATACATTAATCCGTGTTTATCTAAACACTCTTCGGGAAGTGCCCGCCATATCTTCAATCTCCATGCATGCCACCACCCGCACGCTCAAGTTCAGCAGTTTGAACAACCTCTTTGTGGGCGGCATGGCTCAGTGGTAGAGTGGTCATCTTGCAATGTCCATATGTAACTATATTACATTATATTGTTTGTTGTATATGTATTTATTTTGGCTTTTATTCCGCTTTAAAAAAAAATAAAAAATAACTCTGCTGTCTGAAGCCAGTTGCAGATGAAAATCAGTTCATCATTGTCTCAGAATAGCTGGATAAATAAAGGTGAAAAATAAATAAATACATTTCACCTGTCATTGTGGCCCAAGTGTAAAGTACATCCAAGCCAACCAAGGATTCCTGCAGCGCTAAATGGAAGTTTTAGATTGGGCCCAGCCAGAGCTGAGATGAAGATGTGACCTGAAAAGAGCTGAGCACAGGAGACGTCATCACAATCTGACTTGTTCGGAGCATTTTTTGCAAGGAAGAGTTGAAAGCAAATGTGCTCCGACGGAGTCTTAGCTTGCGCACACTCCCGTGGCCATCAGAATACATAACGAGTACCCGGCTGTTTCCTTTTTATGTGAATTGATAATGCAAGACTATTTAGCGTTAATATTGCTCCTCAATAAAAACACAAAAAGACATGGCAAATGGCTCCATAACAAAACCTTAAAATCTAATATAAACTCAATATCAGCTCTGTCGCATAACTATTAGCCTTAGGGATAAATAAAATTGTAATCAATTAAATAGCGTAACCACGGCCCAGCTTTTGCTGGATGTTATTACCCTCATTAATCAGACTAAATAACACTTAGACGCTCCAGCATTCTTCAAATGCACAACACTGGGGAGTTTGGGATTTTATTTCTCAGCCAATAATGTGCTGTCTCCCAACTTTGTAGTACATTGCAGAACTTCACTAAAACCTGAAGCCATCAAAACAAATTCATACAACTGCCAGTGGAGAAATGCATATTTTAACGTATACAATGAGATGTTTACGAATATGTAAATAGCACCAAAGTGATATAAAGACCACCCAATTGTCTACACAGAAGGTATTGAGCACGCTTGTCAAGAGAAACCCATAGCAACGTATTAGTCCCAGGTCATTTTTAGCTACGTTTACACTGCAGGTCTTAATTCTCAATTCCGATTTTTGGGTGAAATCCGATTATCATTATTTTTTTTTAAGTAAGCATTCACATTCACTCCCAGCCATTTTCCCTGAAGCAACACCCTTTGCTTCTTGCTGTTTTACTGGATTTTGACTGATTTTGCAAGGTCCGCAGAATATTCTGTTCTATTGCTATAAAAACATGGAACCTACTAAAAGTCTTCTTTCATCTAGAAAAAAAGTGT
This sequence comes from Leptonotus elevatus, assembly GCF_054856555.1. Lineage (NCBI taxonomy): Eukaryota > Metazoa > Chordata > Actinopteri > Syngnathiformes > Syngnathidae > Leptonotus > Leptonotus elevatus. The sequence goes on along the minus strand of NC_141240.1, from coordinate 35,561,796 downwards.
ACTAGTATCTGTTTCCGTTTTGCAGCAATTAGCATTAGAATATAGCTAAGTTTCATCATTATTCACAAACTTGTTGCAACATGGCCCTGGCTGATCTCTTATACTCTGCTGCCACCTGCTGGCCGTTTTATTGTAATAACTACCATTGCCTTTAGCAACCTCTTCAGAAGCTGTATCAAAGCCTAGCATGAAAAAAATAAACATAAATACGGACAAAGTATTAAACAACGTATTTATACGTTTTGGGGTTTAATTAGTTAATTACAAAGTCACTCAGCACTGTGTTTGCAGAAGTAAATACGTACGGTCCAGCGTGTCAGGGCCACGGACTTTCATAAGTCAGGTGTCGGGGCTCATAATTTTACCATCTCATATTTTACTATCTACAGAGAAGTGAGGGGGTAGAAATAATATGAGGGGGTAAAAATAATGTTGTGTGAAAATGGGGCGAGCCTGTTTGAGCTCCCGCTAATGCACGGAACGCATATTGGACTTTTGATGACGTAGCGGTCGGATATGTGCGATTTGGCCGTTTAGACTGCGGTCGCATTACAAAAATTCGTATACGTATCCGATCTAGGACCACATATGAAAGTGACCCAGGTCGGACATGAAAAAAATCGGATTTGGACCGTTCAGACTGGCATAAAAATGTCAAGTCGCATTTAGGGGGGAAAAAAAAATCCGATCCGGGTCGCATTTGCCTGCAGTGTGAACGTAGCTTTTGTTTAGCATTCTCACACAGAGACCTCTAATACAAAAGTATCATTACAATCTGTTTAACAATATCAACTTCATATAAGTTAAAAAGATGAGAAACGTGGTGGTGAAATGCCCCGTCGATTAGAAACGCTCCACAACCATAGGTGTGTCTCTTGATTGTGTGTGTGCTTCTCCTCATAAGCAGGTCATCTGGAGGCACTGCGGTGGCGGGTTTATGTAAAATGGCTTTCACCACTCCAATGAATTTGTATGTGTGGAGAGCAGATTGAATGTGAATGTGGGGAGAAGCAGAAAACATCATTTGAGCCTTCTTTTTTTTTCTTTTTTTTTGTGTCGTTGCTCGGATGCTACTGGTCTATTTTAGGTGTTGCTCCTTGCTTTGGCACATTGTCTTTGACTTCCCCTTTCAGCTCAGCAAGCTTCTCTGAACGCACGACGTGGGTGCCGTTCATGTGAGCCAGGTAGGAGTCCGAGTGTCTCTCAAGTTCTGCCCTGATCCTCTCCAGGTGCTCGGCCAGCTCCCCCAAACTATTGCACTGGCCCTCTACCTGGCTCACCCTGCTATCAACATCCTTCACCTCTTTCTGAACTTCTTTGGCCGTAGTCCGGCAGCCTTGAAGCCCCCCGGTGAGCTGTCGCTTTAAGGCCACAAGTTCTCCCTTCAGCTGGGCCAGCCGCCTCTCCCCGGCCCCCAGGAGAGAGGCTTGCTGGCCCACTAGTTTGGTGATCCCTTGCACCTGATTGGCAAGCTGCTGCTCCCGCTGTTCCCAACTGGAGTTGGCGTGGCCCACTTCACTTGCAATAAAACTCATAGAGTCCTTTAGTCCCTTGAGAGTTCGGTTCACAGAGTTGATGTTGACCTTCAGCAGGGTGATCTCGCCGTAGACGGAGTCGCCTGCTTCTTCTCGGGCGATCCGCAGGAGTAGGCTCTTCAGTGTGCTGTTTAGACGGTCCAGCTTGTCCGAATGAGAGTCCAGACGATTGGTCATCTTGTTCTCCATGTCTTCACACTCCGTGTCCGCTTCACTGACTCTGACACCCCCTGCTGGAGGAGTTGAAGGTGAGCAGGAGGAGGTGCAGAGGAGCTCCAGGTCCACTAGACGTTTTTCAATGCCGTCCAGATTGCCGTCTAATTTTCTCCTCACCGACTCGATGTCTGTTTCCAGGGGTGGGACCACCTGGCCCTCCAGGAGCGCTGGTGAAGTGCCGTTGCTCAGCTCCTCAACAGCCACAAACACCCTCTCCTCTAGGGTCTTCAGTTTGTCCTCCAGCATGTTCTTGAAGCCATCCAGGCCACCAGGGAAGCCCGACACACCATCCGTTCCGCCTTCAGTAGAATTGAGACGGCCCTCCAGATCCACCAAGCGGGTCTCGATCAGCGTCTCCACGTGGATGCTCTGCTCACCGAGTGCTGATTGGAGTTGACGCTGTGATTCTGTGAGACTTTTTACAGACTCCTCCAGTAGCAGCACACGCCGAGAGAGGCTGTTCACCTGCAATGATCAAGGATGGTTTGGTATAAGTCAAAAACATGTCAAATGTCTACACGAGATAGTTATTGAAATGTACTATTATGCATTTCATGGTAAGGCTATCAATTAAAAAAAACAAAAAAACGTATAATTCTTATAATTAGTTCTCTCAAAGTTAAAGTGTTAACTAATTAATTGATCACAAAAAATTATCCCTTAATCATGTATTAACGCAGGTTAACCACACTTTAATTTTTGCCGTAGATGATCCTTCAGCTGACAGCGGATGGTTGCGTTAAAGGTAGCACAGGTTGTGTTTGAGCAATAAACATTAAGCATTTAACAAATGTTTGCGTATGACATACAGAATATTTGTTAATGTCAAACTATTTGGGTCATTTTTTTCCTTTCTAAATTTTGCAAGTAATTAAAGTAGCACTAAGGAACTTTTCAACCTTAATAAAATATTTTCATAACTCTTCGGATGAAACATAGACTTAAAACTAGTTGAATGGTACCTTTGCCATGGCCTGAGGGGGTCTTTATCAATTTTACTGGTACTAAGCAATTTTGAGGAGGATGGTAGCAACACTGCCACACAAAAAAAAACTACAAATGTGCTGAATGCTTTATGGCATACGTCTCTTCCCCTTTTTCCCATATGTTACAAACACGGAAGTCAATTTGAATTTTGACACACGATTACTGCTTTCCTAGCAGAAGCTGCAATACAACTGAAGATGTGAGTCTATATATATATATATATATATATATATATGAACGTATTATTATTTGATTTTCAGCAAAATTGTAGTGTCCCAGTTGTTAATTTAGAAAATCTCAAATGTCAAACCACACTGTCCAGAAAACCGGTTGCTCCATTATTTTTGTGGATATTTATCCAGGTCATTTCTTGCTCAGGGCATTGAATTGATCACAACTGCACTGCTCAGTTTGTCTTAGCTACATTGTGCCACTGCATATCACTAAATGTTTTGAAATATGTGAGAATATTTAGCATAAAGCCACAGGTGGCTGGATATATATTCCACCGGGTCACAGCGGGGCTTTCCACGCCACGACAAAAGACGCTAGCCACCAACTTGCTCATAAGCTAACAGGCTTTGGGCCTAGCAATTTGTGCCAGATAATCACTAATGCCAACAAAACAAAACTAAAATGGTGAAATACAATTTAACGCTGTATCTCCACAATTCATTACGACATTGTTCTGTCTTGAGACAGAGAATCAATAATGGGCATGTACAATGTATTTAGAAAAAGAAAAAAAAATCTCCGAATTCATTTTGCAGGGTCCCTAATGATTTTTTTTTTTTAACTTGTCAAAAAAACAAATGAGCAAAACGTGTGTAAATTATTTCTAGGATTTGAGACGTGGTAATTCCAATATGAAAGACTGTCAAGCATTTACTTTAGGATTTGACTTTTCCTTTTTTAATACCTGTCCACAGCAGCTCTCTGTAAGCGTTAGGCCTTGGATCTGAGCCTGCAATGAGCCCAACTCCGCCCTCAGCCCAGTTTCTCTTCCATCAAGGGACTGCTGCATCTGTTCTTGGCCATCCATGTGCTCCCTGTGGCACTGTCTCTGCACGGCCCCAATCCTCTCCTCACAATGGTTTTCCAGACGGGAGAGTCGCCGTTCAAATCCATCCAGGATCTCAGTCTGGATCCCAGCCAGCTTGGCCTCCAGGATACTGTCCAGATAAGCCGAGCTGGGCCCAGGGATGGGCCTTCCTCTTGCTCCTTCCAGCAGTCTTTTGAGCTGCCCGTCATGGCCTAAGACCATTCCCTAAAGAGGCACACATTTCAATTAGGAATGGGAAAGCCATAGAAGTGTTCAACTATTTAACATGTGCCACAAACCTGAATCTCCTCTAATATGTGAGTCTTGGCTCGTAGCTCATCCTTGACTTCTGTCACCCTCCCTGCAAGATCTCCAAACCTGTTGAAGCTTTCTTCCCCTCCCAGTACACCAGGAGTGCCTATGGGGATCACCCCAAATCCTACAGCCGAGTCAGGCCCATGAGGCGGGCTGGGCAGCAGCGAGACCAGGATTTTGTTGGTGTCTTCCCGAAGAGATGTACGCAGTCGCTCCTCCAGGCCGGCCACCGCCCCATTGAGAGAGTTGAGGCCCAGAGTAAGGCGGCGTAGGTCGTCCTCCAAACGGTCCAAACGTTCGCCACTCACTCCAGAAACCCCAAATGTGTGACCTGTTTTTCAATTGAATGAAGCACAATCAAAGAAAGGAGGTCTGATGCAAAAGCATTGGTAAATGGTACTTCATTCATAGAGCGCTTTTCAACCTTATAAGGCCCTCGAAGCGCTTTACAATTCAACTACTCATTCGCCTACTGATGACGCAGCGTCGCAGCATCAGGAGCAACTGTGGGTTCGGTATCATGCTCAAGGATATTTCGACATGGCCGCAATGGCATGGGATCGAACTCACAACCTCTGGGGTTGGGAAAAAAAACTCTACCACGGAGCCACGCTGGCCCCAATTGACATTATTTACATATTCATTCTCACCAGTATTTACTTTTCCATTTCCCGCAGGCAACTGTCCGCTGGGTATTGGTCTGTGATCATGTAGGTTGGGGTAGAGTTTGCCCGGCTCCAGCTGTGCTCCTCCAGGCTTCTGGTCAACGGGGACTCTCGGCCCATGGGGAACACCCTTTATCCCAGGGCGATGTGGCAAAGCTGCTCCCTTTAAAGGAGGCATTGAGTCAGGCACTGAGGTGGGTCCGTCATAGCAGTTGTCTCCAGAGTAGCCGGGGCAACATCTCCACTCCAGCTCAGTCACCGTTTTGTAGCCCACTTTGTATGTTGGTTTGTGGAATGTCCTGTACCTAAACAAGAAAACAAATTCACCTTCAGGATTTATTTAAATGGTCTTGTTGTAACTTGTTTCATATCACTAATTCAGTCTTTGTTTCAACTAATTATTACAGACCAGTCAGAGGACAAAAAGATGAGAAGGGCATGGCAAAGATAACGGGATGTAGTCATTGTCTGTGGGATTAAAGACGGATTAGGGGGATATTAGAAGATTAGTCTGAAGTGTAATATAAATGATGTGTCTTTAGGACCAAGAGATTGAACCAGGGTCATTATTGGATGCTTGTGTTACCTTTTGTTAAGCTTGGATTTCTTTTTGATTGCTTGATTTGGAATCAACTTTGTCTCATCACACACACGCTCACAGGCACACGCTGAAGTGAGTCATCTTTTTTGGAGGGAAAACCCACTCCTTTAATTTCCCTTGTGAGATACAGAATGTTATTACAAATGGGCCTTTGGAAGGCAAATCAAAAACTCACTCAGGATATGCATATACAGTCTGACATTGCTTTTCCTTATCATATATATATATATATATATATATATATATATATAGTCAATCCACTGTCAGTTTGTTCAAAAGTGACATGATGAACCAACTATGATTGTATTTAATTGAAATCTAAATTCAATTTCCACTCATCTACTGTCTGTGGAGGAATACCTTTTAACACTAGAGGGCAGCCTTGTTACAGTGCAAACTCCAGAAGCTTTTTCCCCCCTCCCCCTTGCATGTGAGATAATACATGTAACGTTACACTGCACATTTTTCCTTTATTTCCATTTGCGTGTAAACATACATGATAACTGGACACTTCTGCCCCCAGATGCATTTGGTTGTGTACTCAGCCTTCACGTATGTCGCTACTCCATCCTGCATGGTGCATGTGATGTTCCTCTGGACCACATAGGCACAGTGGTTTCTGCAGGGAGAGGAAAGGGAAATGAGAATTTAATATTGTATAATACGATTCATCCAAAGGCCTTTGCTTGTCCAGCTGCATGTGATGACAATATTTCTTCCTCATGTATTTGTCATCCAAAATGAAACCTTCATGAGTTCATAATTCTTCAGTAATTCTCACTTCCATCTGTTCTTGATTTTTGCATTGTTCCACGATTAAGCACTTTTAATTCCTTCAATGTAAACATTGATTAGATGGGCGGTGTATATGTTTTACTGTCTACTTTTCATCCATTTGTGAGTTGCCATTTTCTAGTGCCCATTTTGCCTTACTTTTCACCATTAAACTGTATATAATAAAAATAATCATCTGCTCCTTAACAGCATTTCAAATCTTGCTTAAGGAAACAGCCAGTAGCTATGACATCATGCTGCTACATGTACAGCATGCAAGACAACAAACGTACATATACAGTTCAGATTTTAGACTGCTTAGATTGCAGAGTCATTACCCGCAAAGTACTTCCCCCCCAAAAAAAAAATTCATTGCACTGGACCTAAACCTTTCCTTCTCTCATCATTGCCAGAAAAGCGCCTCCAACACCAAAATGTTCCACCGTGCAGCACAGGAAATGATTTTCTGCACTCTTCAGACTCTCATGTGAACAATTTCTTTCATTCAGCCGGGAGTATTTAGCAACACATGCGGGCCCTTAATATTGCTCTGCAGCTGCTCCGGACAAGGCCGTGTTTTTGGACGAGCAGGGGGGAACACAGGGGCTGAGCTGGCCCAACATGTTCTGAGTTAACAGGTTAAGAGGGTGAACAGGCAGGATCGCCTTTTACAATCTGTGAGAAACGTTGGCCTGCTAATCACTGACCGTGTTGACAGTGTTTGTATGTCCTCCCATCATCTCATGTGCAGGAGTCACAATGACTCATGCAAACTACTGCCAGCTCGTGCATTGGGAGGGAAGATGCAATCAAAGACTCATCGAATTGGGCAGGCAAGTCGGGCAATCGCCGAGGGCCCCCGAGTTGAATGGGGCCCAGAGGGACGGCTGACATTGGCCCATATCAGTGAGAAAAACAATGGCACTGCTTTAGACGCTGCAGTCACAATGTATTAGGCATCTCCTGCTCTGTTGTTGGCTGGTGGCCCTGGGTGGTGAATATAGGTCCATATCAATGACACAACTGGAAATTCCTGTTAACATTGTAATTACAGGTCGGAATTTTGAAATCTCCGTAATGGGTAGGAATGGAAATTGATCAGAATTGAACCAATTCTGATTCCATAGTCAATACTGCGTATCTTATCAACTCACTTATGGATTGTTACTGGGTGAGGCTATGAGATAATACAAATAGGTTCGTTGCTTTAAATTTTTAAGACCTTCAACTTCGGACAGAAGACGCAGCATCTCATATCATCTATGTCCTCATATTCTGTAATCAGACGTAAAAGTCAGATACAGTTTTTGCATACCTTGCAACACATGACTTCAGAAATTGTCTAGTTCGGTTCTTACTGGCACATGGAAAATTAAATATTTGAGTTTTTAAACAAAACTGATAAACTAACTTTAAACTAGTTTTTAAAAAAAAAATGCAATATTTGGCTTTTGACAAACATTTGTGGTAGGGATGAGCTGAAGGGTTCATAGATGTAACGGGTTAAATCGGTCAGAATGAGAAAAATAGTAGCCTGGAAGGTGTGAAATGTTGGAGCTGTTGAAGTTGGAATGGTGAGAATCAATTGGAAACAGAGGGGAGGGAAGAAAAGAAAAAATGCAATATGTTGCACAAGTAATGACATTTAACTTCAACTGACCTCAACCAAAATCTCACAGCAATAAGACATTTTCTCTTTCTATACGTCTCCCGACGCTGCTGTTGAAACGGTTGAAATGCATTCACGCTCATGCACTGCCACCGCCCCACCTGCAGGCTATATACTAAGCATATACATACTTACTTATCCCTGAAGGGGACCACTGCTTATTATTTCCTCTGCATTCGTGATCTACTCAGCATGATTTGTTGAAGTCTTTCATCCCTCCAAAAAGACCAAAACTTATTTCTTATATTTCGGCATGCGTTGAATCTGGCATCGACATCCTTGTGCAAGATCACGTTCAACACAATTGTTCAGTAATGGGCCAGAGTACACTAAGTGGAAGTTTATCCATGTAAATTCAAAATAAATAGTTCCGGTGTCCTTGTAGATTTCCAGCAGCAGTCACGTAAGCATTGTGATGTGTTTGTGTAGTTGAGGGTTGACAAAAAGGCTTTCTGGGCTTGTGGCTGATTGGGAGCAGGCGCTGCATGTGTGAATATTAAGTGTTACTGTATGACCGTTTTCACACATCTGTCAAAAGGGTTTTGCATCGCTGGGTGGTATTTTTGTTGTGTCTTATACGTCCTGGAAGGGGGGATCTCGCCATCTGTGGTCCTTCTCAAGATTTCATCTTTTTCCCCAAGGTTTTGAGTTGAACCTTGCCCGGTTGGGGAGTTCAGATCAGGCTGTCTTCTAATCTTTGTCAACTGAGGGTTTCTGAAACGCTTTGAGGTGCTTTTATGATTAAGGGCTATTCAATAAAGTTGACTTTTACAGAAAGAGGGATGTCCAACTTTATAGGTTGCATGTGCACATCTGAAACAGGTGTAATCAAGAAGTGGAGTCTTTTATTTCCATATCTCAGCACACACATACTTTATCTCTACAAATAGCAACTCATTTGTAACGTTCTCAAATTGGCTGCAACTTTGTTTTGTCTGCTTCTGTGAAGAGTGAGAATAAATTATGACGTCCCTAATCTGAAGTGATCTGAGATTAGATGTATATGAGGAGCTATTTTCACACATGAGTTCAAAGGCAATATATCTCAAGGAGACTGCTGTTTGAGAGAGTATAATAGGTTTGTGATCAATGGTGACACATGACAAAGAGTGGCCACATATTAACCAGTAAGTGTCAAAAGCAAAGGCACAATAAAGCTTTCAATTTATTGGCAGGGCCTGGCAATAAGGTAAGTGTGAGAAGAAGAAAAAAACATTAGTGGAAAAAGAAACTGTCAATTCACCTAATAAATCCTATAAATAACTGCTGCTGTTAAGAAATGATTTAAAATGTCTATCGGGGTCTTATTCCACTTCTCACTTAGCCAGCAGTGACTCAACACACAAAAGAGTTTGCTTCACAAACCCATTCGGGGAAAGCAGAAAAGAAAAGTTTGCTAAATTGTTGCGTCTTTCAAGAAACATCAGACAGTCGTCCCTCGCTATATCACAGTTCAGTGCATCGCCGATTTCTTATTATTTTTTAACTGTACTTATATCAGAATTTTGCAGTGGTTATTTTCCCACTCTGTCGGTTACTGCAGATTCATGTAGCAAAAAAACACACAAGCGGGGAAAAAAAATGGTCAAAGACAGAGTATGTTTAAAGTTTGGGATCATTTCACACTAATAAGAGAACACTTCAGTTCACAGGAAATTTCTGGTCTCGTTCTGGCGGTCGTTATGGTGCTACCATTGAGAGCCAACATAGCACCCTTCAAAATTTCTCTGGTGATTTGACGTAAAGCAAACACAAATGTGAGTGTTGATCACGGAGCTCCCCCCCCAGACAATTGGCCGTTTTAAATCATCAAAATCGCTAAGGAGTTCCATGAGCTGACACACACCAAGGCTTGCTCTATCTTGCTAATATATGATATAAAAATATGGGTTTACTCTCCACAGCTAGCTACTGCATGCAGGCTAACCCATCCAGCATTTTGTTTGCCGCGAGGACTACTATTTTACAACATCAAAGTGTACAATAACCGACCCAGATTCTACCATTGGCCACAATTCAATGCCAGAGTCTACTTAAGGAAAGCAATTTGAAGCTTAAAAGAACAACTTTCTGTGGTTAGAACAATGCGGCAGGAATTCGAATAATTGAATGTCGGGCTTTGTAATACGCTTTGAACACCATATGTTGTAGATTAAAGCACTAGACAGTATGACAGTCTTCTCCATTTACAATTTAGGTCAAAAAAACTTTTCGGTGAAATACGTTTCTGGAATTTGTTCGCTGATGTCGACACGATTAGCGAATCAGCATTTTAGGAGTGAGTCCAGCCCCTAGCTATTGGTTTTGCTTTGTGTGTTAGCATTAAGCTAGCGGAAGGCAAACGTAGTACTTCTCTCTGTTTTATGTTCATTTTGACAGTAAACTACAACTTTCAGTGGCAATAAACAACTTGAAGCTTCTTTTGAAGAATTGTTCACTATCTACCAAACTGTTGTTTCTTGTGAAGTCATTTGAGTTGATTTCATTGACCATACAGTGCTCATATCTTGAATTTTTGTTTGCAAGTCTAATTTAAAAAAATTAAAATGTCAGAACGACAGTTCGTATCTCGAAAATCTTCAGGTCACTAAAGGCATCACTGTAGACTGACCATTCACAGAGCCTTTAAAAGATGTGGCTTCTTGTGCATTTCACGATTGTACGAATGTGCCAATACCTCCCGGCATATTAAAAACACCAGGTCCACATTGTCGGAACCACCCATCTGAGCTCATGCTAAAAGAAATTCTCAAGCAAGCAAAACTGTCCTCCCAATCACAGCAGGCTGTACCCGCTCCAACTCCAATCAACAACAAAACCCTCTTCACCTCCTCCTGCCACGCTTCCCGCTTCCCTCGTCTCTGCAGGCCCACACCAAAATATTGTCCTTCGTCACTTGTCTTTTTTTTTCCCACCAGCAGCCCCATCCCACTGTAAATATTTCCAGTCTAGCATTACACTTGTAAGCTGGCTTGCTGCGTCTCCCAGGGGGACAGCGGAATTCCTATCTTGAATTTTCACGTGCAGTGTTTTTGGCAAATATTGCTGCTGCTCGACCTCCTCCCTCTGCTCGGCCCAAAACAACTCACCTTCCAAAGCCCCCCTTTTCACACAAGCCTTCTGTAGTCCCTCTTAAAAATCTGCAGACAATCTTGTTTTAATTAGCGACCCATGCACGTTGTCCTGCCTTTGCTCGTTTTTCTTACTCATTTTGTTCGTCTGACTCTGAGAAATTATTGTCTGTTCTCTCGTCGACTTCTCCAAGCTGCTACTTTCTCAGTTTGTGTGTTGACAGATTGGCACCAACGCGCCCACGTTCCTCATTATTTCCTCGCCTCTCACCTTCAGGGTTCTTGACTCCAAGAATGAACACTGACGCTTTATGACAGGAATGGTCTGGCTTAAAATAAATAAATCTTTAATGGCTCATTTTGCATCTAATTAGGAGCTGCCTGACTGTAGGGGCTACAAATTGTGACATTTCATCTAACTTTCTTATGGTTCTCGATTAACATGGTTGCAATTGATGAGTCACGGAAGGTTTTCTCTGTTTGTGCTTTCTACTACTTAACGTTATAATGCTTAAACACCACACAACATTTACTTTTTTTTTTATTTTATTTTTTTTATCCTCAGGCATTTGGCAAAGCACATAATCTTCTTAGAGTAAGAATACTTCTCAGTGTTTCTAGAAAAAGAGAGGTTAAAAATTGGACTTGCTAATAAGGATTACTGCTTTGTGTTGTTTGTTGGGAGTGTAACCAAAACCGCGGCAATGCCATGCTTTGAATTCTTCATGCGACTGAAGAAAGTGAGACAGCACTTGTAGATTGAAACTATTATGTAGAAAATGTATGTATGGTTTGGCTGTATGTATATAAGTTTCTCTCATTTAACTTATTTCAGCATAGTTTACTTTATTGTTATAAAAGTGTTGACATGCTATTGACACTTTGTCACCTGTCCACTGTAAGAGAGACAGCTTTCGCTTAAAATAATAAAATTAACAATTAATAATCTTCCCCAAATTCAACAATCCAGTGTTGAAATTGTTAGTACAAAGATGAGAGTAGAACATTAGTAAAATTATCTGTGAACAAAATCCTCCTTCTCTGGTCCTGTCTTGTACTGAGAATTCCGAAGCAATGCAGAATTAGCGTAATTTCTGCTTGACAAGTTAATAAGTTTATCAACTGATTTTTAATTGATTGCACATTCCAAAAATTAAAATTCAAACTGATGTGTGTTAGTAGTTAGCGTTACCTAACACTATTTTTTTGGGGGGGGGGGGGGGGGGTACTTTTGGCTGCACATTTAAAATCGTATTGTAGCAATCTTTGGGGTTGCGAGTTGGGTAGTTTCCAATGGTCTGGATGGGCCAACTGAACTCGTGAAGGCATCACAGACTGTTTTTTTTGGAAGCTACGCACGCTATTGGCTGTTGTGTTCTGGGAGTTCAGCCTGCTGTTTGGCACTTGAAAACTGTTGATTAAAAAGAGTTGTTAGTGCTATACTTGGCCTGATTATTTCAACAACGTTACACTATTTTGTCATGGGCATGTAGAATCATCATCACTCCCACCCTCTTATGATGCCACTGCCTGTCAAGGAAGTAATCTATTGCTTGCTGTTCTAATTGGCCCTTCATGAATGCGGTAGACAGTCTTTAGTTCAGTCAATAAACGACAGCAGCCATTTTTAAAGATGTTTTTTATCAGCTCTTTCCCACATCAATATCTGAAAATAAGCCTCCTGGTGTGTCAGATGAATAAATGACTGTTAGATGGAGGTCACTTCTTTCATGTCAGTCGCAGACTAAATTCAAAGATACAGTAAGCAGGCGAGGAGCTTAAGCATAACAACTGCAGGGAGCTCGGCTCCGTTCAAAGGTAACCCAAACTTTCCTGGCCACATCGCTGCCGTGCACGGATCTGCACTTTAGCCCTTGTTTATTTATGCAAAGCTGAGCTATGATCCGCAGATTCATATTTAAAGGAAACATATGTGAGCGCCATTAGTAGGAACTCGGCAAAAGGGCAACTTTCCCACACTCCTGCTGCTTTAAATAGCTTATTTGTCCCAGTGGCTTGAAAGTCAAGTTGATGACTCGGCAACCTACTGTAATGTTGGCATACGGGCATGACAGCACGTCCATCATCAATTGTAAATAAATAGCAGAGCTCATTCAAGTGTTGAAGATGTTATCAACAAAGGTGATGACAACAGAACATTTGATCAAATTTAGCTGCGAGGTGAGGTGGGAATTTTACTAACCAGCATTGCTCTCCACTGGACACTCAACACCAACTTACAACAACAGGCCATAACCCTTGACCTTCACGACCTCTGTGGCCTTTAACCCCCCCGACCCCCTCCCGATCTCTGTCCTATGCATCACTGAAAAGCCTTTGGCTAGATCTGTGACCTGCTCAGTGATGGCATGTGGCATCTGCTGGGATCATAAGTGATCTACATCACCCTCAACCAAGCCTGGGGACAATGTTCCACCTGTTGCGTATTTGCTGGTCCACTGGTGTGTTGTCATGATGATAGATGCACGTGGGGTGGTGCTTACTTTGTTACTATGTTGATTTATTTTTATTTTTAGCTGCACTCTTCCTGTCAGCAGCAAGTGGTTGTGATGATCACTTTTATGTGTGACCACAGTCTTTCAATGCAACAATGTACCCAAGCCTTAACACATATAAACACACAGTTGTGTTGGCTCCGTACACTTTGACATACATTCAATAGATGTGTGTTATTTCTATGTACAGTATCTCTTCAATTGGCAGCAACAGGGCTGATTTATTTCTAGAGGTGGTCTTAGTTCTATGTGTCCTCAGGGCCCAACTATGGCTAAGGTAGGTCAACACCTCTTTTATAATGGCTATAGTTAGACTTGCAAGCACATGTAGAGGATTATCACCCTGACAGCAAGCAATTACTGACTATTATAGATCAACTAAATATCTATAAAGTCAGGTTTACCAGTCAATCAAAGGTGACAAGCTTGAAAAGGTACAAGGTATATTGTAAGCCATGCACATACTGGCTCAGTCTATTCTCATCAGAGTTCAGTAAAATTATTTGTGTCTAGTGTAATGATGACGATAATAAATCTATTTGAAATTGCTATCAAAGCTAGCTCCAGGGGTGTGGAATACCACATGAGGTTCAGAGGGTCCGACTTGGGCTTCAGAACCAGTCCTCTTGAGAGGGTCTTTGGTACACTTTGGTTCACACGGTGAGAGGCGCCGAGCAGTTGTGGGGCCAATGGCTCAGTGCCTGTACCTTTGTGTTCACCTCGGTGAACGAGAGGATAGTCTCGGTGCTCATGTAGGTAATCATAGCCAGACTTTAGGTCGCAGTTCGTGTCATCAGACTTGAGTCCATGTGTCTTGGACACTTGCGTGAAGAGGGAGGCGGAGCTGTCAATCAATCACCAACTGGTGGTATGTTGACTCGGATGGTGGTCCAACTTGGCAGAGCTAAACATATTGTGAGGTTCTGCTAGGAATGTCTGGCATATTTCCCTGCTCTCTGACCATGTTTATGAAGAGGCGGGGGACTCTGAGTCCAAGTGGGTCATGTTCCATGCCTCCATTGTTGAGGCCGTGGATTGGAGCTGTGGCCGTAAGGTGATTGGTGCCTATTGTGGTGGAAATCACCGAACCTGTTAGTGGACACTGCTAGAGAGGGATGCTGCCCAGCTGAAGAATATGCCCCGTCAGCCTTTTTGGCCTGAGGGACTTTGGAGGCAGCTGATGGGTACTACCAGGAAAAACGGGATGGATTTTGCTTCTGGAATTTGTGATGCCATGGAGTACATCTCCAGACAAATTTGAGGAAATTCTGGTTCAGCAGCACACCTTTAACTTTGTGGGGCGCTGTGGCTCAGTGGTAGAGTTGTCGTCTCCCAACCCAGAGGTTGTGAGTTTGATCCCATGCAATTGTGACCATGTTGAAGTATCCTTGAGCAAGATACTGAACCCTCAGTTGCTCCTGATGCTAGCATCATCAGTAGTTGAATGAGTAGTCAACTGTAAAGTGTTTTGAGGGCTTTGTAAGATGGAAAAGTGAGAATAAAAAGCGCCTCAACCTGTTGCGAGTTGGTGGGGTGAATACTTCTTCAGTTCTACCAACATACTTTTTCATGAGGAAGCAGAGTCAGGGGACTCTGATGTGAGCTCTCCCATTTCTCAGATGGAAGGTCACTGAGGTTTTTACAAAGCTTCTTGCTGACAGGGTCCCGAAGATAGATGAGATCTTCCCAGAGTTGCTAAAGCCTCTGATTGTTTTGGGTCTGTTTAGTCCACATTCATTTCCAGTGAGGGGTGGACTCCACCAAGGCTGCCCTTTGTCACCAATTTAATCATTTATGGACAGAATTTTTCAGCGCAACTGAAGAATTGAGTTTGGTGCCCTCAGTAAAACGTCTCTGCTGGTGAGTGCACATGGCAAGATTGAGGCAGTTTGAGTGAAGCAGCAGGTAGCTGGGGAGCTGTCCAAAGCTGTAAGCGTTCTCAGGGGAAGCCAAGCAAAAGAGACAGGAAGGGCAGGGGGGAAAACAAAGCCCTGAGGGCCAAACATCAGTCATCTAGATCCAGCAAAAACATATATCACAGCTTTGTTCCAGCTCACAACTTCATGACTTTCAAATCCCAAGCATGTTGTAGGATTGTTATTCCTCTCTGCTCATGTGCCGTGACCGCCCGAAATGTAAGGCTTCTAGATGTGATAACATCTGATTGGAAACAGAATTTTCTTCACCTCATTTGATGATGCAAGGACACTAGGTATCTGCTCTCCCCTGATACTTCTCTTGATTGGCTATTAGTCGCACTTCTTCCTTCTGGCAGTGGGTGCCCAGTTGTACTGTAAAGACACTAATGGAGTCCAGTACACCCCCCTTCCCCACACACACACAGTGAGGAATCAGTACACTTGTTATTAGCTCATGCCCCAAAAATACCAAAACATGGGCTTTCTATGTCATTGTTGTTCTTGCATACCACTGCCCAAGTACAGCTGGCTTTAGGTGAAAACTAGAAAACTAAAAAAAAAAAAAAGAGAGACTGAAATTCAAGGATCAATTACAAAGCTGATGCCCTAACTAAAACCATATTTCTGGAAAGGAATACTCAAAGAGACCTGGTGATTCTCAAGGGAAGAGCGTTGGGACGGCCCTCCGGTTGGTAATAGTTAAACTCTGGATAAAGAATTGTCGGCTAAAGATGAATGACAATTTCTCTGTCTCGAAAGAAGAGCACTTACTTGTGTCTGGTCATCGGCTTGTTTGGGATGTGCTGAGGATTGAGTCCAGTTTTGAACATGTTGTATCTGTGCCCATAAAATGGATTGACATGACCTCCATAGAAAGTTCCTTTGCTGTCCACCGCAAAGATTAAGACTCCGAGGAGACAAACCAGCGCAAGCACCTGGCGCAACTTGGCATCCATTGTTTGAGCTCGCCTTACTATTAATCCCTCAGTCTGGAAAAGGAAGGTGGCTGCAGAAGAAATGAAGGCTGAGGAGTGAGATCCTTTTGGCTCCTCAGGGTGCTGTGCTGAAGTTCCTCAGACCTCATGCAGTTTTGATGTCACATCAGCAGCATCTCGACTGTGTTGCCTTCAGCGGGTACACTAACTGCGCCGGACGCACATCGGACGGAGGAGAGAGGAAGGAGGCTTGTGGGGCTCAAGAGGAAGAGTGGAGAACAGCACAAAGGTGTGCTGGAGGAGGGAAGAGGAGAGATAGAGAGGGTGTCTCCAGAAAATGTTTCAGCCTCACACACACACACATAAGTGTTTGGGGGGGGGGGGGGGACCCGCTGTCGAGGCTCAGCCCTCCTTGTCCACGGCACGATGCATGAATGAGTGTGGGTGTGAGCAAGAGGCAGCGTCTGAAGGGGGAAGGCAGACAGACAGACTTCATTTGCATAACCCACCCCAAGTCCGGTCTGGCTGCACCACACCAGCAAGAGCAGGAATTCTGATTTAATTCTGTATTTACTCGCTCTTTGCCTTAGTCCATCTTCGCCGGGAGTTACTGTACTTAATACCCCATGTGTGCTGCCATTCGCATGGATGCTACAGACAGACACAATGGACCTCACTCAAGATCACTCCAGCCCTCGCCTCACTTATGTGCCAGTGCACTCGCACGTACTCGCCCAGATGCCTTCGGTGCCGTCCTAAAATTTGCTCTACAGGGAATTCTATATATAACAGCTTGTAAGTTATAGTGATACAACACTCATCTCAAATATTATTTTCTTTCCCTATTGAAATGAATTGAAAAGCAGCCGTCCCACAAATTTTTTTTTTTAAATAAGGAAGCACTCCATAATATTGTACTTTATAAAAAAATACTATTTTATAGAAGAGTAATATCATAATGACCAGCTCAGTGGCCTTAATAATAATAATAATAATGCATCGGATTTATATAGCGCTTTTCTAGACACTCAAAGACACTTTACAATGGAATGGATACATTATTCATACACTCACACATTCACACTGTGGTGGCGGTAAACTACTTAAGTAGCCACAGCTGCTCTGGGGCAGGCTGACGTAAGCGTGGCTGCCAGTGTGTGCCTATGGCCCCTCCTTTCACCACCAAACATTCGCACCTTCCATACACCAGTGTGAGTAGCACTGGAGGCAATGTGTGTGAAGTGCCTTGCCCAAGGACACAACGACACATGACTTGGGGAGAGCGGGGATCAAACAGCCGACCTTCCGGTTACTGAACGACCATCTCTAGATCCTGAACCATGGCCGCCTTGTGGTAGAGTGTCCGCCCTGAGACTGGGAGGTTGTGGGTTCAATCCCCGGCCGGGTCATACCAAAGACTATAAAAATGGGACCTATTTGCCTCCCTGTTTGACACTCAGCATTAAGGGTTGGAATAGGGGGGGTGCGCAATCCCTGCTGCTCAACGCTCCCCCAGGGGATAGGTCAAATGCGGAGAACGAATTTCTCTCCACTTAGTTGGGTGTGACAATCAGTGGTACTTTAACTTTTTACTTTATAGTGAAAAGGAATGTAAAACTTTCAGTTTCTGTATCATGATTTAATGCTGCAGTCCAATTCAGTGTGCTGCTCCTTATGGTGTGCCCGCATTGGCCACTAGGTGGCAGTCCTGTACAATAAAGTCATGCAATCACAAACAAAGTAGGTAGTAGTAGGGATGTCCCAATCACACTTTTTTGGACCGGAGTCTGAGTCCGAGTCACCTCATTTTGAAGATCGGCCGATTCTGAGTCCCGATCCGATACCTTAACATTTATTTGTTTTTTTTAAACAAAACTAACAGCAGTAGTTAAACCAAGTGAAACTCTACTGTTGTAGACGAAACGTTTATAATCCCCCTCCCAAAAATGTATTACTGTAATGTTTTATTTACTATTAATTTATTAATAAATATTATTATTTTAACATTAATTGAGGGGGCCACTCCGAGCGTGGGTGCGGACCGCATGCAGTCCACGGGCCGCCAGTCACCCAGCCCTGATTTAGAATGAGATGCAATGGAATAATCATAATCTTTTGTCATTGCAGATGTTATGTTTTAACCTGAATGCAGGTTGGAAATTTTGAACAGTTTTGTGTTGAGTTTCAGTTTTGAATCCGAAAGTGACTGTATAAGTGTACCTTCCCCAAAGCTCGTCGGCCCATGAAGGAGCTTGATTCCACGGCTGAGTTCCTCAATCACGACTGTAAAGGCTCTGTTTCCAATTGACGTCACTGTCTCATTATGGCGCCAGCCTTTGCCAGGATATCTGCCTTCATTTGTGCACAGTGGCAGGAAGTACAGACAGTCTGTTCACATTATAAAAATACAGTTTAGGGTGCACACTAAAAAGGTGACATCATTCAAAAATGGGAATAAGTCTGCAACCTACAAATTAAACTAAATAGGCTGATTTCACAAAGATTCAAAGATGTTCAGTATTTTATGACATGACACATTTTCCGTTTTGCCTTTCTTTAATTTTTTGGTTCAAATCTGCTTTACATTGTGTATTTTTACTGAATTGTCTCAAAAATGCACACTACCAACATTTGTTTGAGCATATTCTAACACATAAAATGCATTTTCATTGGATTACAGGATGTAATTCTTCCAAAAGAAAAACTAATTATCAGTGAATGTGGCCTTCCATGTGGAGGGAAATGAGAAGACTGCATAAGAAGTCCAAGCCTGACTTAAACAAAAATAGAAAAGAAAATTGCGAGTGGGTCAGAAGCAGGTGTCCGAAATGGCCCGTTTGTTTGCACAGTTTGTTTAGCAGGTCTTTCTCACCTGACTGTGGGCAATTCTCCATTTAACCTAGTCTATTTACCCCCATTTACAGGTCAGTGTGAAAGGAAAACACAGCATGAAAAGGGCACATCACACCAATGGGAGAGTTTCCCAAAGCATTCAATAAAAGCACTCAACAAGCACAACACATAACGTCTTCTGGGGGATGAGCTACTAAAAAATATATCCTTCAAAGCATTTTTGGAGACTTTACATCTTTTCATCTTCATCCACAGTATGCGTTATAGGGTGGGATTACGATGACTTTCATGCGGTTCATTTCCTCAGATTATGCTGCATGAGCTTCAGCAGACTTATTTGTGGAGCTTCTCAGATGTTTAGCTTCCTCCTGAAGATTCTTCTGAATATTCAATAAAGTGTCAGCACCAATTTTTCTTCAATGCTACCAAGGGGCCGCATAATACCACACACTACCTAACCAGATGTACAAAAATGCTATTTTAGATATGGACAAAATATGTGCACGTGCAAAATACATGATCTTAATATAGTTTATTTATCATTATTCATTTCTTAATGCATAAATGAAAGATCAACTATCCTAACCCAACACGGAAGGGTTTGAAGCAAACAACAAAATAACCGATCTCTTGCATAAAAAAATTTAATGTTCAAGGATGGCACAAAACTGCTGACCAGCAAACCAGCATTAAATGTAAGAATTCATTGTGTGCATTTTTTCCACACAAAAATCAACTCACTCAAAATACTACATTTGTCCCGCATATTATTCCAAAACAGAAAAAAAAAATTAAGCCGATTTATGTTGTAGTATAGGGCAAAAGACCAAGTGTAATCGCAACTAAGCCATTTTTGCCATCTAGTGGTGAATGGTGATCTTACAACTTAAAACTACAGTCGATGCATATTCACAGTTCGGCCCCCACAAATTCACATATTTACGGAACTAAGAAAAAAAATTCATTCAGGTCGTAAAAACATGTTGAATGTTGTTAGCACTTTTCTGACTAATTTGGGGGTTTGTAAAAAAAAAATTGTACTGTCCAAGTTAAAGCGTTAATTATTAATTAATCAAAAAAAATTATCGCATTAATCATTATTAACACAGATTCACCGCACTATCAATTTTAACCGCAGATTATCCTTTAGCTGACAGCGGATGGTTACGTTAAAGGTAGCACAGGTTGTGTTTGAGCAATAAACATAACTACATGCAATAAAGTAAAGCATTTAATAAATGTTTATGTATGACATTCAGAATATTTGTTCATGTCAAAATATTGGGGTCATTTTCTTTCCCATTTTAAATTATGCAAGTAATTAACTGATTACAAAAAAGGAGGATGAGATCGTGCAGTGGATAAATTTTTTTTGAAGATGTCCTCATACATTTTTTTTGAAGATGTCCTCATAACATTAAATGTTGAAAGAATTAACACATAACAGGTGCTCGTCAAATTCGGCGGGCAACATTTTTTGATAAAAAAGCCTTTTTAATTAAGCGATTAATCGTGATTAATCAACATTCAAAAATGTGATTAATCTGATTAAAACATTTAATCGTTTGACAGCTCCAAAAAAAAAAAGAAAAAAAAAAGGAGAGAATTATTATTTATTTTTGCCAGTTGCCCATCCCTAAAGTAGACCTTTGATGCTGCAGATTACAGATGTACATGAACATTCTCAGCACTTGAAACAAATGGCTGGCTGCAGCCAAAGTGTATCATTCCTGTTCAAAGCTTGTGTGTAAACGACACATAAATGATTGACCTAACCCCTCCGTGACCCTTCATTGTTCCCTGACTCATCTTTGGGGTTCGTACACATCACACTGTTGGTGGAAGTTAACTGCAAAACATCCTTGTTTTTAATGTAGGGCTCCTTCGTGTACAGTAATTTACCCGAGTGCGTTAAATCCAAGGTGGTGCAACCCTCTCGCTAATTCTACCATAAAATTGACTTGTTATTGGCAGTAAAGCCTTTCGAGATGGACAATACTCTACAATTGGAACATAAGCTGGGAATAACAAGAGAGCATATTGGCATATAATGGAAGGCTGTTACTCGAGACTGTCACAAAACAAGAGCAGCTATTGGCTGAGCCTTTTCACTGGGAGAAATAAAATAAGGGCGAACCATGGAGTTTTCACAAAGGTCAAAAGTTTCTTCCTGTCATGGAAACAGCTCCTCGTTTCCACAATGGGACCAGGAGGATATGAACTCATAAAGATGTAGGTGTGGGAATGGAATGGCATTTAAGAGTGCGCACACAGACACACACACCCCCACAAATGACCACTTCCTCTGTCTTGGTCCATACACGTTCTCCAGGATATCTGCATGTTGTTATCAAGTATGTGCCAGTGTTTACTGTGTCTGCTGCTCTTCAAGAAGAAGCGTACGCAGGTGACCGCACAACAAAGAGAAGGTCGCGTGTGTTTTGAGACTACGAGGCGCCTCGCCTCGCTCAGTCCTCGTGGCCTCAGCAGCATCTTGGCCGCACAAGTTTGACACGGAAACAATCCATAAACTTCTCAAACATTCATAAATATGAAATGAGAGCACTTGTTATTGTCCTCCAGTGACAAAGAAGCCGAATATGTCGATTAAGTTGAGGACTTTTAGCCAGCGATTGTCAAAGCAAGGTGTGGTACTAGTACTGTGAGCAGTATGTGGTTAAAAATACAATAAATTGCTGAATGAAATACAAATAAACATGACATACAATCAAACAAATTCAGAATGAGGCTCGAGGCTATGCATACAGCTGTATGGTTTGTTTGTTTTTTAAGCCAATGCAGTGCTTTTCAGATACCGTTCAGGTGTATTCAACTTTTAAGTGCAGCACTACAATTTGCATTTAATTGTGCAACAGATTTTAATGGATTCATTAAATAAAAAAATTATCTTCCTATTAAAGTGTAATGTTAATGTTAAAATTGTGTTCACATCGTTAGCCCAATAGCATTGCAAGTCATGTTTTACCTACTTGCATTTGTTGTCTTTTTTTTTTTTTTGCTTTCCAAAATTGTTCAAAAAGGATTTAAGCTATCCAGCTAAAAAAAAAAAAAAGAGTAAAACCTCTGTCTTGTATTGGATAAAAACTTAGACGTGCTACGCTAGCTACTGTGTTTTAACATTGGTCATTACAGTGGTAGTTGGAAAGCCAAATATTTTTTGAGTTGCTACTTGATGTAAAAAGTTTGAAAACCACTGGCATATGCGAGCTGTGCCAAGCAGTCACGTGACATCATCCAAAGTCTCTGTGGACTCCTTTGGTGACATATGGAAGAAATCATGTGTTAAATTGATTATTTAACTGTGTAGTATGGCCGTTTAATTGATGTATATTTTACATGTTCAATTCTGTTCTGTACTGCAATGTTGTAGAAAAAGCCCAAGTGGGAACTGGAGTTGAGATATCAGATGCAAACTTGTAACTATGTTTGACTGCATTGTCCCTGCTAAAAAAAAAAAAGAAGAAGAAAAAAAAAAGAACTATTTAAAAATGTTTTAAATGGCCGAAGCAATAGCATGTGACTCACAGTCAGAAGAGGTTGGAACCCTCCTGGCTTCGCATGCTATGAAAAACAACAGCTCAAGTGGCGCCTTGCTTCCAGGTTGCCCTGGGGTCATCTTTCAGCAGGACAACACGAGGAACACGGCCAAGATATGAAAAAGCAGCTTCAGGACAACGCAGTCAATGTCCTCGAATGTGACGCAGCCAGAAGCCAGACTTAACTCTGTGGCGCGTTTTTAAAAAGACTTGAGGCTGTTGTCCTGAAAAAAGGTGAAGCAACAAATTACATGCGATTTGCAGTTAGAGGGCCAGCTAGCTATATAGATAGTTTTTTAGCTACTTTGCTAGCAAGCTAGTTTTACTGGATGGATGGCTAGATACACGGTAAATTCTGTAGAGTATTTTTTTTTTTAGAGTCAAATTGGAAATAGAGTAAAATACCAAAAAGTCACTCAACGGTTGAGGAACAAACCCACAACTTCAAATTGAGAGACAGCTAATCTACTCCCTGAGTCATGCAGCTCCATTAAAAAAAAAAAAAAAAGTTGTAATTTTTATTTAAAAAATTATTTTTATTCATTTATTAATTTTTTGAGAGAGCTCAGTATTGTTCATTCAGTAATCTTACCGATTCGACATGTCATCATCATTGCTCTCTCCTTTTTTTTTTTGGTATGTGTGTGAGAATGTGAGTGTGTTCTCATTAATTCACCTAAAACCTATTAAAAATCCCATACCGTTCACCTAAACCGAATACTTCAGAATCCCGCTAGAGTCGTGAAGTTGTCAGGAAACCTGAGGAAGGATCAAAGAAAAGAAAGAAAAGTGAAATCAAGCACAGACCAGACATCACCTACTACTACCCACCGGGTTACTAACCAGAATCTTTCCATCAACCCCAGAAACATCTAAATTCCAACAAATTAGGGAGACCTCAAAACACAAGACAAAAACATTGCATTTGGACATAAGCAAACAGTACGAGTGGGATAACTCAGGTGGTAGTGTGGCATACCCCAAAGCCGAAAGTCATGAGTTCGTTCATCAACCCTTGAGTGACCTTTTTTTTTTTTCAATTATTAATTTTACTGTCTTCCAAGTGTAATTACTCTAAAACTGAGTCTATTTGGCCCCACTCTAAATAGAGTAAAAGTTACTCTACAGAATTTACTGTGTAAATAAAGTTGAACTGGGTTTAATGTACAGTAGAATTATAGCTGGCAACATCAGGCCTTGTTATTGAATTACATGACATTTTTAGACTTGCAACAACGGCGGCCATTGTGAGAGACTTGGTATTAAATTGACCTCATCATCATTCCTGCAGGTTTATCTCTATATCAACGGAGATTCAATCCACTCAGGTTTCAAATGTCCAACAGTCAACATGTATTAAGCGAGTTGATCTAACTACATGTGCTAAATAACGGCGCTATTCTCCAAACTCTGAAGCCTCCCAACAGCAGCCGCTTTATGCGGCCTATATGATTTAGGGGTCATATGAAGCATGAGCTCATTCCCACTTATTCACGCTTTGCCAAATGTGGTTGGTGCAACACCAAATTACATTGGCGCTGTAATCAATGCTGGCGCTCGGCGAGCACACACAGGCACCGCTCTCCTCCAGTGGCTGCGATAGTCTGCATCTACTCCACATCTGCTTTACATCTCGGCAAAACCACCAGCAACAGCACCCACGGCGGACCTTTCATGTGTGCGCGCACACACTTCACTTTTACTTGAATTATTTTTAAATGCTGTGCAGTGGTGCCCTTTTAACTCAAAACGCTCACATCTCAAATCGACTTTCCCCACTGAAATGAATAAAAATGCCATTAATCCCATTTATCCATTCCCTCCCCAAAAAAGCATGCTATGATATTGTACTTTATAAAAACATAGCCTAATAACACAGTGGAATAGAATGTAAAGATTTAGTGCACCATGATTTAATGCTGCAATCCAATTCATTGTGCTGCTCCTTCTGGAGTGCCTGCAATGGCCACCAGGAGGCGGTATCATACAGTCATGCAGACACAAATGAAGATTAATACTTCTGCAAGTACTGTAAGTAACTAGCAGGTTTAAAGGAGTGTAAAGGATAAATAATCTATACCTGAGATTGTTGTTATATTAGTAATGTGAAAATTGGCAGCCAGCTTTGTGAAAATGTTCCTAATACACGGAATGAGCACTTTAAAAGCCTCTAAAAATCTTCCAAAAAAATGCATTCAAGAAAAAAATTGTTGACTCAAGTACATGACAAATTCTACTACCCGCATTGTCATGATGAATGTTCCTTTTTCTCTATTTGAGTTTTAAGGCATTGGCATTGGATTTTCACTGATTTTGCAAGGCCCACAGAATTTTTTGTTCCATTGCTATAAAAACATGCAACCTACCAAAAGAGTCTCTTCTTTCATCAAGAAAAAAAAAAGTATATTTCTATCTGTTTCTGTTTTGCATTTAAAATATAGCTAAGTTTCATCATTATTCCCAAATCTGTTTAGAACTGTGGGTAAATGAGCTTGTTTGCCACACGGCCCCGATTGATCTCTTATACTCTGCCGCTACCTGCTGGCCGTTTTTATAATTACTACCATTGCTTCACCTGTTCTCTGCAGGTCAGAGGCTGCATCAAAGCTTTCTGTATGCTGTAGCATTATATATAAATGTCTTTTGGACACCTAAAACATTTAAAATAGAACGTTAACGCACTTTTTTTCCCCCAAGAACACACCATCCGATTTTCAAAGTCTTTATGTTTTGTCCTCAGGTTGAGGTGGAGTTTTTAATTGCTTTTTAGCTAAGTGGAATTTTCTACGGTGTTGCTACAGAATGAAGTTGTTTTAAATACACAAAGTGTAATTTTTTTTTGATGAATTGTTGAATATTTGCCAAACTTATTGTGAAGTGAGTTGAATTGAGATCACTGCCACCGCTTGTATCTCAAATTTGTGGTTGAAAGTCAAAATCCAAAAAAATAAAAAATAAATCATCATCATAGAGCGACAGCTCATAAGTCGTCACCTCTTAATGGAATCGCTTTTACCTCGCGAAACACAGAAGCACAATATTTATTCTCCCCAGCAACGTGGCGTTGAGATTTAAAGTCATACCAAAGTGTGTCCGCACGTGTTCAGGGCATCTGCTCGATGGGATTGCAGGCAAACACGTGGTTAAATTACTGCCGTGGTGTTTTATTGTCAGTGCCGCAAATCTGGCGGGCAGCGGCATGCAGAAAATACGAGGTGCGCTGAGATGAACTCACGCTCACAGTGAGGCCTTGTTTCCTCGGCAAATGTGTTTCCAGTTGCCAAGCAATTAAAGGCAAGTTTACTGGCCAGCGGCGCAGCGTTCTCTGGCACTGACATAGTGCTGCAGGTTTGCCCATCACGGCGATGGGCATGCATACGGCACCGTCAAGCGCACATGTGCACATGTTCTCACGTACAGGCAGAAGGAAAACAGGTGCAAGTATGTGAGAGCGCACGCGTTGAATGCTTTAATCTATTACTGCTTTACTGCATTACTGCTGTGTTAGGCTCACACTTTTTGGTTTTAGAACCTTAATTTCAATTTTAGTTCAATGAATTTTCAAATTTATTTTGTGTAGTTGTATGTCATAGCAGGCTGTGGACGTTAGGTTTTCCGTCCAATCAGATTTGAGCTTCTTTAAAAAAAAATAAAAAAAAGATTTGAGCTTCTATATGCTGCCATGTCAAGCTAAACTGAATCCGTAGTACTGGCCAATGTTTTTTTTTGTTTTTTTAAATTATACAGTATAACTAGTAACATAGGAAGAGATTGTGCAGGTGAGATCAGAAATCCCCAGGTAGGGTTTATAAGATTGATCTCACCTCGTTAAATGTATATTTGCAACTACAAACAGTATAAATGTTTTTGCCAGGCTACAGTTTCGAGTTTTTGCCTAGATTTTGTCAATTTTCTTTGCACATGGTGCATCGCAACGGCATGTGACAAAATACAAAATACTTTTTTGTAGGTTATGGATCGACATGGATAAATGATACTATAATAAAGTGTTTAAAGGTAGTCTTGATTAACCATGCTTTGTAATTTACCGATAACGCCAAGATACTTGTTTTTTTCTAGTGCTGTCACTATCAAATAGTTTTAGAATCGATTAATCTATCAAATATTCAATCGATGAATCGGCTAATTGGATTCATTTTCATTTTGCATTAAAGTATATTACAAAAAACTTTTTCCCTGATTACTGTTAATTAGAAGTGATTGGTGGTTATTTCGTACTTCGCATTCGTATAGTTATTAAAAAAGAAAAAGAAAAGGGGGGGTTGATGTTGTACTGGGTTTAGTTGGGTTTCCATCCACCCATTTTTATTCAAATTTTCAAGAAATGCGAAAATAAAACTGAATGGAAATTTGAAAAAAGGCCCACATTTTTTTTTTTTGCAAAAAGATTTTTACGCCTAGAGGGGGTGGATTTTGAAGCGTATTGAAAAAAGGAAAATGCAAATTTTGGCTATGGAAACAGGTTTTGCGAATTACTGCTGGCAGGACCGGATACACGTTGCACGTTTTGACCGGATATTCCGTCACACGTATGTTTGTAGTCACAAAGCAACAGCGGACGATAAAGTAAAGTAAGTTTGGGGGGGGGACGAATCTTTTTAGAATTATTTAAAGATGCGAATATTAATGCTATTTCAGATGGAAAACAGCAAAGAAACGCTACGATTTATCAAGAATTACAAAAGCAATCTCACACGACGTCATTGCACGGCGCAGTCGCTTCCTGTTCCTCTTTTTCTTTTAAATTACTGGTGGATCACGTCTCTTAATGGTGTATACCGCCACCTACGGCAGCAGAGTCCAGAGTTTGCAAAAGAAGAACAGATGGAAACGGGCATGTTGTGCATCTTCAGTAAATACACTTAAAAGCATTTGAAACGATTGGATGGAAAATTGGACTTGTTTTCCAAAGTAAAAACATATGTTGGCAAATTATTATTTTTTGATTAAACACAAAAGATTAGCAGTCTTCTTTCATGAAGGACTACAGAAATCAACAAACAATTACTGTGTATATGCCGAAATCAGTGGATTTGGACAATTTTAAATAAAAAAATGGTTCCAAACGATTACTTGATTACTAAAATATTTGTCGACTAATTTGATAATTGATTACTTGTCGATTAATCGATCAATTTATTAATAACATGTTGAATAAGTTTTTTTTCCAACGTAAACTCTCGTCAATCAATACTCCAAGGTAACTTATTGAAGAGATTTGAGAAATTGGGTTATTACCTATAGAAAGACCATTGTTAACTGTTGCTTAAACGGTTATAAATTGGGACAGTTTCTTGAACCAATCAAATTTCAAATTTGTCCTCACAGTTCCAATAGGGACGAGCGAGTATGAGTGTAATGGAAAATGTATATGTGAATATGAGGATGAATTATTATGGTGTATGCCAATGAATTACATGTACATATGCTACTGGCAAAATGTACGTACATGTCAAAGTGCAGTTGTATACACGAACAGGTTTATACATTTTCTTTGATTTAAATATATGAATCTATTATTGTATCTATTGAAATAAATCAAAACATATCCACGCATATTTCTCAGAACACTCAAACATCTTTCCCTATTGAAAGTTCTGTTGTATGTTGCTGCTTAATGACACATAAACAGAAACACTCAACTGCTGCAGCTGCACATCCAAGCGAAATAATTTATAACACTGGCCGGCTACTGTGATGACGTAGCAAGTCAGCCAGTGTAACACAGAAGGCCGTTGTTCGTTGAACATGCAGAAAGCATTTGACAGCCAACTGGTTTGAAACATTGCAGGGAGAAACAAAAGAAGAGTGCGCAACCGCAGGGAGATGTGAGATGATGAGCTGCAGGCGGCAGACCGAAACCTCACGGTGAGGAAATCACACAGTGCCTCTTCAATTCACATATATACAGAAGATGCTGAGGGAAAACCTGCCAGCTCGTAATCGTTTTTCCATGTCAGACAACATTTTTTTTTATTGTGGGGGGGGGGGGGGGGGGTTATTACAAAGAAGTATTTCATCCTGTTGCTATGAGGAGAAACACTTTGTAAAGTAACAATAGTTTTGTTTCTATCCATCTATCCATCTATCTATCTATGAAGCTAGCTAGTAGCTAGCTATCACGGTAGCAGCTTAGCTATTAAGCTAACTAGCTATCAAGCTAGTGGTCTATCTATCTATCTATCTATCTATCTATCTATCTATCTATCTATCTATCTATCTATCTATCTATCTATCTATCTATCTATCTATCTATCGCATTCTATATTCAGCCCAATTGAACTTAAGGTGACTTCACATTCACAGTGTTTATTTTGTTGCAAACAAACTTTAACAATAGCTGTCAGAGTGTGCAAAACTGTAAACACTTTTTATCCGCAACAACATGCCGTTGTTTCTCCTCCCACCCCTTCAAAACATTTTGTAAGAAATCGATGAAAACACACTCTGTCAATAACATGACCTCCTGATTGACAGAGGTAATAATAAGAAGTTGTAACAAAGTGTAATTATTTGAAGCAATACCATTTGAAAAAGGTCTAAAATGGGATTTTGGGTTAATCTGTTCCAAAGAGTGTGACAAAAAAACAAAGCAATATCTCCAGCAGGAAGGAATATAAATCCAATTACTGCGTTCCAAACACCCAAAAATATGATCAAAAATAAATTTTAAAGAGAATAATTACTGTTTAACCTGCAATAATCTATATGAACTAAATGAACATTAAACTTCCCTTTTAACAAGATACTCATAAAAGGCTCTTGACGGCTTATGAAAAACGGAGAAGATGGAAGAGATTTTATTATTTTGGAAGAGCAACCTGACATTTTTGTACTTTACTACGAATGTTTCTCGGCCTTCTTTAACGAGACAGTTTGAAATTCTCCGGACTCCTGTGGGCCAAAAATCTGTCGTTGAAGTTGCCATCTTATACATCATGGCACGATCAGCCATGGATGTGCCACTTCGCTCGACTTCTTTATTATTTTTTATTTTTTTATTGTGTTCCTCCATAGAATTTTATTTTGCTCAATGTGGCTTATTGCAGAGTTGCACTCAATAAATAAACAAACAAACGCAAAAACACTTTCAAAATGCTTTTTAAGGCACAGGATGATGGGGTCACTCATGTTGCCAAACCCTACAACAAAGCATTGTCACACCACACTTAAAATATATATAATAATAAATTAATATATATATACAGTTAGACAAAACATTGAGATGAGCCTGTCTACTCTGAATAGTCAACAAATGACCAGTAGAATCCAAATGTCGGATACGTGAAAAAAAAAAAAAAAAAAAGCAACTTTTTTTTTTACAAAAGCTGGGGTATAAGAGAACCAAAGTTAAACTGTTTATATTATTTTCGGTTTAATCCTGAATATTTGACGACGATAAGTACTCAATGCCGATGTGTGCTATAGCTTCAGCAAGACGTGTCTCGTGATGGCGCAAGCGAGTGTGTGAACTGACATAAGTGGCTCCATGTGTGAAAGAAGTGGTCGACACCTTTACTTCATTTTCCCTGGAACCTTTCCAGCAAAAGAAAACGACACACATGATGAAGGATTATTGTTATTTGGGTAGACTTGAAAGGGGGTTCCTCACTATTTGCCCAGCTCGGGGTCAGCAGGTTTAAGGGGTTTTCCACGTGGCTTTAATGTGCAGGGTGGAAGAACACTTGGCAATTGCATCAATTTCTCGGGATGTTCACGCCTGACTGAAAAAAACTCCCCCTCGCCCGTTCAAAATAGTGTTATTACAAGTGTCTTATGTTATTTCAGCGGAAGTTATCACTCAAAAAAAAGAACATAAATCATTCAAATACAGGTATTTTCTGGGTAAGTTGTCCTTATCTTATCTGTGGTTAACGTAAAGCACAATAGGAGCCTTGTGCGCTCGCTTGTGTTTGTTTTCTTTCCTGCTGCACACAAAGGAAACAGGCCAATCACTCTTACAACTTGTGTGCTGCTTGCGGGGGTATTTGTGCGTCCATATTTGTGCAAATGGCATCGTACGTTTTTTCCCACGCACACTGAGAGGTCGTTAGTTGTTCACGAGGTCAACTGGAGAACAGGTCACAATACTAAAATCATCGTTCTCTTTCCTCGTACAAATCCTTCAAAAATGCCTCGATCACAGTCATTTTTCTCTGTGGTGCCGCGTCACGTCTACCATCTCTGCCATCCCTTCCTCTTTTTACTGTAATTGTAGGTCGACCCATGTAGCAACGAGGCTCCCATTCTGAGCTAATTCCACTCTGTTAACAGCCGCGGTTTGCTGGTGTCACCACTTTCTCAAAAATTCCGTCCAAAATAATAAGCTTTCTACAGCATCAATGACCGGTGCCAACTGGTTTCCCCCGCCTCGGGAAACTGAGAAAGCTCTCGGCGTGCGTGTCAGTCAATTTAACACAACATCCAGCCAATTATGTCCAGTCTATGATGAACAAATAAACATGACCGCTGGTCTGACTTCCAAATTTTTTTCAATTCAGAATCCCAAGCTTTTTAGGGTTATCCATATTGAAGCAACACAAAGTCTGAGCAAAAGGTGGTCAAGACTAAGATTTATTGCAGTGGGAATCTTGCGAATCCTGCTTTGGCCATGTCATGCTCAGTTTATATGAAAAGCATGTAAATCAAATGGCAGTCGTAAAGACCTTAAAATTATGAGACTAAAGCATTTTAATGCAGAAGAAGGAAGCAGAGTTAAGAAAACTTGTAAGAAATGAAGCTCTCGTTTGAATTTGGACTTGGAGGATTCTATTGCAACATGTCATGGTGATGAGCGGCAATGCTCAATCATCCTGTGATGGAATTTCAATTCTTGCCAATTTCAGTCACATGAACAGAGAAAATGTCCTGCACAAATCTTATTTCAAGATGTCTGGAACTAACAAATTCTTTAGCTACTCTCACTAAGTATTTAATGCTTACATTAAATGTTTTGGTTCTTGTCCAATCACCCGCAGTTCATGAAGGCCAGAAAGTAAAACACTTTGCCAGTCCAAAACGGACATGAAAGCCATTTTCACCATCTTATTTCATGGCTTTTAAAACACCATGAGGTGATGGCGACATTTATGACTTTCCCAGAATTCACAGGAGAAAAATCTGCCTGTGTTTATTTTCCACAAATCATTTCAGACTCCTCATCCAGTAAGTGTAAAATGACCCGCTTTTTCCCTCTAAAATTGGAAACGGTCTTAGTTATAGACTGAACACATATATATATATATATATATATATATATATATATATATATATATAAAAGATTTGTCATTTATGTAATTTAGTAATTTCCTGTGTGCAGTGTGCAGCTGGATATAAAGTGAAGCAGGGTTCATCTGGGCTGCATTGCCAAAGTGCTCCAGGGGCAAAAAAAACCCAGCTGGGCTGCACACATGAAGGCGGTATGAAGATGGACAAAGGGGCCAGCATCATCCACTGCACATATGAGTTATTGTGTCAAGTTTCTGTTTTAAATGATACGCTGCCTGCTGCGTTGCTGCATCCACACATTTTCTCAGAAGACTTGTCACAGAAGCGGAAATTCAGTCGAATGTAATAAAAAGTCCAAATTTGTACAATGTTATGCCAACTGTCACACTAATGTAACAGTTGGATTGAGTGTGGGTGGTCATGTGTGTAATAGAAAGGCGACATGATGAGTGTAACAACAGAATGAACACAATTCCATGCACAACGAAAAAACATGACAAAAGATAAATGGTTATGTTAGCTCTATGTTGAACAATTTCAGTACCAAAACACTTCTTTGCGTGTGTCATCACTCATTTGTGATGAAAGAAAATGGCCAAGAATCGTTTGGCAAGCAAAATTAAATACTGGGAAATGGTTTTAAAAAATAACCAGTTTTTCCATTCCCACTAATAGTCACATCTGACTTAGGGTGGATAGAAGGGGGAAACACCCGAGACTGATCATACCTACAGTAGACATACATGCAATAATTTACCAATAAAGGAAATGTTGGGACTGGTTCTTTGATGAACCTCCCACCCTCAAGGGACATTTGCATGTCACAAACCCTTTTTCTTGCCGCAGAGAAATTGTGAACATAATCAAAATTCGATTGCGACAAGAAAAGAGGTGTGAGATGGTTTAAGAGGATAAAGAGGCTTTGAGAGAGTGTGGCAAGAGGCTTTGCAACGTTTTGCAACATAGAACGAAGCCAGTGGAAAAAGCAATACTCGCTACGTGCGCCGACCCTCCCAAGCCTGCGCCGCTCAGTGAGATCTGGACTTAAAGGAAGCTTGGATTAAAAAAGAAAAAAGTCTGGACCTGAACAAGATGATGAACAACTCTTAACAGAGGATCAGTTGACGCAATCCAGAATGAAAAGAGTGAGATCGTGCATACTGCACATAATGCACCATATTACATATGCTAGCCCTATTAATAAATGCTGTTTACATTATGTAGGAGCTAAATTAATGCGTGCACGTGGAATTCTTTCCAACCTCTTACTGCTGTATATCCAATATGTTTTTTCTTTTTATGGTGGAAGTCTCCCCCTGCCAAAAAAAAAAAAAAACCACATTGAAAATACTTACAGGAACAATTTGCTACTAAACCCACCTGACTGAAATATCTCATACTTAATGGCTCACATGTGACGCCACATTCTGGATTGGCACTTGGCCACTTACTCTCTGGTCTATTAAAAAAAAGTTTCAATAAATCCGGCCAAATGTTTCTCTGCACCACATAAATCTTGGAGAGGTGCTGCTTCTTTCTGCTGTGGCAACTGCCAGGATTGGTCACATATGCGGTTTGCCGTCGGGTATAAAAGAAACCAGAAAACCCAGCGAAGGCCATACTAAATGTGCCAGTAGCCGTTGCCATGATAAACTACGGGAGCATTGAGACCACGATTTAGAGAGTCTGCTCGGGTATGAGAGAAAGAAAGAAAACTGAGCCTGAATACAAAACATGGGAGTCAAAAGTGACATCATTGCGTTTCAAGTGAAATCTTCGGCTTTGGTTACAAAATATTATTCGCCACCATAAAGCAAGCTAGTATTTCAAGGCTAAGATTGCAAATGAAAGTGAACATCCATTGGACTCAATCCCAGCTGAGAGGGGATTTTGTCGCCAGTCAATCGCAGGGCACATACATACTGTATAGCATGAGTGTCAAACTCCGGTCCTGGAGGGCCGCAATCCTGCAGGTTTTGGATGTTTCCGTTCTCCAACACAGTTGATATGTGATCAGCTCATCAGCAAGCTCTGCATAAGCCTGATAACGATCCTGCTGATTGGAACCTGCAGGACTGCGGCCCTCCAGGACCGGAGTTCGACAGCTAAGCTGTATAGTACCGTCTCCCACAGAAAAAAATAGCCAGTGGGCCTAATTTCGTGCCCAGTACAAGTCTAACACTAAGCACAGTCTAACCTGAGCGCATGGATGGAGTTTTCTTTCTTTTTGTACTTTTGTTTGACGAGCACATACAGAATCGGGCATTCTGTGAAGATGCACCTGTTTTTACGCCAAGTGCACTGTCCAAAATAGGGGCTCAGGAGTCACAAAACCTTTTTACAATCTAAAGTGAGGATAACATTGCATATATCGTTTTTTTTTTTTTACCTGCTTGTATAAGAAACTATAGTGTGTTGCATTTATGAAATCATTGAACATGTAAGGAGATCTTATGAAAGATGGTGGAAGCTTCAAGTAAAATTGTTATTTTGAGTCCTCTTCAAATGTATGAAATTGTTAGCCACCTTCAGCGAATCAAAAATGCCGTCTTCGTTTGTGTTTCGCCGTCATTGTATAGTGTGTGGGGCATGCAGTCAGCTGTCAATTTGAATTGAAAAGATCTCTTTCACTAAATGTAAAGTATATCACTGACGTCGGGACAAAACGTCACAAGTCACAATTCCATTGAATTGTTTTTCAGAAATCCATTCTGTTGGCCAATCTACATGTGTGGCTGTTAGTTTTACAAATTATTGACCAATTTAAGTGTTGGAAAGGACTTGCTCTCTTTGACGATGTAATGTTAATGGTTGAACAAACAAAAAGTGACTGTTTTGGAGGTACAGGGAGTCCTCGAGTTACGGCTGAGTTCCGCTCCTACGCTGGCGATGTAAACCGCATTTAGACTTAAGTCGGATTTCACCGTTAAAGTCGATATTTACATCAAAATACTTTGTACAGTAATTTTTAAAAACATATTTGCGCAACCCGAAAGAGCCGGAACCAATATTTCGTGTTTCCACACGGACATTCATTGCTGACAAACGGCAGAGTGGAGCTAATTCAAATTTAAACACGAAAATGTGATGCGCCTGATGGCAAACTGACCTGCTTTTTGAAACGGTGTGATTACTGTAGGAAATTAACGAAAAAGAAGGTGTTACGGACGAGGCACGGGCGCCGTAAAGTCGAAACAACGTAGGTCGCGTACGACCTATCTCGAGGACTCCCTGTTTAAGGTTTCGGCCTGACACAGGCGATATATTTGCAAAAATAATAGGCAATCAAACTATTTATTTGAGCTTGTTTATGTGGTATTTGCTTGCAAACCTCAGCGCGTCAGGAAAGGAAGACGTCACCTTTGAGTATATTCCAACAAATCCACATCAACATATTAAAGTCGGATCTCAAATCGCCACCGTCATCCATGAAAGTACGACCATAAACTTGCAAACAGAAAGAGATCAAAAAAGATCTTGCAAAGCTCTCTCGGTGAAAATCTGCTTGGGTTGGCTCTTCTTTCACTGCTAAAGGATGACTGGCAAGGAAAGTCTACCTGATGATCTCTTACCTTCTTCAGTTGGAATTTTTTGAGGATGATCACATAAAAATGGCGGTTGGAAGATGAACTCTTCGACCTCATCATCATTGGCCAGCATGTTTCGGATATTTCAAAATTAAAAAAGTTTCCCATAAGAAGTTTGAAGAACAGCGTTGACAGTAAGAGGATACAGTGCACAGAGGCCAAACCCTTCACTTTGTGGGGAATACAATTATGGAATAATTATTATTTTTTTCACTAATTTCATACGCAGTCGTGCTTTGGCTACAAATACTCTGCTGCTCATTTACCATGCAAACCCGAAAGGCGTTTAATCCCTACATCTGATTCCTCTCACAATTTAACCACAAGTCAGAAGCTCGCCATTAGACTCAGCAATTA
This sequence comes from Leptonotus elevatus, assembly GCF_054856555.1. Classification (NCBI taxonomy): domain Eukaryota; kingdom Metazoa; phylum Chordata; class Actinopteri; order Syngnathiformes; family Syngnathidae; genus Leptonotus; species Leptonotus elevatus. The sequence continues at coordinate 35,525,948 of NC_141240.1, read as the reverse complement.
CTGTGGCTAGAGCAGGACACCAGTCAGACTTGCGGTCGAAACTAACTTCACACAATCATTCATTCACCATACGCTCACGCATAAAAGTTTACTGTCAGAATAAATAGCATTTCAAATCTTAATTCTGCATTCTAAAATCCGATGTCGACTCCATCTGGTGCAGATAAAACTTGCAACTCAAACTTTTCACTGCTCCACGGCTTTTCTTTCATCAAAATTCCTCCCACTTCTCTCCACTTCCTGATCTGGCATCTTCAAAGTGGCGCAGTGCGCAGGGGCGGCGGCGTGCACCTGTGCCAATAAACATAAAAGCAGTGCACCAGCGCGGATGGATAAAAACAGAAACCCAGTTTCTGTTTTGAAACCAAAGCATTATGTGTATTCTTCAAATGTTAACACATGTGAGTGGCTAAAGATGTTGATGACTACAATTTGTGTGCTGATTCACATTTTGTTCAGCGTTTATTGAAAACAGAACATGCTTCGCATACACATAAATGCTCACTGTCGATAACAGCGCTGGCCTTACTGACAAAATGTTGGGTTTTAAGTTCAGTAATCAAGAAATGTTCACGTATCATTAGCTTAAAATCAGAATTGCCCTAGTCAGTTTTACTTGCGGTACTGTGGTTATGGTAATCAGCTAAAGTTCAATTAGGAAGTCAAGTCAAAAATATTCTTTACAATAATATAAATTGGGTTTGTGGAATGTGAATTAAGCAGCAAAATGCAACCATTTTTATCCATCACAGCGGCCATTTTGCCACTTGCTATTGACTGAAAATGACATCACAGAGCCTAATGCTGCATTCGAAGATGGTCGGAAGTTGGATTTATCCAAGTTGGTTTTTCCTAGTTCTGACCAGAAAGTGTTGGAGGCGAAAGTAAACAACCAAAATGGCGGCTAGTGATAAATAGTTTTTTATTTTAGTCTTCAAAACTAAGTTTGACCTCCAGCAAACTAGCCGTCCTGCAATTTTGCTTAATTAATTGTTTTTATCTTTTTTCATAAGCATTTCATACAGTTCAGTTGTTCAGCGTATATTTTCATGCAGGGAGATAGCAGCATACTGTCACATACGTTGTGTTACGTGGAATTATGGCGAATATTTATGAATGAAAAAAAGTTTTATACTCAAATAAATTGTGTTTTACCATTCATAGTCTGTGTTTACAAAGGGGTCGCCATTGGAGATGTAGAGTGACGTCACATTGTAGTCCATCGGTGACGTCGGGGTACTTTTTTTCCCCCCCGAATTCGCAAGTAGGATTTCCAAGTTCAAGGAGGCGTTTCCGTACACACTTCCTGGTTTGAAGTCGGAAAAGTCCGACTTCTGACCATCCTCGAATGCAGCATAAGTACCAAACCCAGAAAACAGGTAAGCTGTGATTTGTCATTACCTGAGAAACTGTGATGTCATTTTCAGTGGACAGCAAGTGGCAAAATGGCCACCACCTATAAGGATTAAAATGGGTGGATTTTGCTGCTTAATTCATGTTCCACGAATGCAATATTAATTAGAATGCTGTATTTAGACTACTAGGGGGTTCCCCTTAAAGGCAACCAGATTATTCTTGTTTGTTGATTTATTTATTTTTTAACATAAAAAAAAGAAGAAGCTTTGGCCCACTGCATACTGCGCCATTCGGCTGAACCAAAATTGGACTGGTGCATTGCAAAAAAAAAAAAAATGGAGAGGAAAAAAGCAGTTTTATCTACAGACGACAAAGTTGAACTGCCTGCATAGACCTTTGAAGCTCCACATACATTACATTGTACTTTTGTGTCTTTTTATGAAAATGAACAAAAAGAGAATAAGCTAACACCGTTTATTAAAGCCCGAACTGACGGACAGAAAGTGGCAGATTCTTTCTAAGCGGGTTGCCTTCCGCTCGTTATTTCCAGAGTAAACTCAAAACAGTACAACAAAATGGTCGCGAGGGAAAGCATCTCTGAATGACAAGAGTTGTACGGCGAGAGTGCTGGTTGGAATCAGTAATGCATATTAAGTTATCACTTTGAAACCCATCAAGGCTCTAAATGCTCTCCAAAGCCTCGTCTCCTCCCAAAACCAGCCACAAAATCGGTTCACCTTCTTCCCCTCTCTTTTGCCTTTTTCATTCATGCTTTTCTTTCTGCAGAGAGAGGCTCCGTTTTCACAACACTGATAGTGGAATGCCATTCATGAATTCAGATGTTCTCTCTTTAGGGTCAACTTGTACATAACAGTCAAAATCGCTACGGCTACTCTCTACTGAACTTTTCAACTTCAATCTTTTGAACTGTGTTAATGGGAAAAATAAAATCATGCTTAAGTAACTTACAATTTTGATGTTTTGGGATGAAAAAGAAGAAGATTCAAACAACTCTTTTAAAAATAAATAAATGCTGACAGCTCAGAGCATTTTATACACAAACTGTGTTTATTTAATCACTATTTGGCTTAAGACAACGATAAATATTTTGAATTTGGATTGAGGGTGTGGATTAACCACAACTGCATATTACTCAGTTTGCTTACTCAGGGATAAACTTACAAAGTCAAACAAATGTCATATCCTCATGTTAAAAGACTTTGGTGCTAACCTTTGACGAGACTAAAGCCTCTAACAGCCAGTTCAAACGGTCACAGGACATCCCAGAGGCATTATTGGTATTACTGTAAGAGGGATTACTATTTGTTTGCGTGTCTATCCATGCGTAAAATACACTTTCTAGGACGTAATCACACAAGCTTATATTAGCATAGTGAGCTCTCATTGTGGGATCGGTGAGCTAACACAAAGGGAACACAATGATAATAAATTAGACAAAGCACAAAGCAGCTTCTGTTGCTACAATGAAACATACTCTTCTCTGTTCCCAACACACATCGGAAAAATCATTAACAGATGTCTTAAGAGTCCGCGTACCAACAAGCAGCTCAGGCTGACCACAGTATATTGTTCACTTGTGTCAGGCTCCGTTCCTTTGCATTTCCACAATTCCTCCTCCGCAGCTGACGTGCTGATCCAACCGCGCAACAAACACATGCGAGCACTTGCTGAGCTAAATACAATCTATTCCAAACGACCTCACGCACACTCACCACTCGCATTATTTTGTTTTCCGCTCGGCTCACGACAAACACACAACTTTCCCTTTGTGCAGTGATCTCTCTCACATGGTGCATTATTTCACTTTTCACTTTCACAAGATGTTGTTTTAATTTCTTTCCATCGAATCTGTAGAAAACATTGAGCCGCTCTACGCTTATTAAGCGCATGCCTTTCATGTAAAATGGACTGCATGGGCCGCGGGCCCGGATTATCCCCACCACAACCAGCGCAGCCTTTATCAACATAATACTTATCACCTCATAATTAGTGCCTCAGGTTTCATGATTGGAAAAACAGAAAGTGTCAAGGGTGTGCCAGGGCCAGCCATTGCCAGGCAGTTAAATAGGAGAAAACTACAAGCAGCCTGCTGTGAGACACAACGCGCTCAGGAATTTATTGCCAGTCTCATAAAAACAATGAAAAACAGAATTGTTAAAAAGCAGGAATGGTCCTTGGATTGACAACACAGTAGAGGGCACACTTGAAGGTTGTGAAGGAAACATTTTGAACACAAAATATATAATCACCCATATTGCTGTTATTCATCATTTGTGATGAAGCCACAAAGCAAATAGCAAAAATTCTCCTATAATAATAATTTAACCTCTAAATATATAGGTCTACGCCAAACTATAATCCCAAATGCCAATACCATTTCTAACATAACACTTTTCTTATTAACCATTTTTTTAGGTTTTTGACTGAGTGATACGTAGATCATAATTTTTCGTTACTTCCTGTACCTTACGTTAACCAGCCAGCCGTTACGAACTCTTAGAACTGTCACCCCTTCCATCGATCCTTCTTTCTCCGGACTACAACCTCACAAGGAACCTCGCCTGCCTGTCAGAACTTTACTGGAATCTTCAATCACGCTGTTTTTCACTGTCAAGCTGGTTGGTTATCTAACGCTAGCAACATGTCTGTTAGCATGGGGCGCTAGAAGGAGCACGGTGTTTGATGCTACATCAAGTGTAGGAAAAATGAGGAGACCAGGGTTATTATAGTTTTGGAATTTCCATTTATTTCCATTATAGTTAATTTTTTTTTTCTTACTTAATTTTAGTTTAATTTAATTAGTTTTCAGGGTGTCTCTGTTAGTTTTTATTAGTTTTAGTTATTTTAAAAATGCTTAATTTTAGTTAGTTTTAGTATTAGTTTTCGCTTTTAATTAAAAAAAGTATTACTTGTGTGCTACACTTAATAAATACCATGGTAAAATGAAAAAAGTAACGCACTTTTTACCTAGTCTTGTGTTTTGGCTGAATTAAATGAAAAATCAGGCGAGCCGAGCAACTGGAGCCAAAGTCAAAGTCAAGCATGCAAAATTGTTGCCTAGGAGCGACATCATCTGAAGGTGCTTTTCAATTGGCTGCTGCCAGATGATGTCACTTCCGTGCATCGCACTTTCAAATGTCCTTATTCCTGAAATAAATATACTTAAATCACATTTAAAATCAACCCCAAAGGTCATGTATTAACTTAATTACCAAACATGAAAACCAGGGATATTTTCATTATAATTATAGTTTTAGTTAGTTTTGTAAATGTAAAATGTAGTTTAGTTAGTTTTTTTTTTTTTTTAAAGCATTTTTGTTTTATTTTAATTCGTTAATGAAAATGTTTTTGAAATTTAGTTTTAGTTATTTTGTTAGTTTTAGTTAACTAAAATAACCTTGGAGGAGACCGCGTTAAAGTGTGTTGTAGAAGTAAGTAGAAAAGTGCTACATAACTGAAAAAGCCCATTTACCACAATTATATGCAATATACACATTTACATACATACTGTATATACATCCATTTACAGTATATACATATAGTAGGACGTAAGGGATTTTCCAGCCTTGCAAATGAGAATCTGTTCTCAATTGGATAATAACTGGATAAATAAAGATTAAATAATAAATAAAACAAATCATATGATTTGTCTGTTTTAAACATACAGTAATATTGGCGTAGAAGAAGAAAATTTAACAGCAGAAGAAGGGATGGTTGCTGTAGTCTGTGAGTGAAATTCCAGAAGGCTTTTAGCTTGCTCTCAGATTATTGTACTGTATGTGATCTCTAGAGTCAGTTGGGACCAAACCTCATGGAGTCCTGCCACCGACGACCTCATAACCAGGGTTCGGTTCGGTTACACTGGCAGTAGATGAGTTGTGGTGTGTGCGTGCGTGTGCGTGTGTTTGTGTGTGTGAGCGAGTGTACGTACGATAGAAAGTAAAAGATACAATCAGGCAACGAGGTCCATTAACCACCGTCGTAGCTGTGTTTGCAGAAACACAAATGAACCAATCACTTTGGAATTGTGTTTTGACCATATATTGGGCATGAAACCATAATTGGCACAAATGAGGTAGTAGAATATTGTAATTTCTTCCAGCCATATAATAATAATTGTATTAATAATAAGGAAACATTTAATATTAAATCTAATTACATATAATGCAACATAATTTCATCTTAATTACAAATAATTAGACAAATATATTGTTAATAACGAAAAATAATAACCACTGTAACGGCCTTTTACTGCACTCCAATAATTGTAATAATTTTTTTTTTTTAATGAGTGTCCAATTAAGTGTTGCGTGATAAAGGATTCATATTCAAATTCTTCCCAAAGTGCTCCCAAATGAAACAAAGAGAGCCAAGTGTTGCTGAATGAGCATGTAAACACATCTGATTTGGATTTCCATTAGACATCTGAATGAACTTTGGCTAACTGCTGACGCTTTCCCATCATGACATTTCCAGTATTACATTAGCAAACTTCCCACTGAGGCTTTCTAAGGGACACAAAGGTACACAGTGACGAAGAATGCAACATTTTAGATGCAGTTCTATACTTATTTACTTTGTTGGCTGGTTTGTTTGTTTGCTTTGTTTGGCTATTGTTTAGCCTTAGCATGAAGCGTAAATAATCAGCTCCTGCCTGTTAAGGTTTCTCACAGAACCGCATGCTAGAATGGCTGCGGTCTGCGGTCTTTAGCCAGACCAACCAGGGACCCGGGTCAGTTCACCCAACCTCACTGCTGAGTACAAATGAGGACGAGTCTTCAAAGGTTTTTGTGCTTACAGTATGTACAGCGTAGCATATTACAGGGTGTATTCGGGCAAAGGTGACTTTGAGGAGATTCGAACTTTGTGAATTCAACACATTTTTCTCAGAAGTTTCCCATTATTGCCACTCCTGTAAACAAACGGGGCTGCATCATGCTTTCTGGTCACCCCTCTGCAAATATCAAGACAATTTCACCTCACCATCTTGCCGTCATCATTTTTTTTTGTGTCTTTTACACAAAAATCCTACTAATTTTAAACAATATCCGACACACAATGGCCAGTGTATCTACAAGTCAAAAAAACAGTCCCTATCTAATGTGACCACCATTTTTTATCAATTATTGCACAGGTGTACAGTCATACAGCTTGAAGTTAATGAAAAACGGGAGCAAAAACGTAAGTGTTGTGTGCATTTGGAATGTTGTGTTGGCTTTTCCCATTATGGACACGCATTATGCTGTACAGGCACACTGTGATCACATTACATTATATAGAAAACATATTTGCAAATCTGGATGCTAAAACTTACTCTCAAAACAAAAGCAACGGACATGTAAATGATGTAACGGTATCCCCACCCCATACGTACTTGAGAGTACAGTAGGTAAAATAAGCGAGGATTTGTCGTTTGTTTATTTTATGTCCCAGCATGAGCCCCGAACTGGACGAGTGGCTGAGAACTTGGAAGCTTTTTCGAGTGGTTTGAAGTGGAAAAGCCATTGTCTTGATTGGCTACTGATGATAGTGAGTGGTTTGCTTTAATCCGAGCCGGTCAAGGTCCAGCTGTCCCAGTTCCCTCAATCATGCCAGCTGGCCGCTTCAAGGCGCTGGAAGCCACAGGGTGACGAGGGACGCCAGCCAGAGAGCAACAAGGAACATACTATCTACTTCTATAATTGGTAGAATTAGTAGCAGAGGAGGTATGGAATATCCACAGGATTAGTGACTTTGATAGCTGGGGCCAAAAAACAAAAAAGTGATGACTTTGGCATGATTTGTTTTTCAGTTTGGAATAAAAACAAATGAGGACAGTGCAGTGTGGTGACTGAGAAAACCCATAAGTTCAGTGAAGTCTATCGGGACTACAAGTGGAATCCACATCAAGTGTATCAGTACTGATAATACGTTTTTGCTTTCACCAACAAAGCTGTATCAGCATTTCTGGATTTGTCCATAGATTAGCTCAATTACAGCAAATTGTCCCATCTGGCGCCTCCAAAGCCCCCCAAATCTCAGCATTTACTCTGTGCATGCTTGTGATGGTGTGTGTGTGAAAATTTAGTTTATGTTTGTGTGTTGTGGAGTTGTCCGATTATATCTAAAAGGTGCTCTGTTGTTATTTTTCATGTCCATTATGTTGCTACGTTTAATTGTGTAGTAATCACGTAAGGAATACTGTACCTTCATTGACTAGAAACCTTTTGCTCCATGACTCGCCCTGAAGTTTGAGCCTGTTGCCACAGTGTTATAATATAAACAAAGTGCATTAGAGCCATTTTCCCTTTTGGCTTGTCCCGTTGTCTAGGCTACGTTCATACTGCATGTTTTCATGCTCAATTCTGGAATTTTGTGTGTGTTATTGTTCACATTACATATTAATTGCAACCTCAGTCTGTCTGGTGAGTGAACCAAATGTGTCCCCAAAGTGACCAGCATGCTCAGAAAAAAACCCCCATCATCACAAGGTAGTGTTTAACGGAAGTCAAAAAGCAAATTTTTTTATCATCTAATTTCTGCAGAGGAGCGATGCGCGAGGATGTAGAAATATTTTGAGTAAATGAGGTGAGACGTTTCGATATCCTCATTTCATGGAGACCTCTACGAAAGATGACGTCACATCATTGCCACATGTAATAAATGAACCATCTGCGAGGAGGAATTACTATTATCACCACAAATGTCCACGTGGGATTAAATTAAAAGTCAAATATAAAGTCAACACCATAACTCAAAACATCTTAGCATTTTTACAGACCTCAAGTTACGGCACACTCGACCTGCGACGTTTCGACTTTACGACGCCCGTGCTTCGTCCGTAGCACTTTCTTTTTCGTAAATTTCTCACAGTAATTACGCCATTTTAAAGTTGTTTACGGTTGTGTTGTTCTTACCTCCAGCCACGGGCATCCATCGAGATGGCCAGCTTGCCGTCATGCGCGTCAATTTCCAAGTTCTGCTTCGCCATCCATCAGCAATAAGTGTCCGTGCGAAAACACGAAATACAGTGTTCACTTTTTGCAGATTTTTTTAAATACAATTTTTGCATATATTTTTTTAAAAGTAATGTACCTATTTCATAAAATGTATGAAGGTTTGAACATTGATAATGTTTAAACTCTAGAAAATGTGAGAAAATGTAAATGCCTGAATGAAAACATTTTATAAACTGTGTGGTGGGGGTTTTAGAGCCCTAAAACATTTATAATAAATGTGAACATAAAGCTAACTACTTTGCGGATTTCATTTATTGCGGGTATTTATTGGAACCTAACCCCAGCGGAAAACGAGGGAACACTGTATTGGTTCCAGCAGCTTCCGGGTGCCGCAAATATTTGTTTTTAAAATTACTGTGCAAAGTATTTTTGACGTAAATTTCGACTTCAGCCGTTAAATTCGGGCTACGCCACGAGCGTAGGAACGAAACTTGTTTGTAACTTGAGGACTTCCTGTATTATATTATTGTAATATGCTATATATTATGTTATTATGTATCGTATTTATATAAAAACACAACATTGTGCTCCCCCCAATATGTTCTCTCTTTCTTTTTTCTTTTTTTTACAATATTCAGATTTTTGATAATTATCGTATAGTGACATTTGGATACCGTTATACCCTATAAAACATTAATAGCAACGTTAACATAGGAGCTGTCTAGGTTGGCCCACCAGAATTGTAGATTATATCAATCAGGTAATCAGTGTTCCTCATTGAATGACAAGAATTACATTCTCCTCCCTGTTACAAACAATGAACTACCAAACATTTATATACGGTTGAAAAAATAATACTAATACTTGTGCCCATTATTCAAAGACAAAACCGTATTCAACATGGCTGCAGGACTATGGTCCTGAATACAAGACTTGTTTTGGAAACGGTTTCATGGATACCTCGAGCTCTGCATTCAATCAGATGGATTGACATTGCAAAGCCGCGCAAATAAAGCCCCACCAACAAATGTTCACATCTGCTGACCAGATACACTTCCAAGTAAACACTCGATGATATCAAGGAGCGAGGCAGGGTGACACGTTAAATATCCCGCCGCAATTATCCCCGCACAAAGCAAGTGAAAGTGAGAACAGGCGAAAAGGCTAATCCTGTCGAGCCTGCAGGCTTTCATTATGCAGATGGTGCAATGCATGTTTGAACGAAACACGGCACTAAACAATAAATCGTATTCCGCCACAAACAATCGCATTATGCAAAGCTCAGTGGAGTTAATTAGAGACAGTCACAACACTCGCTAAAGTGTTTGAAAAACAACAACAATGATGTAAACTGCACACAGATGCAAAGGTTTACATACATCCACTATCTGTGACATGAACGTGCACCTATTTTATTTCAATTTCATGTTTCAAAGGCAACAGCCGGACAGTCCTCATGTGTCACGCATTTGCCTTTGTTTTGACGTATGCTTTTACATGTGCGGACTATTGAAGTCAATTTGTCAGTCATCCTATCAGTCCGTAAATCACTCTCTATTTTTATAGCACTTTGCATACATCTTGGTGGAGCTTAAAATTCTTCACCGATGACCATTCATCCATCCCTCTTCCATACATCCCGCTTATCCTCTCGAGGGTTATGGGTGTGCTGGAGCCTATCTCAGCTCATATCAGCAAAATCCAAGGCATTTCTAGGATCAGAGCTTTAGTTGTGCCGAGCTTCTAGCTAAGCAAGAACAATTTCAGTATTTTGTACATCATGATGCAATTTCGTCCTAAAATTTATAAAAGAGAAGCGTAACACTTTTTGGGAAGGACTGTGACTAAAACCGTCATATCTAATAAAGGTTATTCAAATGTTGAGCCAAAGTAAAGCAATACATTGTATTGGATTGTGCCTGTGTGCAATACCCCCCCCCCCCCACACACACGCACACAAACCTTGAAAAGTGTTTTTTTACGGTGTTCTTGTGTATAATACAGTCCCCCAATTTGTTGGGATCCTTTATTTACTGAATATTATGAATGAATAAAGACTAGCAAACAAGCAAATAAATGTACCCTAAATGCTTTCAAATCCAGGTTAAAAACAATGCTCTTTTCCTATACCTATGATTAAAGAAACATTAAGGAACTTTCAGTTTACATTGATTATGGTGCCACTTAATGAACAGTCGGTAACGTTATGCCTGAAGGAAGACCACGTTTCTCATGAGGACAAGCGAATTGCATCATTTTTGAGAAATTCATATTGACTTCCGTTTTTGTAATGAACGGTGAAAGTGACGCATGCCATAAAGCAGTCAGCACATTTGTAGTTTTTTTGTGTGTGGCAGTGTTCCTACCATCCTCCTCAAAGTTGTTTAAAAATGATACAGACCCCCCTCAGGCCATGGCAAAGGTACCATTCAACTAGTTTTAAGTCGATGTTTCATCAGAAGTTATGAACATATTTTATCAAGGTTGAAAAGTTCCTTAATGCTACTTTAAGGTCTTTAAAATTATTTTCTTTTCCAAAATCTTGTTCTTGCATTGTACACTCTTTTAGTAATTTTAGGAAGCATTTTTTTTTTTATGTTTTACTTTGTTTTTAAATTTCTAACTGCTTTTAAGTGTACTTTTAATTATTAGAATGATCTTGTTTATTAGATGCACTATAAATCAGTGATTCTATTTATTATTATTATTATTATTATACAATCCTTAGGTACTTTTTGTTTCTTTTTAAGCCTTTTTAACTTTTTTTTTTGTTTTTGTTTTATTCACAGGATTTTACATTGCTAGTTTTATGTAGTGTGGTTGCCAGTGATATTTGTGGTATAAATTAGAAAATGGAAGGACAGCTATGTTTGTTTTGTCTTACACATATACCTTGAAAACTTGATCAAAGTTGGGTTTTGTGAAGGGACTTGACATATTTAGGTATATAAGGAACAATAGCCGGGTTTAAATGGAGCCTTTTTAGTTATTCCGATTAAAATCCTTTCGAATGAAGATCTGTGGTCACCTGCTTATATGTGACATGATCCATTCTGATCTGCCATTTACATGCTCCATTCCTTCAATCAAAGCAGCCCCACGTCAGCCGCACAGATATCAATCACATGATTTATCAAGATGGAGTTCATGCGTCATTTAGCACAATAGTTGTGATAGTTTTAACACTTTTATTGAAGCAACATCTTGATAAAAACAAATTCCAGGTACTTAAAAACAAGTTATCACCTCGCAGACAAGCTCTTGGCAAGACGCCGCCGTTTTTACATACGGAAACACCGACGTAACGACGGATTTATATCAAGACACATAATGCGCATACCGGACGCAGCCTCGCCATTCCGGTTAAAGTGTTTATATGGAGCATTTTAATTCCGTTTTGGCCGTTCGGATTCATTCTAATCAGGAATACATGGCTTCATGTAAACCCGGCGCCACTGAGAGCAAACTGGAATTGCATTTCATGAGCACAGGAGCCAGAGTCGACGCAGTTTGAAGTGAGCAAAAGCTCGGTGGAAACTCGTCAACACAGTGGAATGGAAATGCAAACACATGGATGCCCAAGGGGTAGACGGAGTGGTAGGACCATGTGTTTATGAGTTTGGGAGCACTGGGTAACCAAACCTCCAGATCGTGAGCACTGTTCCTGTCTGCATCCTCACTGATAAGCAAGACACCTCGTCAACACACATCATCATGCTCTGACCTCTCGATTCACTGCGGACTGGTAACAAAACGCTACTTATCTGCAGATTTCCCCCAAAGTCTGTCCTAAAACAATAGAAACGTTCACTTTATTGTCGGAGCTGGATGCTTCACATGCGTGTCAGTTAAACTACATCATGTTTTGGATATTGTTATAAAACAAGCAGCTAATAATGTTACAGCTGTTAATGTTTTATTAGATTTGTTCTGTTTTAGTGGTGGGCTACAGTATAGTTAATGTTTCTGGTCAATCTACTGTCTGCAGTTAAGTATAATTATCTGTCCTGCCAGACCTAAAGCGGAGATGCATGCTCACGGGCATATAATTAAAAGGAGATCATTTTCCTTGGAGAAGAAATAAATTTTTCTAAAATCCAGAATTCTAATTGACTTTCAAGCCACAGAGCTGTAAATATAAATCCTCAACTGATATTAAATGAGAATGGCAAAATCCGAGGTATGGTAGAGCTTTGCCATCTGCTGACGCGGCCTAATTTAATCACTTTTTGTTACATGTCAATGTGAACAGGAAGCTCCTTCCCTTTTCCAGCCAGAGCCCTTAGTCTTCTTGATTAATCACACATCCCCTGCTGAGATAGCGGACTCCTACAGGAACTAAGACTCTCACCTTCTGTTATAATAACACTTGGCACCCAGCAAACAGAGACTCCACTGTGGTCTCCGTATTTGCATGTCACTTCCTGCTGTCTGTCTGTGATTGTGCGTCTCCTGGGCCTCTTAAGTTCCTGTCCGCAATCCCTTCGATCGTGTTATATAAAAGAAAGATCACGCTCACTTGTTCTTTGTCAGTTCACAATCTTGCTTGAATCATCTTGGCCATTGATTATTGATTGATTATTTGCTGTAAATTTCTTCATCAAACCCGTGTGATCTATGACAAACCAGCTCCCATTCTAAGACTCCCTTGCAACAGATCAGTGCTTATTATAATAACTAATTGCACATCATACAGTGGATATAAAAAGTCTACACACCCCTTTTCCAAAGTCAGGTTTCTGTGATATAGAAAATTTGAACAAAATGAATCATGTAAATACATGTCTACAACCTGCACAACTCAATTGAATATATTTTTTTATCTTTATGAGAGTAGATGTAGAAATAAACAATTGAAATATTGTGATTGCACAAGTGTGCACACCCTCTTAACTAATTACAGCCAATTAACCAATTGCATTCAAAATCATATTAAAAAAAAATTTTTTTAGCTGAATTTCTAGCAGGCTCTTCCTGACATGTTTTGTTTGTTTCTAGCAGTAGCCTGAAGTTTTTGTTTGTTTGTTTTTGCTTTTTTTTTCTAACATTAACTGCTATCTCAAGCTGTTCGTAAGTCATTTGCCAATATATAAGGCCCGAGTTCCATCTTAAACTCCCCCAGCCCTAAAGCATAATGATGTCTTGCTTCACTGTAGGTAGGTAGGTAGGTATGGTGTTCTTTTGCTGAAGAGTAGTGTTGTGTTTGCATCAAATATGCATTTTTAATTATGGCCAAAAATGTCGACTTTGGTTTCATTGATCCATGACTCATTTTGTCATGTATGTGTTTAAGAAATGTTGCCGTGGTGCAGTATTGTCTCCTTAATGGTTAAATCACAATAACCTGGTATTTAAAAAGCAAATGTGTACATTTTTATATCCAGTGATAAGAATGTTTTGCTACCAATATTCCGTAATTGTTAAGGGGCAAAGTTGTGGTAGATAAGAAGTATTTGCTTCACTCCATTTCTTTGGGAGATGTCAAAACAACACTCTAATCTGTCCACACACAAAATTGAAAACAAACAGTCAAATACAGTCCAGTGGACTGGTATGCAGTCACTCATATACACGCGTGCACACACACAAACACAAAAGTGCACCTTAGTGAAAGTGGACTGCTGCAGCGTGTTTGTTTTTCTGCGGATGGCCAATTCCGACGGGTGGACTTTCAAAGCCGTCTCTAATCCATTTGATTAGCTGAACCCAAGAACCTGAGCCACGGACAAAGAGCTCTTTCACACATGCAGCCAATGCTTACGGCTACATGTGATCTCAGGAATCTGTACATCACAAAACATTCCTCTGCATTCATCCTCCCTTCTCTTCTTTCTTCAGTGTTTGTGTTTCCCTGAGCTGACACTCCCCCCCACCGCTGTTCATCCAACAATGTATTTTTTACGCACTTTTCCTCACTGACACACATTGTCAGTCATAGTGGAATTTGGGAACAGTGAATAGTAGTGAGGTCACACTGCACGAATGAGAAGGGCTTTCAACAAAAGGCCAAGGTCCCAGACACGTGGTGACCCGTACTGACCTTGCCCTTGAAGCTGGTGACAGTGGGTGGAGGAAAGTGGCAATCACAGGAAGAGAAACAATTCCAGATCAGTCATGTTTATGCTGCGGCGGAAAGCTGGAACAGAATTCCCATTACGGCTTCTCTGGGACCATTTCTGCGGTTTTCCTGTAATCCAATATAATGATGCGCCTAAAAGTTAAGATTTTTGGATAGTGTGAGTGCCCCGTGCCACACTCGGGCATGCAAGAAGCGAGCATGATACCATTGATGTGTCATTCAATCAATGAGGTGCGTCCGCCTTCCGCCAGGCTTTAATGAGATCTTCCAACTTACGCAATAGAAAGTCATTCAAGATGAACCTTGATGGTATGGAACTTACAAAAACTAAATGAAGTAAATAATAGAGATTTTTTTTTTCTTCTTGTTCCGTCTCCCTCTGTTGGTCAATGTTATTTTTCATGTTTCTGATTCTGACAATCTGATCCTGAGTATACAGTCGCTTTTACCACTAAACAGCTCAAATCATCTCTGCCCATTGGAATGAATGGAAATGTCATTAATCCGTTCCATCCTAACACTGTACTCATGTAAACTGCAGTTGTATGCCATTTTTTCCTCAAAGGATAAGTATTGTGTATGTATGGCTCGCTTGTCAAATAGCTGCTGCTTATAAGATTATAAACAAAATGACAGAGCTGTACTCCTGTATAAGATATTCATATTCATAATGTTGCGCTTGATTGGCCCAGACCTGAATGAATAGATGTTAACCTGTCCTGGTGGCCCAAGAAGCGCAAGAAGAAATTGACTTTGCTGTTAAATGTGTTCATTTTGACACTATGTACTCCCTTTTGTGCACACGCATACAGGAATGCACGCTAAACACGCACACACAATTGAAACACATCCACCTTCTTTCAAGGGGTTTGATGTAGAGACACATGTTCTTATACCTGCTGCAATAAATTAAAGAACCGGTGAAAATATTGAATGCATTGTGTATATCATGTGTCATTCCCAAGAGAGCAATATAAAGGTGTGGTGCACACTTTGATAAATTATTCGAGACTCACTGATGCCAGTGAGTATTTGTGTTTTCAGGTTGTGCAGTTTAAGCAACAGTTTTAAGTGAGTGTGAGGGGGAAGTGGGTCTGGTCTGGGTTAAGGAGGAACCAGAGGGTTCATTGTTTTGTTTTTTCTCTCTCACTGGAGACACTGTAGCTGCAAAAGCAACAAAAACATTGTTTGCACATCCAAGTGAATATTATTTGATTAAGAGAGAGCTTGAGCGAGAGAGAGAGAAACATTAGTGTACATTAATTAGACAGCTGCTAATTTACAGTACAATGTATTTATTATGTGAATAAAGATGGCATACGTAAGATGAATATGAATGCATTACATTGAAGAACAATCTGGTTTAAATGATTTGCTATGAGCTATTGACAACTGCTTGACCATTCCAAAGTTTTCTTTTTCTTTTACAGGCACCTTATCTAAATGTTTCACAGCCAAATGGCCCTCTACAGTCCCCTCTAATGGTGGTCATTGCCAGCTCTGATAGTCAAAAGAGGATTTATTAAGACATAAACCTTTTTTTTTTTTTTTTATGATTAAATGCTACTTGGAAGAGTGTCACGAACCACATCGCCAAGTACATCCAGTGGTGGTCCTAGTTTGAATGGCATCCTGTGCAATACTCACAGGCATACGTTCTTTATCCTCTGCGCAGAACGACAAATGTTATTGCTGAACTGAGAAGCGGGGAGAGGAGCTGATCCTCCAGTACAATATATCCATATGTCTCACTTATACGAGCCTGAAAACCAGACTAATCGCTTTACCAGCGAGTGAGTCTGGGCACAGTCGCTATGAAGCGCATTTCTGAGGTGAGGCAAACTCTACCAAGCAGACAGTGAAAGGATCCAATCAGTGAAGAGCGGATGTGATGTCATAAAAGTGGGACGCATGTGTTGAATAGTAGTAAACACGCTGACGGACGTATAAAATACAGTATACAATATTCAAATGTGAGTCAGTGAGTAAACAGTAGTGGTGGGCGGATACGGAGTAAATTCAAGATGCAATACGTCACAGCTAATAAACAAATTGGATTTGCCTGGCCACATTCAATATATTTGAATTCTATTTAATTACTGTATATCACTATCTAATGTTGTTTTTTTAGGACATCAAATGCAATCCAAATAATTCACGATCATTGTAACATACTGTACAAGTATGATGTATTCAGCCAGTATGGTAGGAGAACAAGATCCTGGGCCAACAAATTCCACCCGAATTTTCGACAGCTCAACGTGTGCACAGTAGAAACCAGGTGAGGCCTGGTCCAATCATCTTGAGGTTACACATGGACCTTAATGCAGATAGACAGATGTGCTTGCTGCTTGGTGGGTGGGGGGGTGCCGTTATTAATGTGGCTTGACACCTGGAGCATACCCTGATTATTAGGCTATTCAGGCATGTCATTACCTTGCATTCAGAAATTCCACGTGGGAAACAAAATGAGTGAAAAAAAGACTTTCACATCCCTGCAGCCCTTCGGCAGATGGAACACCACACACGCCCGTTTCTTCGTGGGCCATAAAACGTGATCTCACGTGGACAGTTCTCTTCTTTGACGAGATGTTGGAGGTCATAGAATGTATTATTGTGCTTTGGTGTTTTTAGGAGAAAAATATTTATCATCGCTGCCAGACATGAGGTCCCACCCAGGGAACAGCGAGCAAACACACATTCCCACAGATAGCCCCACCCACCTGCACACACACACGCACACATGGTTGAATCCGGCATCATGATATCTGACATATTGTCTTAGCTGCTGTATGACATGTAATGCACTCTCATAAATCTCATGTGGAAAAATCCTTGGTGATACCGAGCACACGTGCCACTCGGGCCACGCTGCATGTTTGTCAATGATGCTCCGTCACAATTTACAGCGCTTTTGTCTTTTAAAAGATTTCATCCCTCCTGTCGGACTCTCTTTCATGTCTGTCCAAAAAAGCATTTTATTCACATGTTGCTTCCACATGCTCCATGAGTGACTCAAGCCATGCAGGAATGCACGTTATGTACGCCGTGTATCGACCTCTTTAACCTGCCAGTTGTGCAAGGCACACTCAA
The DNA here is from genome assembly GCF_054856555.1 of Leptonotus elevatus. Classification (NCBI taxonomy): domain Eukaryota; kingdom Metazoa; phylum Chordata; class Actinopteri; order Syngnathiformes; family Syngnathidae; genus Leptonotus; species Leptonotus elevatus. The sequence goes on along the minus strand of NC_141240.1, from coordinate 35,508,461 downwards.
TATTGATGAATATGCAAATATCTACTTAAAATATATTTGTTTGAAATCATTTTAAAACAACCACATAGCTTAGCCTTTCAGTCAGCTAGCATAATTCTAACACTAATTTGCATAAATTTTGTGGTCTCATAGCATTTTAAGAAATGGATTGCGCTCATGCGATGAAGCAACGCATGTTGAAAGGCAATATAACACTACTTAGTCATATGTTCTTTATCTTCTGCAGTGAAAGTCTAAAATGAGTGCAGTTTGTACTGCTGTAGTGGTGTTGTGCTGAAAGGACTTAAGAGCCATCTCAATGAGCAGTATATACATCTGTCTGCCTTTAAGGTATACTTACGGCACACAAAATCTGACATTGAGTAAGTATTCCTCAGCAGTAGTTGGCGCTAGACTACAGCAGTTTGATACATCGGCGAGAATCAGCTTCAGAAAGAAAGGTCTTTGTTCACAATTTGTTGTCATTGTGTGAAATGAAATGCTAGAGTTATCAGTACTTTGTATTGGTGAATACTCAAAGAGTGGATACTTTTACTGGTTGGTCTGAAAATAAGGGTATCGAACGTCACTAATTTTTAATTGTATGTCATTACTGTATGATTTTTAAAGAGTACAATATTATGTAATGTTATTTTTTTCCCCTTATTTCTATATACATAGAAAAAAAATTCTTTTTTTTTTTGAGAGGATTAATGGCATTTCCGTTCATTTCACCGGGGAAAGATGACTTAAGACAACAAATGTTTCGAATTACAAACATGGTCAAAGAGGAAATTAAACTCTTATCTCAAGGCACATATAGGAAACCTAAAACAAATGGTATCAAACTCAAGGCCCGGGGGCTGGATCCGGCCAGCCACATCATTTGCGAAAGCAAATCAAGCAGGCTTGCTAAAATTGGTACCAAAAATTTCAAGTTGCCATATGTAATAAATAATAACATTGCGATATTGCATGCATTTTCTTGTTAAGTAATGATTTGAACAATAGTTTATTATTCTTGACTATTCTTTACTTCTCTTTTTCAAAGTTAGTTATCCATCAATTTGTTGTGTACAGTATGTAACAATATGAGAAGATGATTAAACATTCACAGTTGTAATGGCCCTCCAAGGAAAACTGTAACGACCAGCACAAAAATGAGTTGGACAGCCCCGATATAAAGTCTTTAATGAACCGATCATGCATGTTTTTGGAATGTAGAATGGAGCCAGCGTACCCAACGAACACCCGCGGACACAAACAGGAGAATATGCAAAATCCACACAGGCCGAAATTGGATCTGGCACTCCCGAAATGTGAGGCAGATGTGCCAACCACAAGCACCACCGTGCCGCCCAGTACTTGTTATTGCTTATTGTGTGAAACCAGGATTGTGTCTTGTGGTTTCTGAACATGCTGTGTGGTCGCACGCATCTTCCACTGTTCCAGGATGACGCTCGCCAAAGAACATTTATGGTTCATGTTATCGTCAAAGTGAAATGTCAGCAAATCATCGCAATAAATCTTCCTGACAATGTCGCCCAATGCAGTGATTTAATGTGCATGTAAACAAAATGGTGTTCACACGCATCAAGAGATTAAGCGCGAGTCATTTTGTGCGAGTTTGTAATGTGATGGATCTCCTGTTGTTGACTGTCTTGGGATAAAAGCTAAATCTCTTTTGGTTGAATTCAGGATTATTTATCGTGGCATTTGTTGTCACTGTGGGACAGATTCCATTTCAAGTCTTGGATTGAATTTGTATATGAATTATGTTCTTGCATGCCATAGTACAGTAATTCCTGGATGTTTGAAGATTATTCTCAAGCAGTAGAGCATGAGAAATCTTGTTTTATACCACCCAAAAGTTTGATCTTCCTCTGAGATGTCCCAGGGAAGACAGTTGTTGTTTTTTTGTTTTTTTTGCAATATCTGTGTGAGCAGGCAGCAACTGTCACTACCATTTTTATTTTATTTTTTTAATTTATATTTTCTTTCTGATTAAAAAGAAAATGCAAGAGCAGCAAGCATAATACCGCGATAGTCAGGAACAACGATTCAATTTAATTGTGATGACAAAAAGCCCAGACAACTTAGTACAATTGGCATGTATGTTCATTTTTTACATTTTTGTTTCTTATTACTTTTATTTATTGGGAAAAGAGGACAACACTGAGACAGCATCTCAACCAAGTTATGTATACACTTTCACATACTTGAAAATGCAGCTGCGGTTCATAAATGTTTTATAGTACTATTGACAGATTACACACCTTAATTTATCCATTACGAGGCATACAAACATTTGGTCTGCAGGGTTCTCTTTGTTTAACACTAAACATATATTGTAACTATCTTTACATTTCTTGTGCTATTTTTTTGTTATTATACTCCAAAAACAGGATATTTAGACTACATAAAATGTTTCCCTCAGATGGCCAACAATGGGTATATGCTTAGTGTGTTAGAAAAATATATGCCTATAGGCACTTCTAATGCCTGCTGCATACAGTACCCAACTTGGATCAGACCGTAGCTCAAAAATAAATTTGGCGACCAACTCCCACACTTTGATTTGATGTATAGATGCCCTGTGATATTAAATGGTTAGTCATTTTCAGTTTTATTAAACTATAAAAAGATAAGAAGACAGTGAAGGAAGGGGCTGGTTGTACAGAGAGAGGACACGGGTGAGAATAACAAGAAGAATGGGGTTATATTGAAAAGGTGAAGTTGCTCCCATTCACCTGTGTGTACACGGTATCGTACATATATTACACACATACATTTTGGCAACAAATACTGCAAGCTTTAGTTTGTTTTTCATTATCTTAAAACACGTAAATATATTTTCCCTCGTGCATTTTGATTGGCTGTAAGCGGCAACATCGCTGCAGTGGTGTAACAGCAATTCAAATTTAGATATATGCGAAATATTAGTAGGGGTCACTGTTCCTATATTGCAAAGCATTGCAATTACCATTAACGCCATATTTTGCTCTGTACTATTTATATTGTTACTGTATTGTATTGTACTGCCGTCATCCCTGTATACCGAATGGTTGAGGCAGCATGCCACCCCGCAGTGAGTCTGGCTCTGTTCAAGTTTTTCCTTTGCTTCTTTGGCCTAAAAGTGCTTGCTCATGTGGCGATCCATTGTGTCTTTTTCAATGGCTGCGGAGCATCATGTCAAACAAACTTGCTTCATATGAAAAATGCTCTTTTTAAATCCATTCTTATGAATAAAAAATAGGAATAAAATGTCAGTCAAGCCGGCGTGTCCTGCACGTCACCCCTCAGTGGCCATTCTTCACTTTCACATGATCTCATTCTGGTAGCGTTCAGGCCACGGTGGGGAGTCTGGAATTCAAGAATCCAAAACGGATTCCCTTTCACCCGTGGAAATATTTCCACTTCATTATTTTTCGTACCACTCCTCTCTCGCTCTTTCGGGTCACAAGTGTCTTTTTAAGGCTAGTCATTTCAGCACCGCTCTGGTATGAACGTCCCACATCGAGACCTGCCCTGCAGAGGAGCTGTTAGGCTCACTGTCACACAGTTCACTGACTCACAAACAACATATGACCCATGAAGCATTTTTTTTTTCCATCTGCCAGACTTTTATTTACCAGTGCAACATTATGCATGCGTGTCTTTTTGAATGACTGGCTAATGCATGTCGACAATTTTTTGTAGTGCCCCACATATACGCGCGCAAGAGCCAACAGAATTGCCATCTTGTTTTTGTGTGGGAACTCGTGAAATTTGTCTTTGAAATCAAGTTGCAGACGTCATGTGTCTGCATGGCCTCTTGCCAGGAGGGATTCCAAATGGACCCAGCAGGCATTGCCTGGACGCTGGTACGAGTGGGCACAAGATGCTGTTGTGCAGACTGGGTTGTGTCCACGTGAGTAGATGGAGGGAAAGCATTAGCGTAGAAGAGCAACAGTAACACACACTGTAAATCATGTGCTTCAAAAGCACCTTTGGAATAGTAAATGGAAACTAACTATCATTGTTACATCTGCTTAGCCTGACCATTATGATAAAAGGCACCGAAAAGGGTTGTACTTGCCGACAGATGGGATAAAATGGCAGCATAGCGCTAGTTACGTCTAATGCCATTCCTCAACTCACTTCACCAGGCTTCCTTGACACCAAAATGCCAACTTATCGCACAGTTTTGCTTTTGGGCTGACCGCAAAAACAGTGAACAGGTAAAACAGAGGATAGGTTACAAAATGAATCAGAAAATTTGCTAAACCCAAACTGCGTATTTGCAAGGGATTCACTATACTGTCGTCCCTTGAGATACAAGTGACCCGACTTGTGAGTTTGCGAAAAATGACTAAAACCACAGCAGCTTGCAGAGTAAATTACAGTAGTTGTGAAACTCTTCATTTCTGTCTGCATGACAGTATTATACTGCCCACACACATGCACACAACCTGTTTAAATTCTTTACATTCTATCTAATGTATGTTGTAGACAGTAGAAATTTGTACTTTACAAATGTAGGCCGAAATTGATAAATGGCATTTCCACTCATTTCAATCTGTAAAGATGAATTGAGATGCAAGTGTTTAGAATTACAAGTGTAGTCATGTTACAAATTCAGCTCATATCTCAAGGCACCACTTATATATACTTGTTGTGACATTTTTGTGTAGTAGCGTGAAGTCAGATTTTTCTCATGTAAAATGTGTACCTTGGCTCAATAAAGTTTGGGAAACTTTGCTCTATTTGAATGCTGTGTTTGGCAGCTAATAACTAACACGGCCTTGTTTTTTTTTTTTGAAAGCCCAATTCATCATTTTTGAAAGAGGGGAAATGGTCCCACTAACACAATCGGGTTCTTTAAATACACCCCGTGGACACTCATTTACTCCCTGGGCAAACTTTCTTCTGGCTCATAAGATGTGAAAAGATTACGCGTGATAAGATCTTCAAAATTGGCAAAATTCACATTAACCTCGAAAGGCAGCTGGGCTGGCCAGAATATAAGAATGTCATCCATTTTGCCAATCCTCAAACAAACCAGGCAGTGAACCAATCAGCAATTGCTTACAGGAGATCGGACGCTGCTGGACTGGCGTTTGCGTGTTGATGGTTTTCCAAGTTACTGCAAGTTTGTCACCAATAGCATCTCTAACTCGATAAAAATGTAATCGGAACTGAATTGCACTGTATTCGAGAAAGAAGGAAGTTACTGTGCCAAACAAAACCCCAGGTATGGGCACCTGAATGTTAAAATACATTGGAACATGACTGAGTTACTGAGTTTTTAACAGTTACATACTGTATTATTGATAATAATCCTTTAAAAAAGTGAGTGATCAGTGGCAATTATCCTTGCAAGTTTACAGTTACAACTTTTAAAAATAAACTCAAACTAAACCAACCGGTCACACACATTATACCAGTAACATAAAAAAGAAAAAAGAAAAAAGAAAAAAAAGAAAGAAATGGGTGGGGTGGGGGTTGGGTAGAGGGGGAGAATTTCAAATTTATTGACCAAACTCGAGTCTAAGAAATAAACTTGGTGCCTTTCTGGTCCAACAAAAGACAGATGTAAACCTGGCTTCCCATTAAATCCCCGGCATTATTTATTAATTCTGCTTGCATCCTTGCCAAAATTGCCGGAAATTCTACCTTTACCAGACAGATTGTAAAATTGACCTATAATTTTGAATGTTCCCGTCTGGGATGATTGATTCAGAAGACAGTTGATTTAAATCTTTCCAGTCAATTGTGTCTTTCAGGTTCTGTTTTGTCTCTATGATGCCACAACATATGCTGCTTCGAATACTCCAACTCCGCTTTTCACTCCAAGGACACTAGTGTTCTGTCCTTGCTGATGTAAGAGCACACGCCTGCCAGGCTGTTACATAAGTGGTGTACCAACATGAAAATGTCATCCACAGAACCACATGATCTTGAAATCAGACGACAGGCCGAACAGATTATAACATAACACCTCTGCTCACGCTCACCCTTTGTGAGTTCAACATGAAGGACGAGCAGCTGAGAGGACCCAAGTGTCATCCAGGCCTTGATTTCCAGTCCAGACAGTCCCTAATGAGAAAATATCATTTTGTTCATGGGACATGGATCTGTTATCTGCATAGCAGTAGAAGGAAATGCTTTATTAAGATGGGCACCAAATTCAATGAAATCAACAAGGGCCCCAAAATTGAACCCTGTGGAACACCATACGACAGTGGTGCATAGCGGGACTCAGAGCTACCAAGGCTAACACAAAAAGTTCTGTCTGCCAAATAGGTTCTAAACCACTTTTGAGTGTTAACGTGGCTGGCAAAATAAGTCAAATGTTTTTATAAAGTTCATTTCACAGAGAGAAAATATATTTACAGTTTAAAAGATAGTCCAACATATTTAGTATAATATTATTAGTAAACATATTCCGCTTGCAGGCACTCTAAAAGCTTGTGTGGAGGACTCCAGCACTTTGACAAAAATCCCCGAAAAAGTCCCCAAATCAAGATTTGATGCAACAAATAAACGTAAGGAAAAGCTCACCACAATAGGAAACGTGACTTACATAACAATGGCCAGGTGTGGTCAGAGTAGCCAAAAATTGTAATCAAGTAAGAGTACCGTTACTTCAAAATAATTAATAATTACTCAAGTAAAAGTAAAAAGTAATCCAAAAAATCACTCAAGTACAAGTAAAAAAGTATTTGCTGAAAAGAATACTCATGTAGTGAGTAACTGCTTGAACATGAAGTCCGATTTTTTTATTTTTAAAAAAATTAATAAAATAACATTTGGTGAAAATGCTGCTGGCATCTTCAAATCATAAAGTTAAAAAAAACAAAAAAACGTTTTGAGCTCAAACAACAGTGCAAGCAGACCCAATCATGCACAATACATTCTCAAAGTCAAACAACCATAGGTGGCAGTTTCTTAAAGAAAAAGCACCAAAACGTCATCTTTCAGTTAACTCTTTCGGGGTCTCATCATGCATTTACATTTCCTGTTAATAAGCAATGTGTCTGCGGAAATGCACTTAAGCGTTTAAGAGAAAATACGGTAAATCTGATGTATGAAATGGCCGATGGGCAACGACTCTAGTGTAGCCCAATACAGCGGAGTAAGAGTAGAGTTTCTTCTTCACACATCTACTCAAATTAAAGTAGAAAGTATTGTGTGGTAAAACTACTCTTGAAAGTTAAAAAAAAATAATGTTTTTAAAGTTACTCAAGTAAATGCAACGTTGTAAATGTAACTTCAAACTACCCTTCTCTGACAATGACCCAATAAAGACTGTAAGACAGCAGAAAACTAAATACAAACAAATTGATGAGACAATGCTGGACACAAGACGAATGAGAAGAAGAAAAAGAATAACAAGTGTAGATGAAAATCAAACGAGTTGCCAAGACACGAACAAGAGACATCAGGAACCAAGACACAACATGAAAGAAAAAAAACTTTATGACATTTCGTCGCCTCAAATTAGGTTTTACATTGCTCACATTGCAAATCGAAATCATTGTAACCCAAGCAGCAGTTAGACTTCTGATGACTTTCAAAGACCCTGTTAAGTAAGTTCAGAGATTTGTTTCTAAATACATACATTGGAAATATGTTTTCTCTTGTGAATGTATATGATTCCAAGTTCAACGATACAATGAAATCAATGGAGAAAGCCATACAGTGCGTTGTCCCTTAGTAAAACACTGACATCCTTCTGCTTGTGTAAACTTGATTTACAAGTTGGACTTCACATACTGAATTCTTCTGAGTGGATCCAAACGACTAAAAGTACCGTTTGTAAGTCGACTATCATAAACAACTCTTGAAATCTCTTGCCGTGCTGGAAGTTTCCTTTTGCACTGCCAGATGAAGGGGAGTCCATGCTCAGTAATGAGCTCGCATGTGTACACCCCCCCCCCCACACACACACACACACACAAATCCTCAATGGTATTTTAAAGGCCAAACCACTGGTAATAACAAAGTCCATTCGGCATCAAAATAAAAACATCTTACTCAGAAGAGTACTAATTCAAATAGCATAGCATAACCGAAAACAGATGGGTTTGCTCCAACTGAACTTAATTGATGGAGGAATGGAAATTATTTCAGCTTCACCAATCAGGGCAAAGAGAGGCTTGCCCCCGTTTCTCCTGGCAGCCCCTTTCCGACTGAGGACTAATGCTAATGCACATTATAAATCCTACGGCGGTTACATGTTGTTTTGTGGATTGCACTGCATGACCTGGCTGTAACTTGTACAGTGAATTATCAAGCACATTTGGGAAAAGCAAGCAGAGGCCATTTTGGTCTTGTCGCCCAAAAGTCTGTGAAAACTTCTAAGTTTCACATGTGTTTACTTACACGTGACCCTGCGTAGCTGTGAGATCATGCGTGCTCATTAATGTTGAGGCACACTTGATCCATTTACCCACGAAAATCTCTCTTTCATTTTTTTTTAACATGATCACAACTGCACACCTGTGTACAGTATACCAATTTAGCCTTGCAGCATTATTTTGACTGCAATAGTTGTTTAAATCAACGTTATATAATGAAAGCACTCAGATGTGACATTCTGCAATGAATGGTAAATAAAAAAAAAAATAATAATAAAAACCTGGCCTAACAGAGCCTTTGAAATCAAATCAAATGAGTCTGACAAACTGATAGAGAGAGATAGTTGGAAAGGAAGACACCATAGACGGAAATAAATGCTTCCAGGTGTTGCTTTGCAGGTGTCTAATAATGCTGAAGTCAACGAACACATGAGGTAGTTGCAATCAACCCGCACTTTGAGCAATAAGCAGACTAAATTGTCCCAGGAAGCCTAAAGGAAGTGAACGACTGTGTGTACTGTATTGTCAGTTTATTACATGTCATCACTAATTGTCAATTTGTTGACGTTGATATAAAGAAGGGCAGAAGAACGATGCCAAGGGTTAAAATGACGTAGATGAAATATTTGGCTGCCGTATTGGGCTAAGCTTCCGCCCATGATGAGTGTTGCACGTGCCAATCAAAAAGTTGAGGTGCGTGTTATCAGAACATCAAAAAGAGTATCATCCCCAAGCAGGCATCTTCGCGCAGCATCTTGGTGCATCCAACACATTATTGGATAAGTTCAAGCTCAAGCAACCAGAACAGATCGTACGTTATCGTTCACGCTAATTAGTAGGTCAGAAAAGGTCAGCTCCCGCTGAGCTTTGCTTCAGTAGGTCAGTTGTTAAAACTTCTCACCCAATCGAGTAATCGTTTTGGAATTTTCATTATAGTTCCTTTTTTTTTTTCGTTTTGAGGTTGTTTTTTTTGAAATTCTATTGTTTTTAATTATTTTTCAGAGAGATGAGAGATGACATCAATTCAAGGCGACAGTAAAAAGACCACAACTCCCATTCGGCTGTTCAATCTTCATTCTTCCAACTGTGCTATAGTACCAAAATCAACACAGTACATTTAAAATACCATTTATGATCAAGCCCAAAGGCTCATGTATTAAATTAATTGCCAAAGACAAACAAACGATAGTGAGTTTTGTAAACAATAAACCGTCGTTTGTTAGTTTTCTTTAAAAGCAATTTCAGTTATGCTTCATTAACAAAAATGCATTTTGAATTTACGTTCAAATTCTTTTTTCATTTTAGTTAACTAAAATAACCTTGGCGTTGACCCGTATTCCCTCTGCGAGAAAAGATGAATCCACGAATAATGGGAAATGGTGGTGTCATCTGGGATTTGTCTTAATACGCATAAATCCGCTCCCTGTTGTGGCCTTGTGACCTGTGCATGCGCCCTTGTCAGTGGAGGGCGCCGGTATGCGGGGAATGCAATTGCTTAACGCACTTGCTGAGCATTTTGCTTGACCTGGAATCGCTTATGACAGGAGCGGGGCGCAGATGCTCGAACCTTGATCACCTTGACGTCTAACCCGAACATCCCCCATTTTCCAGGCTCCGGAGACATCCGATGATGTGCGCAGGCAGCACTGTGTATGCTCAGTGCAGCATGAACCTGCTGTTAGCTATCACAAACAACTGGCAGCGTTTTTTTACCGATACTTCATAAGGAGGAAGCGGGATCTACCTTTCACTCATAATAATCTCATTTCACGGCCTCTGGGGCAGGATTAGAACGGCGGGCATGCATGAAATGGGATGGACGAGGTGGGATGGGGGTCCAGTCACATGGCGTTATATTAATTTCGATATCATTAAACTCTCAATGTGACACCATAGTAGAGGCTTTTTTTTTTATCTCCCCTTCCCGCACTAGATTCTTTTGTTTTTGTTTTTACCATGTCCTGTAAAAAGTAAAGAATGCATTTTTGTACATTCATTTATTTCAGGAGAGCTATCAAGTCTTTCAGTGGAATGCTCCTTGCACTAATACAGCTTGAAATGTAATCAGTGAGTTAATTGTTGTGTCAATAAATCCATAAAGAATTGTATAATGTAAGCATCAGCGCTAAAATATGAGGAGGTTTTAGGCACACCCTCCGTCTGGCAGCTTCAGCCATGAATAGTACACACAAAAACAAGCCTTACATTTAAAAAAAAAAAAAGTGGAATCCTGCCCTGAATCCTGTTGGGTGGGATGATGGATGAAGCTCAAGTTTATTCAAGAGTCATTGACCAAGGTGAGGGTTCGAATCTGGGCCACGAGGGCGGTTTGAACCCTGGAAACGATTCATTCTATTTATGTTATTTCAAAATTAGAACAAATAAATAATCCAAAGCCTCGAATGGATTGCGTCCTACAGACTGTCTGCTGTACTGTTTCAAATAGTCTGGTTGATATAAATCTGTCTACAAATCATTGTTAATGTGTTCATTCATTGCCAGCCGTTTAAACTTTGTCGGCTCTTTCAAGTCGCACATAATATTATGTTTTCTGAGACAATATATATATATATATATATATATATATATATATAGCACTAAACTTGCAAACAAAAAAAAAACGAGAAGGCTCTCTTCTTTCACCAGAAAACTGTTTCTAGCTACTTTGGTTCTTTAGTAATTAGCAGAACATGGATTGATTTAATAAAAACAAACACCAGTTTCTGACCAAAAATCTGAGAAAACAAGCGACGGTATTTGTGACAAGAAACAATAGTGACTTTGATGCTAATATTTTTTTGCTTTTGTGACACCTCAAACTATGACATTGCCAAGACTTTATCTGCAGATATACGATTAAGTGCATGCTCAGAGTAGCTCACGTTGATCAGTGTTTTTTTGTTTTTTTTTACATGCTGTTCATCATTCATGTCCTGAACTGCATCATCATCTTTTCTCACAATTGCGACACACTTTCTCCCAGCTACTGCAACGCATATTCTCTTGATACCATACATATTCTGTTCTAGTGTGAGGTGCCTAAATCTGTTCATCTTCCAACGTATTGACATTTCTTTCCCTAACAGATGAGACAAGTCACGGTTATCTAATCGTTATCTATAACTCATAAGTTATGCTGATCTCAAATCCAAAGTGATGCAATGCTGTTAGTCATTACAGTGCTTGATAAGCCTAAATTTCACAAACACATACCCGTTCAAAATAAGGCACTTCACTCATGCCTGTTTTTATAGGCCCGGGGTCAAATTAGCTTTCACCTACTGGACCTCTGATAAGTCATGATGATATCTTGTGAAAATGTACTTTCAATCCATTTTGGGCAGCTATACAGGATGTCCCTGCCTGCTGCTCATTTGTTTTCAGGGCAGAGAAACAAGAATGCAATTTTTGAAGACCAAAAAATAGCATCCGCACTAAAATACACTTTAACAAGGTTTGCCACACTCTTCACATGCTCAATCCATCACTTACAGAAATATAAATGGGAGACCAATGACCTTGCCTTTTTAAAAACATCGATTCACAAGAGGGAGGCTACAGAATTCACTATACAGCTCTCCAGAGCATCGGTCAGAGTTTACGCCACGTGTCGTTGGAAACGTTTTGGACTGTCAGTTTTTTTCCCTTCATTTTGCTATTGTACAGATGTTTATGATAATGTTTGGGGAGGTGTTATGGCTCCCATGGCTTTGAGAAGGTTTAGGACAAATACCTCCCAGAGCAGTGACAGTATGGATTTAGACCCTCATCCAGGAATTTGAAAGACAAACAAATCCCTGCTCCATGCTGGACCGGAAATGAAATATATGCATGTGCCCCAACAATCACAAAACACGTTGACAGCCAAAAATGTCCATCTGTCTGTTTGTGTGTGAGAAAGACAGACAGAGAGCGATCCAGCAAGGCTGGCGTGCCAATCTCCTCTCGTGCTTTCTCACGCTATCAGTTGTTGAGGTAAGGATATTGGCATTAAAGACTGAGATATTGAACTTGAGGCAGAGTGTGTCCACCCAGCACAACTACTGAAATGGTATGATGGAATTCCCAGTATGGCCAGTCGGGAATTCCATTGGATTAGCCTTGAATCCACTTGAAACATGTTAGCGTCAGTAGTTTATCCAAAGCTCAATTGGTTTTTTTGTGTAGCCTACAAGAATGTATACCTTTGAAAGGGGTGGAGAAGAACCCAAATGCAGTACACCGGGCCACAATAATTGTTGGTATTAATGACTTTTAAAAATATCCGACAGTTCTACAGAGAAACACGCAAAGGAGTTAATTTGGTTTTTTTTTTATGCAGACCAACCGTCTCTGTAGACTCTTAGTTTTGCAATCCACTGTTGTCACTAGAAGGAAACTCGCTGTGTGATGTTGCTGCAGAACAACACCAAGCAGCCACGGTGAGAGGCAAACAGAAAACAGGACCAAGGCAAAACTTGTATTCGGAGACGGAAGGCTGAGGTAATTACCTGGAAAACAACAAGGGAGGGAGGTCAGAGGAAGTTGGGAGTTGACAACAGGAGTTCAATATAAGGAAGAATGGTCACAAGAATCTCACATGAGAGCAAAATAACAATCTGTGAGGGGATAAGCAGGAGAGGCTGATTGGAAGCACCTGTCATCCCAGAAGAGCTGAGTGGCTAATGAGGTGGGCGTGGCTGACTGGCAGAGGGAACAGGTGAATAACGAGGGATGTGACTTAGGCAGAAGTGAAAAACTCCAAAACAACTGTGAACTGTGATGCTTGCTGAGCTGAGCATGACAGCCGTACTTTAGTGGCGTAATTTTTGGTTGATTTCTTAATTGTTTGACCCCAGGAACATTTGACTTCAGAGCTTCCACTGCACTTTATATTAAGCTTTGTCTGTAATGAGAACCTGCATTCAAAGCTTTAATTATATATCTTCAACAAAACTTTAACCAGCAAATTAGTCATTATTCCTAAATTTTCTACTGCATCTGCTCTCACTTATTTTGCATCAAACTATGTACCGTGTGCATTTTTCGGACTGTGTCTATTCCCTGCGGTTGAACACGAGAAAAATGGCTTCCTGTGAGCCAAACACTTGGCCACCTGGTTTGAGTAAGAGTGGCCACAACTGTACCACCACACAGTCACATGTACAGAAACATGTCCGATGATTAGGCGGTTTTGCGTGCAGTTGGGAAGCAGGGACAATCGGGGATTCTGGCCAGCACGACGAAACGAAAATGTTCATTTAAAGATTTGTACTCTATAATAAACACACCTTGATGAGAATGAATGTTCTTATGGGATCTGCTCATGATTAGCAATGAACTCCAGAGAGCTGGGGTCCATTTGGGAGTGGAAGCAGGATGGAGAAGAGAAGGAAGATCAAATCAGAACTTCCCGCTGTTACTTTGGATGACGGTCCCGTAACTCAGCATGAACCGGTACAGGAGAAGAGGATGTGGAATACGACAGGCAAGAATGTGTGAGAGGGTAAAAGTATACAAAGGAGACAGGAAGAGGTAGATTTACTGTTATATTTGTCAGATGTGGGAATAGCTTCCTGGGGTTTTTCTGTGACTGCATGAATGCTTAATATGTCAGCAAGTAAATCCTGTAGCCCTTTCAAGAAAAGTGCATAAATTACATCACGTTACAGTATGTGTGAAGAAAAAAGGGTAAACCTTACACACCGCACGGAGCCTTGGCGGACCCCAGACCTGATGGTCAAATAGTGAACGTCTTTGCAACATTTTTTCTTTTATTATTTTATCTTGAACAAAATGAAATGAAATCCCAACACTCCAGCTACATGTGCACACTCTCAGTGAGAACTTGCACTGTTCAATGAGATTACGGGTTTAATAAAGAATATCCCACAGTAGGCTACGTTTGTCCCTGGCTGTTTTCGACCATTCCAATCTGAAATCAGACTGCCTGTGAGCTACTAAAACTTGGAGATGCTGGGGATTGAACCCAGGACCTCATACATACCTTTCATTAGGTCGTCTCGCATGCAACCGATTCGTTGGGAAAAGTAGAAAGGGAACGGATATGTGCATACTTGAATGATGCAGATGAGGAAATAACAGTCGACAAAAGCAACGAGTATGAGCAAGAAATGCCTGAATAATACATCAGAGCATGTGAATTATTTAAAAGCTAGACAAGAGCAAAGAGCCCAAGTCCTCTTTATTCTGGGTGAGGTCCCGACTTTCTAAAAAGGCAACGTTAACTGGGACCTATGCCATGTGATTGACAGGCAACCAATTCAGGGTGTGTGTCAATTCAATTGTAATGTAATCACACTGCGGGGGTTATATTTGAGATTTATATTCAAGACTACCGCCACAATAAGTGAAATTGACGACATAGAAATCATCTATTTAAAAATAAAAGATTGCGAAATAATGGGACTGTGAACCTGCAGCCCGCGATGAGGGGAGGGAGGGATTGGGAGGTTAACTGTATTCCACTTTACAATCAATGATCTATTGACAACAGGTCCATCTTTGGGGCACCACTAGGTCAGTACTAGTGGTGGAAAAAGAACATTGATCAATCTGACGCTACACATTTAATATTTAAAGCTATTTCTTATATTTCCACAATGCAATGCTTCCTTTAGACAGTGAAAACAAACTGCATATTGTATTGCTTTTGCTTGTGGCTAGCATACAAACCAACCAGGCAGATTGTTCTAGTAGTCAAACGACATTTCATCACATTTTGAAATCAAGAGAATCCTCACAAATCTAATTACAGCGATCCAAATTACAATGCTTTTTAATAAGCAGAGAGCTTGCTTTCACTAAGACCGCCATTTTGACTTCTGACGTAAGCTTGGAATTGTCCATACACCGTTGTGTCCACCTTGCACTTCTTCACTCTAGAATGTGATTAGAATTCAGAACAATCATTAACAATTGTCACAATCGATACAATTATTCAAGAAACCAATACCTACATTCAAAACAAACCCATTTATACTATATATCATAAAGTTAGCTTAGCAGCATCATACGTCTGTACCGTGGTCATTCACTTTTAACTACTAAGTTATGTTATGAGCCATTAAAATCCTTATAAACAATACTTATTTCAATACACACACACACACTCTATAAGTATATGGTATTCAAACTCCATTTCCTTACATAAATACATAACATATCATACAGTGGAACCTCGGAGTTTGAAGGTCTCGGAACTCGAACAATTCGGACTTCAACCAAAAAATCGGAGTAAAAAATGCCTCTGAGTTTGAACTCTTTTCGGAGTTTGAACACCCAAGCAAAGTATGCTAAGCCAAACATATCTTGAAAACAGGTAGCCGAGCAATGCCGAATGCTCACGATTGCGGTAGTTAAAACGATGCACTGCTCATTTCCAGTCAGATCGTGAATCCTCCCCGAGGTACTCCATACTAGCGAGTGCATTTTGACAATTTTCTTCGCCATGGGCCCAAAGAAAGACAAGAGTGCCAGTGGCAGCAAAGAAAAACATACAGTGCTACGAACCACAGTGGAATTAGGAACGATATTATCACGCAGTTGTAACTACCGCGACTACTTCTGTAAATACTGGCACGAGGACCTGAGGAGCTGTTCAACAACGTGCCTGACGTTAAACAACGCACGCAAGGACCGCTTAGTAGTCCAACAATATGCCCAATGTAAAATACACAAACTCAGCACTGAACTACAGCGAGCATTAACATAACATTTATCATCTACTGATGCCATCACACCACAAGAAAAAAGATAAGATATGTTTTATTGTTTAAATACTGTACAGGGTATAAATATAAAAAACATAAATAGAAATTAAAATGTGAATTTTCAGTTTTTGGAGCTTGGGAACGGATTAATTGCATTTACATTATTTTCTATGGGAAACATTTTTTCGGACTTTGAACACTTCGCAGGAACGAATTATGCTCTACGCCACTGTGTCCAATGTCCACAAATTGCGTGTGGCTCTTCTTCGTTCTATAATCCGAGCCTCTCCTTTGTCATGCATGACAAGCGGCGAACGCTGTCCTCTGGTGGTCAGACTTAATAATTGCAACCTCCTTATAGAATAACGCCAGTTTTCTTATTTCCTCAAAACAAATAAGGACAAATAAAGTAAAATGACCACCCTCCGAAAGTGGATTGCACTAGAAGTTGGTCCCAAATACCTGTGAAAACAAAAATAATTCAACTATTTTCTCTATACCTGTTTGCCAGTGTGCCACCTTATACCCCTTCACACAGAAAAAGAAAATTGAGATGGGGTGGGGAAAAAATTAGCCAAGGTGGTGCATGGGTCTGCGCGGGTTGCTGGATATTCAAATCCTGTCTGGGTCTGACAGAGTTCACGCTCGGATCATAGTATCACTGCCAAAGACAACAGTCTGTAAAAATGGAAAGTAGCCATCAGTCATGTGATGGGCAGACCACAGGTGGGATAGCGACAGCTATCTGATGGGCTGGGGCCCAGGAGAAATGAGGGCCAGGAAAGGACGTGCGGCTTGTCTAAACCCAGTCTGATTAAAATAGGACTCGCCCCATGTTTAGTTAAGCTCACATGGAAGATTTACCACCCGAGTGCAGACGCATTTATGAGACCGATGAAACATGGCAATCCATGTTATCGCTGTCTTTGCTGTGCCACTGAAATGCGCTCGCTCAGTCAACGAGTCCGCAGGGGAAATGTGTTTGCGATCTCGCCCTGCGCGATCACAACAGCAGACGCCTCCAAAGTCTACCGCTTCGGTTTCAGCTCCTGCCGCTAATCACTTGAACAGATCATTCAAACAGAACCCGAGCGTTCACACACTTTGGTGTGTATGACATTTCCAGGAGAGATTTTTAACATCATCCACCTCTGCTTTTAGTGCCTCCCCCCCCTGCCCTTGCCCATATGTCTGGACACAAACTTTCCAAATGCGACCAAACTGCACTCGCATGTCCTGGGGGGGGGATTAAATGTACACGTGCCTGTCTCACATCATGTGAGTAAGACATGAAGCAGGAGAGAATCAAGATGAATCTCCAGCTGGTCATTAACTCACTTGCGGAAAACTCGACTTCAAGAGGAGTGCAGTATGAGGAGGACAATAATATGTTATATGTGACCTCTCAGCTTTCATGAACCAATGATTTTTTTTTTCAATAGCACAAACCGCTTAGGAGTTACGGTAGCTCAAAGTACGCATGCGTAAATGCGTCGCTGCTGACACGTCTGAGTTTTAATCAGACTATAAAAAGGTAAAAGTGTAAAAGAAGAGGAACAGTTGCTATGAAAATCTTCATATTAACATGTGAGACAGTAGCAAAGTAATTAATACAAAACATAGTTAAAATTGCATTAAACATCTAAGACATGTCATACACTTGATTTAAAAAAAAGTCTACACACCCCTGTACAAATGCCAGTTTTTTTTTTTTATCTACCAAATTAAGACCAGACAAAATAAATATATTCAAGAGAGCAGAGGAAGTAAAAATAAACAAATGTGATCATGCGGTTGTTGGACAAGTGTGCACACTCTCATATAAAAGTTTGAGACTGTTGGCTTTAGATATGGCATCAAGGGGCCCAAGTCTGCTGGATAAGATGTACAAGGGCCACTGGGGCCAAAGACTGTTTTCTTTTCATTATGAGATGTGCGGGTGAAGCTTTGTAAACCTTTGAAGCTTTCTTTCACATTGTGCCGAAAAATATTCTGAGCTTTGATGCTTCAGTAAAAGCAACATATGGGACATCTAGTGAACGAAAGAAGTAAAAGCAACTTATGTCCTTCAAGTGGAGAAGTGTGAAACAATCACTCACACTTATCTTTCATCAATAAAAGTCTAAATAAATCAGATTCAGTTTCATATGAACGTCACGACTTTTCATTGAAGTGCAAGAAATGTAATGCCATTCAGGCCTTGATTTCTTCCAGACAGGACAAAAGTGGTCTCAATGAAGAAGCGTCCTTTTTGCTTAGCCAGACATGGATCTGACTGACTTACTGTCATCCGCGTGGCAGTGAAAAGAAATCCCATGTTTTCTGAAGATGGAATCCAGGGGAACAAACTACAATGAAAACAGCAGGTGCCCCAAAATAGAACCCTGTGGAACACCATTCGACAGTGTAGCAGTGCGGGATGCCTGACCAGTTTTTTTTCTGGCCCTTTCCTCCATTTTGGAGGGACGTACAATACTTGGTTATTTTACTGTACTGTTTTGCCATATGTTATCTCTTTTCTGTATTCTGCAATGTATTTAATGCCCTGGGAATCATTTTGTACCCTTGCCTATAACCAGTACAGTAGCCTACCTTACAATGAGATCCCTCTAATGTTGTTAAAGCTCTCCGTGGACTCCGAGATGTGCTGTAAGATGAGTCAAATAGAACAGCTGGGATTATTCAGGCATTTCAACAGGGGTGTGTATACTTTTTATATCCACTGTGCAGATATGCTACTTCAAAGATGTCAACATGTGTAACGAGCCCTAACCCACCTTTCGATCGCTTGGCCATTTTGCATTGCACAGAGAAGATGGCGTGCAGCATATGGTCGTTCACAATCAAGAAGGTTTTCCAATCGTCACTCAAAAAGGGACTGAAACGCCAATGATGTCCCAATGGTGTCATTCCGAATGAAGACTGTTTTCATTGACAACATCTGATTTCAACCTCAGCTCGAGAGGGGGGGGAAAAAAAGAGGCCACAAATGTTTATTATACATTTCCTTGTTGTTTCCACCATGTGATCCAAACCAGTCGTGCCTTCGTTGCACACGAGAGGGAAATAACTCACACGGGGTTTCTGCGGTCTGAAACAGGACCACAAACATAAAACTGATATTATAAGACTGGAGTGAGCAACTGGTGGCTTGCAGGTCGCATGTGGCCCCTGCGCACACTCTGAGTGGCCCCCAAGATATTTTTTGGGGGGTGGGGGAATTATAAACATGTTTCTTCTCCTACTCCAGCATACCCGGTTCGGCATCTGCTGATTCACCTATTTGCTGATCCACCCCCAATATTATATCATATTATACAGCATATATTAGAGCACTTTGCAACTTTTGAATCACAATCATGAAAAGCACAGAAAAAAAAGTGGGGCCCCCATCCATCATTTAAGTTGCCCATCCCTGTTTTAAGATGCATGTCTTCAAGAGTTTTTTATTTATTTATCACAAAGCCTAGAACTCACAATCAAATATGCAGCAACAGCAGTACTGTGGATGCAACGTGAGCTATTTGAGCTACATCAACAATTATATTATTTGAATTATAAAGATTTTGGTTGCTTACTATAAAGCCCATAGAATCAAGGAGACTGAAGCAAATCAATACAAAACCACATTTACAGTGAATGGATTAATGTAGTAGTTTTACCAAGGCAAGATTTTATGCATCTATTTTACCCAAAATGCAAAGAAGGCCATCATTCTGCACATCACCTACAGCAATCAATTTAGATACATTTGTAAAAACTTCCATTTGTTCTTGAAAGCTCAAGTACGCCATCTGGTGCCAGACACTGATATAACATGCTCTTCACAATATCTCCATGATTCCATAACCGTTTTTCAAACCATAATAGGAATAATGATTTGTTTTAGATAAATCAATAACAAAGTGCTTCTTTTGTCTTAAAATCTTTTATTATTATTGAGGTTGACATGTACGGTACACATGTGTCACCCATCACATTACACTGCTGTACTATTTCGTGTGCTTCATCACATGAAGACGTCTTGATACACTGCCCATTATTCCCAGTATGTTTTAAGCATTACTTATAGTAGTTAGTAGCTCACCCATAATAAAGACAAAAGATTGATTTAGTCATTGTTCAGTTTTAACGGAAACGTCTCTGGAAAAATGCCAACTCTACTACAAAAAATTACAGATCTATAAAGACATACATTCACAGGAAGTTGCAAAACAAGGATGAAAACAACAGGCTTCTTGTGTGACCTCGAAAAGCCTGCTGATAAGATTCCCTGTAATCAACCACCAAGATAAAGGAAGCAGATAACGTACAGGCCTGCAGGAGTCACTTGGACATGTGGAGCGCCATCTTGGTGAAGGAGGGCCATCTGACATCGAAGGCAGAGCTTGCCTGACCTTCCGGGCATGCGTGAAGTCAGTCCATAGTAAAACCCTGGGGAAGATCCACTACCATAGGCGCGCACTCGTCCAAGTCTGGGTCGAAATCCCAGGAAAACTTCTTGGTCAGGTGGGCTTTGAACTTCTCCGCTCTCTTGCGGAGTGCTCCGTCCATGCCGGGCCCACTGGCCAACTGGAAAAAGTCCTGCCGGAAACAAATAAATAAAAATCAGTCACTCTCTAGACTGGATGGGAAAAACAACATGAACACACCCATTTTTACATTTATTATTAAGGGAATGTAAAATGTGATCTTGAAATAATACATATTTATGGTTTAAAACTATTAACTCATTCACTGCCATTGACGGCTCTAGACGTCAAAAATCAATTTTAACTATTTCTATTTGTTTAACATTTTTTTCCTCTTTTAACAAGAGTATGAAAACCTAGAAAATTTGTTTATTATACATTTAGAACAGATATAAAATTTGAGATTAATTGTAAGTTAATTAATGATGTCATTTTAATGGCCTGACACCCTTAATTTTTTAATAATCTTTATATATATATAATAATCATTTGGAGCCTTTTTTTTATATTATGTAAAACTGCCCAAATCCTCTGATTTCAGCATATCAACTGTGACTGTAGTCCTTCATTTAAAAAGAAAAGAAAAGATTGATAAAAATTAGGGGCGTCAGGCAATTAAAAGTTTTAATTGTAATTAATCGAATGACTTCACCAATTAACGCACGATTAATCAACATTTTTGTTGGGGTTGACTTCCCCTTTCACAGAGAAAACTCACATTCTTCAGGGGGTATCAGCAACCCAGGGATTTCACTGTCTTTTAGTCAAATAAAAACAATGTGTGGGTTTTGCCTCGTACCTGCAGCGTGGAGGTGAGGAAGTTGTTTTGTGACACAATGTCCACAAAGAAGTCAGGAGGGATTTCTCCCAGCTGGTGGTAGAGCACGGCGATGAGCCCCAAGTAGAGCTCCTTACGCTTCTGCATGGCCGCCTCCGCTCGACACAGCAGGCTCAGAAGGCGCTTCCAGTGCTCAAAGCCCTCGTACACGTTTCCGATCAGGAAGCACACAAAGGCAAACTGCAGCTCACCTGGCAAAGGAGTTTTATTGTCAGGTCAAGTTCAACATTTAAGAAAGTCCCACCATTCCAACATAAGTATGCTGAGAACATGCAAACGATTAATTGCTGATCAAAATAGTTTGGGATTCATTTGGTAATTGATTTGTCGTTAACATATCGATTAAATGTTGCACCTCTAATCAAATAATCAAAGTGAAGCTTTGAGGCAGAGATTTTGCTTTGACTATTTTTTAATAATCAAATTATTCATTCACTCACCCAGCAAGTTGAGAGGCTTCTGCTGGTGGTTCTGGTCGAGCACAGTCTCCAGGGCGTAGGTGAAGTCCAGGCTGCACTGTGTGATCTGTGCAGGCGTGGCCCCCGAAGGGTAAGTCTTCTCCGGGATGACAGAGAAGCGCAGTTGTGTCCCCTCCCTGTGCTTCATTTTGGGAAGCTTGTCCAGTCCTTCCCTCATTGTCTGGCAGGCCGTGTCGTTCCTCGGCTGCTCGGCCCGGTCCTTGGTGTGTCGGAACTCGGTCTCTGGGATGACGTCGCTGTAGGCACGTACCCGGCCGCAGAGCGGCTGCAAGTTGTTGGCCACCTTCTCACTCAGACGGTCTGTGAGAGACACCCACTTCCTCATCACCTGATAAGGATACGGTCCGAGATATGGGTCCAGATCTTTCAGATTGGTTCGGACTCTGTTCACTTCCTCCTCATTGTGGGAGGCAGAGAAGTCCAGATCCTCTTCTTTTGCGTTCCAGTTAGCCAACAGGATATCTCTGGGTTTGAGACTAAGGAACAAACCGGTCTTGGGGCCAACTTCTCCTCCACAGCTCGGTGGATTGACAGAGCAGTAGTTGAGAAAGTGCAGCCCTGGGGGAATCATCTTAACACCTCGGAAGCGGGGACCAACCTTCCAACTCATGCAGTCAATGCCAAACTCTGTGCCCTGAGGGACTCCCAGCAGCACCAGGGTGGCCCCCTCCTCAAATAGCTTCCGAGCAACATCGGGGTCCATGTTTACACTGCTACTGCTAGCCATTTCTGGAATCCAAATTCGGCGAATTTGATGTTTAAAAAATGGCTACACTAACGCAGCCTCATCTTCCAGCATAACAGAGTACGTTCTTACTCACGTTTTATGTTGAATTTCTTCAAACAATATTCAGCACAGTCGACACGACACGAGCAATGTCTAATACTATGCGACTTTTTGGCAGGATGTGATTTACGGAAATTGTTTTGTTTTTTATAGATTGTTGTGAGGAGTAGCGAGCTCCGTCTAACATGTGATGTTTCCACCCGGAATGAAACAGAACGGGCGTGTCCTGCTTTAATTTGACCCCGGGCAGGAACAATTGTTTTTGCACAAGGTTCCTACTAACAACGAGACAAAATACTGGTTGTAACGACCCGTGTGTAACAGTTAATACTGCTGGAAAAAAATCTACTGAAATTGCCACTGTAACCTAGTAGTGACGGTTTCACAGATTCAAAGACAATTAATTTTTTAAACATATTTTTAATTGACACATTTGGCCCAAAACACATAATTAAGAGGATTGCTCTCAAGTCAGAACTGAGACATCTTGTAAAATTGACACACATAAAATGACGGAAGCTAACACATAACAATAAAAATGGCATTGCATTTAAACGAGTTTACAGCCAATATACTGTACATACACAGGCCTACATAATTTTTCATAAATTGTCCAGTGTTGACATGTTTTGCGCCCTTAATGCTCATCAGTTTCTTCTCTCTAGCTGTTCATAAAAACACTGTGAAGTTTCTGCCAACAGGTTACCAGTGCTTTGATAGCTTTAATTGTCCTGATCCTTTTTCTTTTCTTTCCTTGAAATTTCTTGACGTCTGACCAAGAAACTGCCTTGCCCTGAAATAATGGAGGAAAGATGTTAATATTCAACAAAATGTGACCTTTAGTTCAATTTGAATGTTGCTATTTTCAGGTTTACAACCAATAAGATGTTTATGAACCCACTGAATCCAGTTTGACCCTAGTCCACAAATAAATTGTCATAGTCAATCAACGACCCGAGTGCTTGGCAGTTGGCACCTCACCAGGAAACCTGGACTGCAGTTGAAAACAATGAGTTGTTCTATGTTTTCTAGTGACCGATCCAGGTCCGATGGGGAACCGCCACCTCGCTGATAGCGCGTCCGCTGAGTCATTACAAAGATGGAGCGTAGGATGTGATGAGCCTGCTATTAAAATAACCACAAAGTGACTTTACTACGTGTCAATGACAGCACAAAAAAAAAAGTGTAAAATTACACATCAGATTTAAGTTAATATTGGCCAGCGCTCTGTCAGCAGTGATAGGGAACATAACATATCACCCTTTACCTTTCCTGGACAGGGGTCTCTCCCTTTAGACGTGTCACTTGAATCTGTCAAATTCTTCAAACAAAGCAGGACAAACGTTTCGACTGATGACACATAACGTGTTGAGAATGTACTGAACATGTTTACCAGATTCTGTATCTGCACCAAAATGACATCGCTGTACAAGCTCAGTATTTCTTGATAGTTACATCTTCGTTTTTCACAAGAGGTGACCAATAAGAGAAGTGCCAGGACACTTTGGAGTAGCTTTCCAGTTTGACACTTTGACAAACAAGATAGAGGGGGAAAAGGGGGGAAATCAATAAGAACACTGGAAGCTTCCTCCACCCTCCTACCCATGCGAACACATTTGTGGTGCACCACAACTACACACCATCAATATTGTAGGCTACTATAGCAGTGGTTCTGAAACTTTTTTCAGTGATGTACCTTGTAACCAGCACAAAGCATTTTTTTTATAATAAAAAAAAGAAGTAATAATAATAACAGCTAACAGCTAATCAGGGTGATCAACTGTCGATGCTATTTTGCATACTGCAATAGATGGCCCATTCATTAAAATCATATCTAAAAAGCACAATAATAATCACTTAAATCTTCACAGCTCTAAATGTTGCTTTTTACTTAGGTTTGCTTCTGCTTGTATTATGAGTGTTTTGGGCAAGATTGGTGTACGTGTGCATTTGATTGCATGAAACCATGGCTGTGGATGGTAGCATGATGTTTGCTAGCTATGGTATCAAATATTCTTGATCTTGACGAAAACAAGTTTGCATCCAAGTTGAGTGTTGTTTTTTTACATGCACTTAATATAAATGTATTATGACAGGGTAATTTTAAGAATACTGCAACAATGTCAATATTAAAAATAAAATAAAAATCTGGATCAGTAGTAGCAATAGCAACATTTTTCCCTAGATTTGTGGTGGCCAGTGTGGCCACCTGTAACAAACAATAATTCACACTCCCACAGGGACAATTTAATCAAGATAACTACGGATACCTATCAAATACGGAATGTCTTTGCCCTAGCAACAAACTTCAAACGCAACTCCAAGACGCACAATCGGCTGCTATGTGTACGCTAAACCAAACTTAAAGCCCACTCACCATTTATATATCATGTTCCTCTGCCGGATCCTAAGGCGAGCAAACTGCCATCTGAGGCGTCATGCAGCACCCGAGTTTCTGGGATCCACGCAGGATTCACCTGGATAAGTTTGATCCAAACCACATCATGCAGCGCAAAAGCTGCCAAAAAGGAAGACGCGTACTTTTCATAGCTGTCGCCGCGGGTCTAATTTCCTTCTCTGTCATGGATGGCTTCCTCTTGGCTTCACCTAAGCGCGTGCGCGTGCTAAGTCAGCAAAACAATGCAATTGATCATGATCATGTTTCACTTGCGTTCCCGCGACACTTTTGACAATTAAACGCAGTAAGGGGAGGTGGGGCAACAATTTATTGGCGGCCTACAAAGTATTTTGAATGTATTTCAAGCAAACTACAAACACAAGAGTACAACAGAACAAGGGATGAGATGAAAACAAAATGGGGGAAATGAGCTTAAATCCTGAGTTCAACCTAAACATTAAGGTGGCACCAAGAGATTGATTTCTTTCTC
The DNA here is from genome assembly GCF_054856555.1 of Leptonotus elevatus. Lineage (NCBI taxonomy): Eukaryota > Metazoa > Chordata > Actinopteri > Syngnathiformes > Syngnathidae > Leptonotus > Leptonotus elevatus. The sequence goes on along the minus strand of NC_141240.1, from coordinate 35,482,964 downwards.
TATACTAGTTTTAAAAGGTATTATTTTTCAATCTTTTTTGTGTGGAATTCTTTTGTACACAAGGGGTGCAGCAGGCGAGAGGTTAGGTTAAAACACAACCCAAAAAAATAAAAAAATAGTAATTACGTTGTATTCATAAACTCATTGAATGTACAATCTGGAACACTCAATCATCATTATGCCATACAAGCAGTCACGGTTTAAAAAAACGCAGACAGCAGCTTCTATTTTCAATTTGTTATTAAAGCCTAATTTCACACCACAACGCTGACGCAACGCAGGTATTCCAATCAGATTGTGTCTTCTGCAAATGGACAAAAACAAGCAAAGAAGCTGAACTGTGTCAGCCCGTAATGATTCCCATCCATCATGGTGATTTGACAATGGTTTCGCTTCATGTGTCGAGTCCAGCTCATCAAACTCAGAAGGTGTTTTTGATCTTGCTTGCAACTTGTGCAAGAATCTCGGCTGTCTTCTTCTGCCAGTTCAGGACGTGTTTGGACTCAGCGCACCACAACTCGCCGTGACGTGGCTCGGCATTCTCACAGCGCTTACGCACTTCTTCCTGCTGCTCCTAATGGATGAAAAGTGGCTATTAGTACCACAAATGGATTTTTTTGGGGCGGGCGCTGTCAATTCTGACATTTGGCAAAACATAGTTCCAATAACCGATGATTCATTTTAAAAATAGATCATGAAAATATTCATTTTATTTGGGACATCTCCAATGTCAATGACACATGACTAACCCCAAAAAAGAAGTGAGCAGTGATGTTCGCAATGTGAGCCCAAAGGGTCTTTGACGTCAGTTTTGGTTAACAGCTAGATAATATGTCACCCTCCTGAGATGGCTGAAAACAGGCTTAATACTTATTCCATCAAAACAATCACAATTTTTAGACTCGTGGGGGGCAAAGAACAAAGACATTTTTTCACTTGAGATCCCCTTTCGACAAACTTGGAATGGTGAGTCCCCCTAATTTTTGGCTTCAACCCAAACTCCAGAAAAGCCGGTCTAGGCTATCCATAGAGAGATCTTACTTCTGTTCCGTGCTGCAGTTCAAACTTGTAGAAGAGAGCCCAAGCGTCTCCTAAGTCAGGCTCGATCTTCACCGTGCGGAGGAACCACTCTCTAGCTTTGGTGATCTTCCGCTCACTCCAGAACAACCTAAAATTGGGTATAATTGTGAAATCAGAATTCATGAGTGTTCTTTTCTAAATACATCAAGAAATGCAGTCATACTTGGCCACAGCGAGCAACACATGTGGATCATGTTCACATTTCTTCAACGCATCCACACTTTTGGTCTTCCTCTGAGGCCTGGCCTCCAAAAACACGGCCTCGGCCCACAGGATGCCTTGAACAAAGCAGAATTGGGACTCACTTATTACATTGAATGTAATGAATGGCTTCCTCCTACATTGGTCACATTCTCACCTGAATTAGGACATTCTTGCAGAGCTTTGGCCATCAGTGTGTTTGCAATGTTCTTCAGTCCTGACCGGAATTCTAATCGCACTGATTCCAACCTGGTGACCAAGAGACACGTGAGTGACAAGTCAGGTGACCGAAGCCTTTGGTTTGGTCACGTTTCTTCCTCACCACAACTCGGGACTCTGCGGGTTCTTGAGTCGCGCCTTCTCCAGGATGGCTCTGGCTCTGGTCAGTTGTCCCACTCGCTCTTCCAGACGCGCTGTCAGCAGCCACAGAGCTCCTGAGTTGGGACACTTTTTCAACTGCGTGAAAATATGGGACGTTAGCCACATAGCGGTCCAAATGAGTTTTTGGGGTAATTTTTTTTTAGCAAATAGCTCACTCCTTGGTTGTAGGCCTCTCTGGCTTTGTCCATGTTGTCACATTGCTCTTCAATCTGGCCTCTCATCATCCAGAGTTTGGGAAAGTCCTCGTAGTGTTTCAAGGCCTCTGTGCAAAGCTCTTGAGCGGCTTCAATGTTCCCCAACACCCACTCCAACTTGACGGACTTCATGAAAACCTTCAAAGACAACATCTAGGTCAGACTGGAAATGTGTATAAGCAGAACTACGCGGACACCCTCTTAAAAACCCCACCCTCTTAATGCGCCTGCTGTGAACTGAATGAAACTTTCTGAGTGCCTTATTAATGTCATATCCTGACAACTGTTCTGACAGAACAACCAGCACAGTGAAAAGAAAATGAAGACTCATCACACGTTATCTGTCAGCAAACACAATAAAATTCTCATATCACCTAAAGAGTAAAAGTGATAAGTGCACTGCTGTCAGCGTCCGTCAGCACAAGCTGAGGTTTAGGAATCTAGCAAGCCTAAACTTGATGCACAAGACGCATTTATCTTATCACAACCATGATTTACAAAGTGAAGAATGGCACCTGACACTGCAAATATTCATAACGTGATGATGGATCAAAAGCCAATGGAAAGATTGTAAACAGGGCAGTTTAAAGGCGTTACTTTGTACGGAAATTGCTGGACTATAAGGCGCACCTAACTATAAGCCGTGCTAGCTAAATTTGAGGAAAACTCAAGTTTTTGTTTTCACATATAAGCCGCACCCAACTATAAGCACCGGTATATAATGGTTCCCGCTACTTTCTTTTCCATAATGAGGGTGCAAATTGTCTCGCTCTGTCCCTCCTACTGTATATGGGCTCACTTGGTTTGCTTTGCTCTGCTTGACGCGCTTGCGCTTCCTTTAAAGTGTGCCCCCTAGTGATCTAATGGATAAGCCGCACCTATGTATTAGCCGCAGGGTTTAATGCAAGTAAAAAAAAGCTGTTTATAATCACATTTTAGAATTTTGACTAATCATGATTAATCACTTAATTAAAAAAGCTTCTTATCAAAAAAAATTTGCCTGCCAAATTTGAAGAGCACCTGTTATGTGTTCATTCTTTCAACATTTAATGTTATGAGGATGTGTTCCAAAGTTTTTGATCCACTGCACACTCAACTACGGAAGCATATCGCATTCACTTGAAAACAAACCCTCCTGTTTTGTCTGTACTTTTTCCCCTGTTTTTCTTTTTCTCTGTCATAAAAACTATTCCGAAAAACAGGTTAAAGATTTATTCAGAAAAACAGGGGGAAAATTCAACTGAAAAACAAGGGGGGAATTTATTTAAAAAACCAGAAAAAAAACTATTCCGAAAAACAGAGCACCAGCTTCTGTTTTTCAAAGGATTTGAAGATCCCTGAAGAGATGGAAGTGGGAAGGGAGGACTCACTCTAGCCGTGGGGGCGCTGCTCCGAGCTTTGGCTAGCAGCCGACGGGCTCTCTCATACTCATTATTCTCAGACTCCAGCTTGACAGCAGCCAGCCAGATCTCCTCACTGTTGGGGTTAGCCTGTGGAACAGCGTGTAATGGAGTAAAACAAAATGCTCAACATAAATGAGGACACCCCAACGGATGTGTTAGAAAAGCCTGAATTTGCTATCAGGATCAATATTTTCTATGGCATAAAGTATTACAAAAATACTGCCTTTAAAAATTTGATTTGTCTCTTGCACACAGAAAAAAATTATAATTTAATGTTGCAAAAATGACATCAACACAAGTCTGTGGGTTTCAGCTTTTTTCAGAATGGAGACTACTCTTTTTAGAGAAGCAACGCTATATATTACCTGAAAGGCGAGCGCCAAGATACTTCTGGCGGCAGGCACGTCCTCAGCGAGCCACTTGGATTTGGCTCCCATAAGCCAGAGAACCTCGGCCTTTGGACAGTGAGCCACAGCTTTCTGGAGCAGGGTCTCCAAAGACTCCCTGACAGGTACACGTAGGAAATACGATGCAGTATGAAGCAGACTGTTCAATGCAAAATGTCACCTGTGGAGGGAGCTATTGCTTACCTGGTTCCATTGTTCTTTTCAAAGTAGGCAGCTCGAAGCCACACACTTTTCTTACTGGGGAACACCTGCAGAGCATGAGCATAGATGGCCCTGGCACACTCCAATGCTCCGTGGGCCACGCACTGAAACATACAACATCATTTTAGAACTCAAATATTCTCACAGATGTGTAACTTGCAGTGATGATTATAAGTTCATATATTGGGATTTCAATATTGGCAATTTTGGGGAAAATATGACGGCCAACTGAACAGGGACAAACTCAATACTTTGTGCTATTCTAAAATGTCTGGCAGTTTAATGTGTATCTCGTGAAAAGTAAAATGAACGTGTTTTGCCTGATGACAATTTGTTTTAATGATACACATCTTATAAATCATCTGTATATACGCACACTATCAGAGTCTTCCATCCAGGTGTGCTTGCGGTCTTCTTCTTCAATGCCAATACCGATGACCGCTCGGATGACGGCCTGGCAGGTGGCCACGCTGCCAGCTTTGTCGCACTCCTCTGCATCCTGCCAGCAAAGACAAAAGGTCAAAGAGGGCATCTACACTAAATTCATCTGTTGGGAGCACAAATCTCTCGGGCTTTTCAACTCCCACCTTTTGTATAATTGTGTAGCATTAGCACCCATAGCAATTGATATTCATTTTAAATAGAAAGTCTTAAAAGAGAAGTCAACCCCCCCCTCCCCCCAAAATTCTTGACAATAATAAGTTCTGTGAAGCACCACTAGTCTAAATAAAGGTATTCTGCTTAATATTCCGTTAGTGGAATTTGAGTTCAGCAGCAAAATACATACGTTTTTATCAATATCAGAAAGTGGCCATTTTGCCAGTTGCTCAGGTGCCAGGTAACAACCAATCGCTGCTCAGCTTCAGAAAGCACGTGAGCGTGATCCCTGAGCCACACTGATGTTATCTTCAGTCGACAGGAAGTAGCAAAATGGCCGCCCCATGAGCTGGATAAAAACGGTTGGATTTTGCTGCATAATTCATATTCCACAAATGTAACATGAATCAGAATGTCATGTTTAGACTAGTAAAGTCACATATAGCATATTGTCAAAAAATGCTTAGGGTTCACTAACCTGAATCGCAAATGAGCTTCACTGTCACTATTCAAGCCACAGTTGGCAAGCCTGTCCTGGTGGAAATATTTTGTGATTTACACAAACACACCTGTATCCACTGCTCTCTGTTGATCTCCACTCCGTTAGCACGCAATGAGGTGATGGCTCTCTCGATGATCTTGTCCACCATCTGCGTGTTGTCGTTGGCTTCCTCCAACTTTGCGGCGGTGATCCAGATGTGGCGGTCGGTGGGGATGTTCTCACGGGCCTTGTTCAGGACACGTCGGGCGTTCTCGTACGTCTCTAGTCGAGCCAAAGCCAGCCACAGCTAAACAGGATGGACAGAAACAGCACAGCACTGACGGGATTTTTCACATTAGGGAGTCTAATGGCAACGTGGGTTCAACAAGCACCTCCACACTTGTTGGGCAACACTCCACTGCTCTGCTCAGCATGATTCTGGCGTCTTCCGGCTCCTCCAGTTCAACGGCTGTCTTCCATAGACGGACTGACTTGGACACATTCTCCAAGGCTGCGTGAACATCAACAACTATAAACACAAACACACACACCAAAACATAGTGGGTACATTAAACTTGAGCCTCACCTTTCCTGAGGACTCTTTTTTTGGCTCTGACGTCAGTTTCCAGCTCCGCAGCTCTGATGTAGATTCGGACCGACTGCGGCATGTGCCGGACAGCTTGAGCTACAACGGCTTTGGCCGTGTCGCCGGGCTGCAACCTGGCTGCCTCCAGCCACACATCCTCGCTCTGATGGGCACAGACAACAATCACAGATTTCCTGAATGGAGAGACCTTAGACCTCATTAACTCATTCACTCCCAGCCATTTTTACTAAAGCAATCCCCTTCACTCCCAGCCGTTTTCCTGGATTTTGAGAGGCCCACAGACTATTGTGTTCTATTGCCATAAAAACATGGAACTTACCAAAAGAAAGATTAGAGTCTCTTCTTTTATCAGGATTTTTTAAAATTTCTATCTGTTTTTCGTTTTGCAGCAATTATCATTAGAATTTAGTTAAATTTCATCATCATTCAACAAATCTGTTTAGAACTGTGGGTAAACGAGCTTGTTTGCAACATGGCCCTGGTTGATCTCTTAAACTCTGCTGCCACCCGCTGGCCGTTTTTGTCATTACTACCATTGCTTCACCCGTTCTCTGCAGTTCATAGGCTGTATCAAAGCCTTCTGTATGCTCGAGCATTTAACCCCCCCCCCCCCCCCACACACACAATTAAAACGCATAAATACGTCTTTGGGACACTTAAAACATTTAAAATATAACACATTTATACGTTTTTGAGAGCAAATGAGTTAAAAGCCAATTGATACAAAATGTCAGTAAATCTGTGACTTAATGACACCACTTTGGATTCTGCCAAAGTCAACCAAAAGAATCCCTCAATAAACTACAAATCCTTTAGACATGCCAAGGTTTTGAACACCCCCCCCCACACACACTCAAAAAACAAAAACAGGTTAAACCAACAAAACAAAAAACACACACACAAACCATTTGACACGTGCACAAATGGTTTGTGTGTGTGTGTTTCAGCTCAGGCACTTTCCCCCTTTACCTTGGGACACATCTCAGTGCCTTTCATGATGAGGTTGCGGGCCACCTGCAGTTTCCCAGTCACTTCTTCCAGCCTGGCCGAAGCAATCCAAGCAGGCGGGTGATGAGGGTTCGTCTCTCTCACCGATTTCAGCAGCAGACGAGCCTTTTTAATGTCACTGGACAATACGGAGCCAAAATGCAGCCATGAGGAAATCATCAAAGCAAAAAAATCCACATAAACCTTTGGTGCGGCCCCGCGCCTCTACCTGATGTCTCCTCCGTGTGTGGGAATCATGGAGTTGAGGTCCGTCAGATAACCTTTCGGGTCCACTACCGTCTGACCGCTGACGGAGTCGGACACCTGGTGAAAGAGAAAGAGGCACACTTCAGAAACAGAATCATCAACTCAATGAGACGACTGTATCCTACAATTTATGTAGTGTTATTTAGGGATGTAGCTAACAAATTAATTTCAATTCTACTGACTAAGATTTCACATTATTAAACAACAAAATGTCCACGTGAGGTGCAGGTATTCTTGGTGTCCACTTGGGATTGTCATCCTCACATTCCGCATTATAATACCCATGCCGTTTACCCTACAACTCCCCTCCAATTTTAATGCACCACACAACTGGGGGGGGGGGGGGGGCTTGTGGGGGTGCCATCGGTTGGTGACCGCGGTATAGAGTAGTGCTGCGGTCCCCTGTCCGTGTCCCCGCCCCACCCCCCCTTATCTAATTTTTTTTAATGCACCCGGGGGCTGGGGGGGCTGCCGGTTGGTCGGGGTGGGGTTGCGGGTGGGGGGTGGGGGGGTCTGGGGGATTGGGGACCTGTGGGCGGCTGGGGCTGGGGTGGATGGGGGGCGGGGGGTGCGGGGGTTGGGGGCCGGTGGGGTGCCTGGCGGGCCTGCAGTGCCCCATCCTGCTGCGTTGGGTCGGGGGCGCGGGCCGTGTTGGGGTGGGGGGCGCTCCTGCTCCTGGGTTTGCTCTCCAGCCGGTGGCCCTGGCGGGGCCCGGGGGTCGTCCTTTGGCGCTGCCGCGGCCTGGGGGGCCCTGAGGTGTTGCGCTTGCTCTGTTCCGGCGGGGGTCGACGGCTCCCCTCTTTGGTGGAGATTTTCATGCATGCCAGATCCACCCCACCAGCATCTACCGAAAGTCAGACACAATCTGTTTCCTCCTCAGGTCATTGAATCGGTGGAGGCTGGTGTCTGTGGATCTCACTCGGCTTCGTCTGTCCTTCCTTCCTTTCCTCAGTCTCTCCTTCGGTCTCTTGAGGTCTCCCTGATTTTTTTATTTTTTGGATTTGTTGGAATCTAGATGTTTCTTGGGTTGGGGAAGAATTCTGGTGGGTGGCCCGGTGGGTGGTGTCTGGTCGGTGCTGGATTTCACCTTCCTTGGTTTTCTTTGGTCCCCTCGGGTCTCCTGACGGCGGTGTTCGGTTTTGGTGAACGGTATGGGATTTTTTTCTTTTTTTTTGGTGAGCTAACAAATACACGCACGCACGCACATACAAATACTCACCCACACACACAAAAATATATATATATATATATATATATATATATATATAAAATAAAAAATAAAGAGCAATGATGATGACATTTCCGAATGAACAATACTGAGCTCTTTATAAAAAAATAAATAAAAAATAAAATAAAAATAATAATAATAATAATAATACCCATGCCGTGACTATGAGTGTGTGTGGCTTTAAAAGGTGGGGCCTGGCTTGATGAGTGCATTAAGGACCCGACCGATTCATTAGCCAATTTTAGCCCATTTTTCAAAATACACATACGGTCAGAAACACTTTCTCATGACACGTTAAACATTGAAATTTAAAAACAAAACATGAACAGATCTCAAAAACTTGTAACACGTGTGATAGGAAAAGAATAAAGACATTGAAGTTAGCATTAAAAATATGTTTAGGGACACATGAAGCAATTTGCTGTTAAACAGTGCTTTTGCCAGAAACGTCATTCAGTATCATGCTACTTATATAGGGCATAAATCGAAAAATAAGCTCATTACAGTAATTTCTGGACTATAAACCGCTACTTTTTTAATTTGCATTCGACCCTGCGGCTAATACAAAGGTGTGGCTTATCCATCAGATCACAAGGTGGCGCATTATAAAGGTAGCGCAAGAGCAAACCAAACCAAATGAGCCCAAATACAGTAGGAGAGCCAGAACGAGAGTGAGACAATTTGCGCCCTCATTATGGAAAAGAAAGTAGCAGGAACCCGGTGCCGTAACATTAAAACACCTGCGCCTTATACTCCAAAAATTACTATAGTTGCGAAATTGAAGAAATGCTAAAAGGCGAAGTATCGTAAACAGTCGAAGTTCCTCCTGAATTTCAAATCTTTGTTGGTCTACGCGTTAAAGGACCAAAAACATCTTCTTTTAATCATTATTTAATTTTTCTTAATTCATCGGCCAATTGATCTAAAACAAAAATCCATATTAGTTGGGCCCTAATAATTACCTGACTGAGTCTCATATCCATGAGTGTGTTCCTGGCCTGGCCAATTTTCCTCATGTCCAGGTCTCCCGTCCCCGGCGTCATCAGGCCTGGCGTCATGCTGCCTGGGTACGGCGTGTTAAGACCGCCAAGCTAATGGAGGAAAAAGACAGTGACGACATGTCAAGTGGATGAAATTAAACGATCCACAGAAGTTCCGCTAAATTATAGAGACATCAAATGTTTCCCCCTCCCACATTTCCATTACATTAAGCAAGTGTATATTTTTAATTCATATGGAATATGTATTTGCAAGTACACCAACCCCCTGCAGAGGGTCTACGCTGGTGTGGTTATCTCCCGTTTGAAGGTGCTTGGAGAAAAAGCTATCTGGGACAGGGGTGAGTTTCTGGTAGCGTGGGTTCCTCTGCCGCTTATTCCTGGCGTCTCCCACTTCAGGAATGCTAAGCCACTCCTCCTCTGAGACCTCTGACAGTTTCCTCTGTGTGAAGAAGAAGAGAGGAGAAAAAAAATCTGATGTAGCAGCAAGAGGACAAAAGCAGCACATTTCATGAGATGAATACATTTGTAGAGTTGTTCCAATCTGTACCTTCAGATCTGAAAACTGCTGCTGAATTTTGGGTCGCTCCATACGGTATTTCTCGATCTCTTCCTTTTCTCTCAGCTCCCTTAAAACACAAATGAAAGATATGAATCTTCAATTTTCAGATTCTGAAATAATTGGAGCTTATAATATCTGCGCTTTTCAATTTACCTTCTTTCTTTGCGTCTTTCATCCATCCTTTTATCCAAAGCTGCATATATAGCATCCGCTTCTTCATCGTCCTTCTCATAAGGTCCACTGGAGAACAAGCTCCCCGCATACCCGTTAAACTGGAAGAAATTGTAGGGGTACATATTTTCAAAGGATATAAAAAAAATCTGTGGCAAAAAGAGGAGTGGCTGATGCTGAAATGTAAACAACAAGGCACCTCGTCATAATTAGTGTCATTCAGATCTTCCTCCTCATCTTCCTGGCTCTTCTTCATTTGGTCCCCAACCGTCCTCTTCCCTGGGGGCGCATGTCGGTCATCAACTGGATCGTTGGCATCGCGAGCTGGACCGATATCAGATCGGGTAGTGAAACCAGTAGCCCTGAACAGAAACAATCAAGGCAAATGTTAATGTTGCACTAAAACAACTCAAATAGCTCTAACTTTCCTTTATTCTGCTTATAAAAAGGAAGATGTGCTTATAAGGCGAGTTAATGTATTATCTTAAATGTCACACGCCTCTGTCAAATTCAACACTATTTTATGATTAAGGGCTACACAATTAATGTGAAGCTGGCAGAAAAACTGAAACTATAGTAAATGCCTATTGCAACGGCAAAACTACAAAATGATGTAGATATGTGTTTAGTCAAGCCTGACTGTCTGTTGGAAATGGTCAATCAATGAGTCACGCACTTGATCATGCATTTTGCTGTTTTCCATTTTTTACTGCACGGGCGTTAGTCACCTTTTGTCAGTTGCCACTATGCATCACTACTAATGACGGAGAACCCATGTCCTAGTTTTAATCACAACTTTGACATTTTCTGTCAGAGAATATATACTTAGTAAAAGACTTTGACTATTATTTCCCAAAGTTATAGTTGACAAACTAATGCCTTATAACCTTCAAGGTGAGCAAGGGCATTTTTCAAATTGACAAGCGCATCTGTATTACATATTTTTGATGCTTTTGCCAAATGTGTCACTCCGCACACACATTTTTTGGATGTACTACAGGCCAGGTCCATTTCTCAGCCATGACTGTCATGGTGTAATCATAATTGAACAGCTACTTTCATTAACTGTATCAACTACAAATGCTTCTTAATTGTGCTACATTTATTACTTACTATGCATTCTAACAACTTATACCGTGTTTGTTTATTCTTATCTCTTAATTTGTTTCCATGCATGCAAAAAAAAAAAACATTCTGAAAATAAAATAAAGGAAACTATGACTATCTGAAGCTTGCATTAATAATAATAAAACAAAAAACTAAAATCTCGAGTCTCTACCCTTATTTTGTCTTTGCAGAAATGGATGCATTTTCACTTGTTTTATAATCAGGTCTTTCTATTTATATTTATTACATTAAAAAATATATATACTTTAACCACTTGAATCGTCAAATAATCTGATTGTTAATTGATTGTTGGCTAGTCTCGTTTAAATCAATTCATTTTTTAAATTTTACACGCATAACTCAATTAAGCTCGTCTTAGGTTTCATTGACTCGCTTCGACACATGGTGAACAACATCATTTATTATATTATTTTATTTTATTTCTTGCAGCGTTTCCACAAGTTACCAAGCAACAAATCCACCAGGAGGAACAGGTAACGTAAAAGTGTTACCGGAATTTGTAATTAATTGACATGTTTTAGCTGGCTAAAATGTTAGCTTACCCTCTGCCCAAACCGGGAACGTAGCCGAGCGGGGCGGGCATCCCCAGGAATGGTTTCTTCTTTTTCCCCATCAGCGGGGAGGCGAGAGGAACAACTGGAGCCCCACCGATCGCCCCCGCTGCTCCGGCGGCCCCTGCGTTGGTTTTAGGGACATTTTTAGTTGGCTGTTTAACCACGGTGGCGGACATCTTTACGGCGCACACACAACGACGAGGGGGCCAACACCGGAAAAACAATACGGATACATCCGCCTATATGAAAAGCGACAGCGTCTCATTTCGAACAGCGCCCCCACTGGAATGGAGAGTTTGTGCAGTCAAGTGATTGTATGTTTGGAAGAAGTACAATTTTCAGAATCAAATTGTGACTTTGAGTAGATAATATTAATTTAATTTGAGATAACAGAAATGGGGACGGTACTCATAATAAATGAACCAAGTTTATGATCCTTTTGGGTGTCATAAAACAGATAGCCACAGAAGGGCGCTATTTGCTGACAACTATTCTTATTATTTTAGCAACTTTATATTTCGAATGGATTAAAAAAAAAAGCATAATAGTATTTAAGAATCCTGATGTTTGTTTATTAATTTTCAAAATTAGTTAGTGAGGATAAGTGGATCAAAAAATGGAGGAATGCAATTGTAATGTGTTATTTTGCTGGTTGTGTGCATGTTATTTTATCATTATGATATCACTTCCACAACTTTCCTACGAAATCACAATGTCCCATCACTGGTAAGTTATTTTTTGATCAGGCCCCATGCAGGCTACTCACGTGGTCCTTGTGGGCACTTGTTAATGACCCTTAATGTAAAATCTGTCGTATCTTTTCTAGAACTCTTACCACAACTGTGACAGCTGCAACAGCTGCAAAGCTGAAAACATCTTTACATTTCCCAGCATTTGTCATTCATTCCTAATGGTCAAGGTGTCCTAATAATTGAGTCCAATTAGTGTAGTTATTCTAGTACAAACAATTTAGTTGAAGAATCCCATTATGTCCTTGACGACATTATTGAACAAGTTTATTTTAAGTTATCGTAGAGTAAATTAGCTTGGCCTATTTTATACTGACCATTTTAAAGTGACTATGTTCAAAATTGAAACAGCAAATTACAGTAGTAATCGTAATTAACACGACGACTCGGGGTTTTGTCCCTCTAGGAGAGCCAGGGCCATCCACAGTCCTCGCCTTGGCATGAGCCTTTACATTTTTCTTCATTTAAACGACCGTGAGCGTAGACATTATCACGCTCATGGGAAAAGATGCTTTGATGAAAATGTACTGCCTGACAAAACACTGCCGAGGACTAATTTAAAGACCAAGTACATCTCATTTTACCCAGCTTTGTTATTGCTTCTTTTACTTGTATGTGATTAGTGCAACGGACGGTGGATTTAAGTCAAGCTATTCTTTTTTTATAACATCATGCACAGCTGGAATTAACATCACTGGCCTGCATAATTTGAGAAAGAAAGTAACAGTGTTACTGCAATGAAATATGAAGTCTTCTAACCACATTAGCAATGCTGTTTTGTCACATTTTTATAATGATGTATTCATCTACTGGACCTCGCATGTGCAAACATCTTCCATACAACCTTCGCCAACACAGACATCTAAAGAAGTGCTCGCTTTGTAGGCAGCGAAAGATGAATATTGAAGAGATGACAGTCGTCTCAGCACTGTGGGTGTTGTTATATCCAACATTTCTATTAATACGCTTGGAAAATAATCAAGATACTAATTACGTCCCTTGGTTATCTGCATTTGGATGGCTTACATCTGCTCGCTAAATTAAATCCTTGTAAAAAGCATTCTACAAAAGGAGCAGTATGATGGACTGCTGGCTTGCACATTGTCACAATTCCGTATCTCAGCTCCAGCCTTCCTTGGTAGAATGTTGTGTGATTTTTATGTGGAATCCCCCAAAAAGATGCATGCTATGTCCATTAAAGGCTCTAAATTGTCCAGAGTTGCTAATGTGAGTGCGAATGGTTGTTTGACTAGGTGTCAAGTCAAGTTTATTTGTGTAGTCCCTAATAACACTGGAGTCTCAAACAGCTTTACAGGCGCAAAGTTAACAAAGGTCAGTGACCTCTATTGCCTCCAAGTCTAACACTCCACCGCTTCAAAACCCATTTGGTAAAAAAGAAAAACCTTGTGAAAAGAACGCAGATGGTGGAATCCACTTTCCAGAATAAACAAGGCTGCAATGGATGCTGAATGGGCAACATTCATCACACAATATGGTGCTGTACAGTTTTTGTTAAAAGCATCTGTTTAGGAAGATAAAACGCTGCAGGACAGGTAGACACTTTTTTTTGGAGAGCGGTTCTTCCCCACGACCTGACCCGCCAATGCCTTCGGGGAAGTGGTCCACCTCAGATCTTGTCCATGTCAGTCGATGCAATTTCTATACAGTCATCGACAACCTTGCCCCCTACCCGAGCAGGAGAGGATGGGGGAGGAGAAAGGAGAGGTGGCAGTAAAACAGCCCAAAATATAGTGTTATGGGGTAAGGCAGGGCAAGATGACGTTTGCATACCAGTTTTGATAAGCGGATGAAAGGATTATCAAAATGCTTTAAAACCCCAGTGTGTAGTCCTTAGCGCCATCTCGTGGTGAAAGAATAGCAATAGAAGCACGCAGGAGCGCACACACTACGATGGTTCAGAGAGACCACATTTCGCTAGCCTACCACCAATTCTTATTTCGCGTGAGCAAACGAGCAACAGCGACTTGGCAGTCGTTGTAAAGCCCAACGAGCAACGCCGAAAGACAGAGCGAGCTGGAACTAGCCGGAGCAGCTAACAAGAGCGGCTAGCGGGAGTTAGTCCGAGCCAAAGGCTGGAGTGGCTAACAAGAGCGGCTAGTGGGAGGAGCTAGTAAAAAAAAAAAAAAAGCTAGTAAAACTTGCAAGAGCAAAGCAGAAGGTGACAAGCCACGGGAGCCCGAATCATGGGAGTCAGTGACGACCACCTGCAGGCCCCAGCAATGCAAGCACCACCCGGGCTAACTACATTCGCGAAATTGTTTTTCGGGCATCCGTAGCAGGAAGATGGCGGCGAAACATAGCAGCTCTAGTAAGGTGAAACTACAGCTATGTAATATAATTAGTGATTACTATACCTACAATTATATATATAAAAAATAAGTTTTTGCATACTATTGACTGTTTTTAAAATGAACGAATTATTAGTTCACCACTAGAGGGCGCTAAGGATCACTGACTGTAATGAAAAAAAAAATCTCTTTTCTTTGGCCAACTATAAATTAGCTGCTATTTTTGTTCTAAAAAGCACATCGCAATCTGCATGACACCGCCTGTGACTCCATATGCCAGTTTACATGAATGCATAGTATTTCATCTGTTTGTCGAGCATGCATATGACAAGGTTTACACGAAAGGACCACTGCATCTGCCCCTTCGACACAGCAGATGTCCATAGTGTGATCATGTGACCAAATGCAAACAGAGAGACCATGACGACATGAAAACTGAAACTTTACAGTTCGGTTACATTTAATGCTTTACTCATCAGGGGGAAAAAAAACGAGGCACAGGGTTGGTGAGATCACGAGACAACAGCTTTCCTGACATACTTCCGCGCGCCAGCCAAGACACACAAAGAAAGACAGATGCATCATTCACACCGTGTGGGCAGCATCGCCGAGTTCATTTTAGCTCATTAAAAACCAGGAAACAATGTCGGCAAATAGGACACAGACATTGTCGTTTTTCACTATTACACACGAGTTAAACTCAATTAACATCTCTTGGATGCGAGCACAAAGTGGGATTTTCATGGAATAATGTCATGACAGGATTAATGATTTCTTAAACTGTGATTAGAAACTGTGTGATAATCAAGAAAAGTGCCCTTGGAAAATGTCAACGCTAAACTGCTTTTCCTTTTAAGTAACAACCCAGCCGGAGTCTTTTTTTTTTTTTTTTGCCCCATATGCTCAAATGGAATTATTGATCCACTAAGCTCAGCATGACAGCAAACTTTTCACACTGACGATGAGTGTGCTGCAAACTGGGAATGTGTGAAGGCGACAAAGGATGAGTGTGTGTTTCGAATAGTAATGTGTTGAAGACATTTGTGAATTGTGGGTCACCCATACTAGTTATGAATCCTTAAGCTAATTGCCAAGTAAACAAACGGAAAGCCCTTGACTCCTTCTAGTAGCAAGGGCACCTTGAGTAAATATTGTAGAAAGCCTCTTGAATATATACAACTTAAGCCGATAGGGATGCTTATGAAAAAGTTGCATTTCCTCTCATGTACAATCACTTTCACCTCGTGTGGCAAAAATAATGGATGCATACATTTAATTTGGTTTTCTCACCGTATTCCTACGCTTTCTTATGCTCAAAACAATGTCCGGGGAGTACAGTATTTTGAATATTTCACACTAAAGGTCCACTACTTTGCATGAGCATGAGACTGGGGAGGTTTTTCTCGTTTTCCTGTTGCTGCGCAGATAAATTAGACTTAGACTATTGACCGAGGCTGTTATTTGAAGGCATGTGAGCAGTTCACAATGTTTTCTTTGAGAGGAGACGGGTGTCTTATAATGCATGCAGTTAATGACTGCTAAGCACAAGTAGATGAAAGTGGAAGAGCTGTGTGTGTGTGTGTGTGTGTGTGTGGGGGGGGGGGGGGTTTACTATAAAGAGATTAGTGGGATTTAGAAGCAAAGAGGAAGGGAAATTTCACACATAAACTTTGAATTTGGCAACTTATGTTTTTTACAGTAATGTTTTAAAAAGCCTCACTAGTCTAAACACAGTATTTTATTAATATTATGTTTGTGGAATATGAGTTAAGCAGAAAATCCACCCGTTTATATCCACCTGGGGGGGGGGGGGGTAATTTTTCCACCTGCTGTCAACTGAAAATAACATCCCAGTACCTGAGCAGCTGTTTTGTCCTAGTACATCTTGTAGTGAAGTGAGTTGATTCCGCTGCCACCAGCACTCATATCGCAAGACTGCACTCACAAGTCAAAGCAAAAAACGTGCAGACCAATGCCTTGTATCTTAAAAAACTTGTAAATCGAGTCACTCGTATCTCAACGCGGGGTTTGTCAACAACACTGTTCTCCATGATGTGTCAAATTTAGGACAATTAGTTTTACTTCTTTTTTTTTATTTATTATTTTGGTACAAAAAAGAAGAAGAACATATTTAGTGCGCCTCCCCCAACTCTCCACTGGGACTATAAATAGTTTATAAAAATATAAAATTGTTGTAAGTACACCTCAGCAGAGGAGCTAATCTGACAATGAGAGCGCCACTGCCACCCATTGTAGTGGCTGTGGAATTACACTTTATGCTAGTATAAAACAACAACAACAAAAAACAACATGCCCCGCCCTAGCATTAGGGCTATGCAGTATCGATAGAATCGATACTATCGTGAGTATCGGATCGATACCAGAGCACTAGTATCGATATTTTTACATTTATTTATTTTGTTTTTTGGCCTGCCAATGACAGCGGTGTGACGGTAACAATTAATTGTTTTTTTTACAGTGAATGACATAATATGACAATGAGGCATATTATGCTTCATTTGAGCTTTTCCAACTACTAGTTGAGCTCGGTATTAGTGTAGCACAACATGTAAGTATTGTTTATGTAATGTGACTAGATTAGAGGAACTTCGGTGTCTGACGTTTCGTTTCGTTGAGTGCAGAAGAGTGAAAGGGACTAAGAATATGAAGATTGGTACTACATTGCAAATTCAAATAACAGCCCAGGTATGTTTCTGTTGAGGATATTATATTATGGCATGTTTAAGAACCGAACAAGAAAGTGTAAGTAGCAAAAAATATATATATATTTAAGATACCGTAATATTTTATGAACCAAAAGTACTTGGTATCGGTATTGACGATATTGGCACCAGTATTTATTTGGTATCAATCGATACCAAAATCTCAAGTATAGCACAGCTCTACTTAGCATCGCACCAAGTACGTCGTGAAGAGAAAAAAAAGCAAGGGGAAACAAGAAAAAAGAGAAATCTGATTATTTTCATGATTTTTCAAAAGCAAAAAAATGGCCCTTTTGAAAATACAAGTTCAGTGAACTCATTAAATTCTGAAGAAAAAGAAGCCGTCACTGAAAAACCAACGGAATTGTCTTTTTGGGTCGAGTTGAAGTGACCACCAGCGTGAACGCCACTGACTTTCAAAGATGAAACCCAAGATGACAAAAGATGATGAGCAATGGTGCAAATCTTACATCCTCTTTTTTTTTTCTCTTCTTTTAGCTGTGTCTCTTGGAGTTTCACTTCAATTGCTTCCCGCCCAGAGGCCGATTTTCCAGCCCGTGTTATTGCGCTGCACGAAGCAGAGGGATGTGTGTGTACAGAAGAGCAGACATGTGGCCCATACAAATATGCATCTCATCCCTCTCTCCTTGTTTTCACATACATATAAAATATACCCATATGGAAGCATGCACACACGCATGACAGCCGCAGACAGTGCAGGGGAGGATGTTCAGAAGCTAGCAAATGGACTCTCTCAAATAGCTTCTGTCATCTCCATTTGAAACAAATGACAGGAGATAGTGCTACAGAGAAGGGCCTGTCTGTTGACAATGGAAGAACAAGAACTCCCCCCAGGTCTCTGATTAGGAAAACCGATCAGGACCACAACCAGACAATATAAAGTGACTTCCTCTCCCATCGTTTGCACTCAGCAGTGAAAACAGCTTCCTCTGGGAATCGAGTGCATTTCTTTCACTTTCACCTGAAAGAGACACCCCTTTCATATCAGATTAAGAAGCTCCATTGAGCTTGCACTTCTTTCAAACTTTACTTTCTTTGCATTTAAATTCACCGTCCATTATTATTATTTTTTTTTACCACTTTTCTTTCTACGTTGTGTTCTATGTGGCCAGCGTGATTTCTCAGTGCGCACTAAAGGACAGCCATTCACCATGACACCAGCTTTGGGAAGGCTGATGCCACACTCCAAGCATCAATAGCTTCTCTATGTCTTTTCAGAAAGTGCTCCTCTCTCCTTGAATGGCGCTCCAGCTCAATAAGCTCCCCTTTCTTTCTGCTATCAGGCCACAATAGTCCGTTTGAGCACAAGCACTACAAACTACATATAAAGTGTTATCGCGAAATTGGGTGCTTGAGTTCAATGTTTTTGTGTGGTCATATAAAAAAAAAAAACATTGGCAAGAGGAAAACAGCCCATATGTAGAGGGGTGAGACTAACAGGATATAAATATGTTGCTTCAAGGATGTAAGGTATGGATGTTATAAAAAAAAAAAAATTCCTGTGGGGACATCACATGCAGACATGTTGCTGACTTTGCCCCCCTGGTTGGCACAATAAGGCTCTTGGTCGGTCCGCCCCTGTAAAAGTCGTCTTCATTATTCACAGGGCTGACCATCATCTGAATTAAAGATACATGCTTTGACTGCTCGCTGTTAGACAGAACCAAATGTCTTTTCAGGCGTACATGAGCACACTTCTAAATTAAGATCTGTCTCTGAAATTAACCACATTTGCAAATGTGTGTGTCTGTAAGGCATAGTGTGTGTTTGTGTGTATTTGCGAGCGAGTGACTGAGTGAGAGAAAGACAGACAGACAAACGGTTTCTTCCAGTCAAGTGTTGGCGCCTTTTTGACCCTTTTGAGTCACCATACTTTGCTTTTCGTGTTTGACGTTGCAAGAATGGGCTAAAACAGGCAAAGGCATGTGTTATTGTAAATTCTATTGACACTATTAGTGGATACAAAAAGTCTACACACCCCTGTTCAAATACCAGACTTTTGTGATCAGTGATGCCGATAACAGGTGTGATTTCGTACAGTATATTTACTTTGATGTTAAGGTGATGCCTGACTTTCAACTGGGAAATACCTTTCGCCACCAAAGTCAGTTGCTATTTTTCATCGCAAGGTCACAGCAGGGAGCAAAATTTGGCAAGACTTAAATAAATAGCACATACTTATCAGTCACGGTCGTCACTCAAGCATGTATTGTGCATGCAACAAAGCTAATAGTTCACGATGAGTAAAATACAGGAGGACACCTGATTCCTAACACAACATTATTTATTAAAGGCACTCAACAAACAGCTGTACATTATAAAACACATTAAAAATGGGTTCTCTAGTATTTACAACTTGAAGTGAGGAACGTGGGAGCTTTCAACTTCGCATTCATGTCTGCGGGTAACATCGTCAGAACATCGACAATTTATCTATACCATACCACAAACAATGGAGGAAGGAGAGAGATTGGCAATTTCAAGCCGTAAATACAGTCAGTATTTTTTAAGTTTGTGTCAGTCGTTGTTGTAGTACACTCTGGGCTGCTGACAAAAACAAAAACACTATGTCAGATTAAAAACAAAAACGTGGATCACACAATATGCATTCAAGTATAATGTCCCACCAGATTGTGTCACTGCAGGAGGTCACCAAATTTGTTATATTTATAAACAATGTACGTTAACTCATTCACTGCCATTGACTGCTACAGATGTAAAAAAAAATCATTTGAACTATTTCTATTAGTTTAACATTTTTTTCCACTTTTGTTAACAAGAGTATAAAAACATAGATTTTTTTTATTGTACATTTAGAACAGATGTAAAATGTGTGATTAATCGTGAGTTAACTAGTGAAGTCATGCGATTAATTACGATAAAAAAATTTAATCGCCCGATGCCCCTAATTTTTAATAATCTTTTCTTTTAAAAACAAATAAATAAAAAGATTATTAAAAATTAGGGGTGTCAAGCGATTCATGTTTTTAAAATTGTAATTAATCGCATGACTACACTAGTTAATTCACGATTAATCACAAATTTTGTATCTGTTCTAAATGTACAATAAACATTTATTTTTTAGGTTTTCATACTCTTGTTAACAGAAAAAAATGTTAAACTAATAGACATAGTTAAAATGATTTTTTTACGTCTATAGCCATCAACGGCAGTGAATGAGTTCATGTTAAATGCTGTGTCTAGAAAGTCTTTTTATTTTGTATCTTTAAATAAAAAAAGTAGCCAATTATGTTAAGTGAAATTGAGAAAACACTATTTTTTTATTATATGCATAATGATGTTAGTTTAAAAAGGCTGTCTTTATTTATTTATTATTTATGAAAACAAACTTTTATTCTAAAACATCACTGTTAAAAATGCACCGCAGCGCAGTAAAATCACATCTGCTCCCATTCTTTCCTCTTTAAGGTCTTTTGGGGACAGTTCTTTTGGTGAACTGTTGCTGAGCAGCATCTGAAAGTTGGACAATCAGTTAGCCATGGAAATGGTGAGATTATACTAACAAAGACACAAGCTCCACTTGGTCCCCATCGTCCTCTTTGAAGTGAAGCTCAGCTGCCTGTTGGAAAATGCTGACTGACCACGGCATCTGCTTGCAAAAACGTCCGACTTTTGTCTATTTTGGAGGAACCTCTGCCTCATTTGTGATGCAAAGGTGGTCAAATGTTTGCTTAGATGTTATAATCCACAGTACATACTTTTGTATTCCCTACAATTCTCGTGAAGCACCCTGAGGCTTGCAGCGGCTCGATCAATAACAATGGTGTGCAGATGAGTTGATGTTACTTGAACCCTGACAAGAGCCCTTAAGCAAGGCACCAGACGCTCTGACATGATATGTTTGTGGACTGCTCCTCATTCTTACATCCTGTCCTTTAGTACACATAATTTGCTAAAAATAATAAATAATAATACATTCATGCAGGAAGATGACACGGGCCATGACCATTGTCAATTTTTAGTACATGCCGTGCAAGTGGCCCCCAAGCCATAGTTTGGACACCAAAGATTTAACTTATTTGTAGAAAACTGCAGCCTTCAAACTTAATTTATTATAGCTTCCAAGAAACAATAAAACAATCAAATGGTTCAAGGGAAGCTCTTTATGTCTGTAATTAAATTATAACAAGCAAAACATTTTGCTAACTGCACAACACGGAAGACAGCTCTGATGAACTCCCAAAGGCTCTGACTCTCATCAAAGCTGTTTTTGCTTCTGCATTTAATTCCCAATTGTGCTTTTGAAAATTTAACCAAATATGACAATTGCTCACAATTATATTATTACTGTGCATGGTCTTTGCAAAAGAGTGTGTGGTGTGTATGTGCGTCAGAAAGAGAGAAATACTTTATTGGCTCCATATTAGATGAATGAAAAAATGATATCTGAATCTAACTATCCCTTCTTTTTGCATTGCCTTTATCCCGATGATGATCACTCTCACAGTCAACTGCAGAGCTGACACATGAAGGCGGACAAATGACAATCCCTAATTGTCATGCAAAGGGAACATTCTATTTAAATTCTGGCGAGATGTGCGGGTCTGCATGCTCACTTCTTCGTCCGTTTTAATCTTGTGAGACCAGAATTAGTACGCGCACATTGTATTGTTTTGACGTTTTTAATATACAGCAGTCAACTTGTTCTTCATCACTTCAGGATGTTAAAAATAATGGCACCTTCCTTGTATGCAATGTGTTGTCAAAGGCTTGATAGTTTTTTGTTGTTGTTGTTATATTATTAGTTGTTTTTTGGGGGGGGGGGGGGTCCAACCTTCAAGTCATTTCTATATGGCTTGAATGTGTCGAGCGGTTCTGGATATGTGTGCATTTTATTTCATGAAACCATGACTGTGGATGGTATGATAATCAATGACTTCTCAGCCATGTTGTTTGTTTTAATTTGAATTCAGACATGAGTCCTGACTACCGTAGATCAACCACTAATCCTAATGGGGTAGATGCCACGGACTTCCGGGTTTTACACATCAGCGCCGTCTCCGGCCACTGCTGACCGCGTTCCAACACTCGCACCCCCACCCCTGCGCTCCCCAACCGCGCGCTCCCGCTCATTGAGACAGACACTACACATTCGCCGCCTCGCACCCGTCGACCGCGACCGAGGAGCGCAAAAGGCGAAAGCGCAAGTACTGGGACGCGGCCTACACGTCGCAAACCGGAAATGGAAACAAAGTTGATGGGTGAAAACCCGGGAGTCAGAAGTCCCGCCTCCTCCGTGGCATATAGTCCATAGGTTCAGTTTGCTGTCTACATATATTGTAAATTGATTACTGGGCTGTCCCTCTAAATTCTGAGCTGGTCTCTTGAGGAAAATAATAATTAAATAATTATGCTGATCACTTTAGAAAATATGTTTCTCTAATTTGCTTCGATCTAGCTTCATGTCCTCCACTGAAAAACATTATAAAAGCATGTGACCAAATGGGTCATGTTCTGATGTATTAAAATAGAGCTAAATGATTTTGTATTTGTATCATTTTAAAACATGACAACTCACACTCAGGATAAAAAATGAGTGACAGAGAGAGAGAGAGAGAGAGAGAGAGAGAGAGAGACGAGCACAGATTGTACCGTGCGTGGTGACCTTTCAGTCTCCAGGCGGTCAGGTGCATGGAGGGGGCGGAGCTTGAGCGCTCACCGCCTCATGTGTGCGAGCTGCCGGCTTCCGTGACAACAAATGGTCGCGGCAAGCGAGAGTGTCGTCCGGCTGTCCGATAGAGAGGACTTCTCCTCTTTCTCCTTCTTCTTCACCGTCCACACCTTCAAAACATTCCGTCGCTCCGGCAGCAGGATGGAAGAAGAAGCCTGGTGACAGCACCACGGAGAGACCCACGCCGAGAGCGAGCATGGCCGTGGACGGTAGGCGCGTTTTGTCTTGACGTAACCCGGTCAGCGGCGAGCCAGCGTGAGACTTTCTCTTATTTCACAAGGATGGCAGAGATGCGAGAAGAAAAAGGGAAAAGTGCCTCGCGTTTTGTAAAATGAGCGAGAGACTCGTATATTTGCCCGTTTTCTTGAAATACAACAAATAGAAACTAAGTGACATAATCACAAAGAGAGTTGCCCGATATGTTTTCAATATTTTGCCGTACTTTTTTGTTTGTTTTTACATGATTTTTATTTTAAGTGGGTCATGAATTTAAATGGGAGTTTTAACATAATTCTCCACCTGCCTCACCTGCATGGGTGGCTTCCAGTATTCAGAGTAGAGAGGGCTACAATAATAAGCTGCCTTTTATTTGTACTCCATTCTTTTGTTTGCCTATAAATAGAGATCAAACAGTATAAACAAATGTACTCTTTTGTATAATTTTTTTTTTTTTACAGTGTGAAGTTTAATGTGAAGTATGAAACTGAATTCACTTGAAATTGGGAAAAAGTAGTGTGTATATATTTTGTATGGAATATTTCAGAAAACAAGTCACTGATGGTGAAGCGGTGCATTCGCTTGACATCGGAGCAGGCGGCATGGGTTCAGTTCCTACACAGTGATGGTGTGAATGTGAGAGACCGTGAATGTTTGTTTTGTCTTCAGTGTGTGCCCTGTGATTGACTGGTGAGCAGTCCAGGATGTAGTCCATCTCACTTCAGAAGTCAGAAGTGGAATGGATGCCATCTATCCACAAGCCTGAACAGGATAAACAAAAGGGCTGCACAATATATTGTATTTTTTTTTTTTGATATCGCAATGTGCAAAAAGCAAAGAAATGCAAAAAGTTGTATATGGAATTGTATGCTTTTATCTCAGTTTGATCAGTTAGATGCAAACTTAAATGTGCATCGCCATCCAATAGTGATTATTGTTAATCTTGGGTAATTACAATTAATTAAGAATACATTGAGATTGCTTATTCTGCCGCATAAAAAAAATGTAATTCTTTCATCAGATAATAAAAATGTTATTTTCTTTAGGTACAGTACATGTTAAATATCGCAATATCAGGAAACTACAAAAGACGCACACAAAAAACCCTTCCAGAGTTGCACAGTATATCAAATATAAATATATTTATATAAAATATAATGAATATTAAACATTGTAATCGCGATAATGGCCATGCAATATAATATATATCAAAGACGCGCAATAAGTTTCATATGGAATTGTATACCTTTATCTAACTTTGACAAATGCAAAAAAGCACATTGCCACCCAATTGACGAACAGAACAACTGGCATAACGGGCAATAGATAACTTTATTTAAAAAAAACAAAAAAACATTGCAAGTTATTACAGTTAATTAGCTAAGAAATAAGCCTACCGGTACTTATTTTGCTGTATGAAAATAAGTCAATCTTAATATTAATGTAATTTTCTTAGCTACAAGTTAAATACCGTACTAATATCGATATTTCATTATTTAACAGTATATCACGTTTTTCCCAATATTGTGCATCCCTACTGTATACCAATCAAATCGGTGGTGACTTGACTAGAGAAGCAAATTATACAACACTGAATAAGAATTTTTGGATTCGGGTTAATAATGCAGGAAGTTTATCAACACTTTTATTTACTCACTGTTAGACTTTCACGCCATCCTAGCAAGGAAGACGAAATTAAAAAAAATAGCTGGTCTTCTGTATTTATAATTGTTCTTTAACCAAGAAAGTATATAGGCCTATAGGTATATTTTTATTTCTATCCAAATACCTGCTTATTCACTAGAATTTTCAGTAGGATATCCGAATACCAAAATATTCGATAGCTGCAGCCCTAATAATATTAATTTTGAGTTGTTTTGAGGCACGCCCACACGAGTTCTTTACCACACACCCCTGTCAAAACTAGCTTGCACCCCACACGCCATACTGCACACGCTGCACACGCTGCACACGCTGCACACCAACTTCAATTTTTTGCTAACATAAATAATATATATGATTACACAATTAATAGTGTTTCAAATAATTGTATTTGTCTTAATATTTTCAAATATTTCAACATTTTCTTGTTTTGAACAAAATAATAAATAATCGTTTTGAATAATTGTGATTTCAATTATTACTAAAATAATCGTGATTATTATTTTTTCCATAATCGAGCAGCCCAATGATGTAGATAGATAAAGCACCGTATTAGTGGACCCCATTAACATTACAGTATGATCAAATTGGATTTTCCATTTTTTGGACTATGATGTGAAACAATCCGTTCGCGTTGATTGGGACTTGCTAGCTAAATGGTAAACGAATAGCAAATACGGATTTTAGGTACGAGTCCGAGCTCTATTATGTTCTGTCCATCCTTTACCTTCACTTTTCTCCCCCAAGGAGGATGTGTTTTGTTCACGTCTACACACAAAAAAGCTTTGAAGAGTAGTGGCTTGTGGGCCAAAGAGCAACCAATTACAATTTGGATTGTAGTGAAACAGTATTGATTGCAACTTACCAATTTGTCACTCTTGACCTAGCTCAGATGCGCAGCCATTTCCGCATTGATTTTGGAGGGTAACTCGTTTTAAGCCTGGCTAGAGGTACACTACGTGCTGCCTGTGTGCTCTTGTTTGTCATGTTGTTGTCGTGCGTGTGCTTGGCTAGCTAGCTGGTGTTTGCTGCAGGCGAGCTAACGAAAAGTGAGGCTCAATCAGAGCCTCCCTCAGCTCGGGGACATTAATATTTGTCAGCACGATTGTTTTTCAGTGTCTCTTATCAACTGACGCTTCATTAGTACCACAGATTGCACACACATTCGAGTATGCTCACTCAGTCAGACACAGGGCTTTTTTTTTTTTTTTAATGAATCCATAGTTTACTTATGCATCATTAATTGAGTGCTCTGGGCATTGATGAAACCCTCAGAGTGTGTTCTTCTCTTTAAAGATTAATGGGGGTTTGTCCAGAAAGATTGTAGAAGCTTATTTACAAGTGTCCGACTAGCATCCGCCTGAGACTCTTGTGCGGTCTCACATTGACACATTATGTATATTAAAAACTTGCTCTCTGCATTTTCCTATTGATACACAATGGACATATTCAAGTTTTCTATTCCATTCTGTTATGTGTTGATAACTGATTTCCATTTGTGAGGGGGATGCAGTTTCATTGTGGTATGGAGCTTATAGACAGCATTGGGATGCATTTACAGTTTACATGAGCTTTACTTATAAATTAATGTGAGGCATTACTGCCTGCTGCGCATCAAATCCCTTTTAAAGTTGCTCCATACTGTCGCTATACACCAAAGATGGTGTAATTCATCATGCCTGTTTTTTTTTTTTTATTGTTCAGGATATCTGGCTTGCAATTGCCATCACAGTATGTACAATGCCTCCGGATGTAAGGTGGCCAATGCCTAATGTATAGACAGTACTGGATTTTGTTGTTTCAGTGGAGAGCTTCATCCCTCATTCCAGCAGGATTAGGCTTGTGTGAATGTGTAGTGGGCCTGGCCAAGCTCAGCATGCAGACTTCCAAGATCTCGACTATTCCTTTGCAATGCATGTTGGCTAGCTGCCATGCATATACATTACAGCGAGACATATGTAAGACACACATACGCGCTTAGACACATACACATCAGCCAGCATGGAGTCAAGCACAGCTGGATGGAAGCGCAAAAGCAAACCATTTATTTATTATTTCCAGTGCCGCTCCCCACTGTGTTACTAAAACACACGCTGCCTAAAAAGAAGTAGAGATTATCTTGTCACCATGACGACACCTGTTGATTAATGCACTGACGTTTGTGATGCTTCTAGTTAAGCATTTTGAACTCTGGTAGTCATGTCCTATATTGGCCATTGGTGACTTCAGTCTTAATTATATTAAATAATAATAATAATAATAATTAAAGGCTTAATGCTTTTTTAAATTATTTTTTATTATATCAAATAGATAACATGTTTAACCTCCAGGAACTTGTATATTTAGTGCTTAAGGCACCTAAACAATCAGTCCCCCCCCCCCCCCCCCTCAGGCATGGATTATGAGAGCGGTCTTAATAATAAATGAATAAAATAATTAATAAATTGAGTAAAAAAATTAATGAAAACCATTGTTTCCATTTATATGTATTTATATTTCAAGAGACTTTAATTTAATCTAGGCACTTTTCTATTTATTTACATTTAAATTTAAAATATGTCTCTGAAACTGGTAGTTTGCCGTGATTATTTAAAGAGACACGGGGGGGGTGGATTATTTTAGAATAGAGACATAATCTATCATTTGTTTTCATAATAAGTATTAATATAGCATAGGAGGTATTTTTATTCTTTAAATTTAAGTAAAATATTATGTCTTTTTAGGGGGACCAAAATTGTTCCACTAGCCAACAATTTGACCCTTCTACACTACGGTGGTGCTTTGATATACGAGTGACCCAATTTATGAGTTTTTTGAGTTGTAAGCCCTCACTTTGCCAATTTTTTTTTTGCAAACGCAAACTTGAGATATGAGCACTGTATTTTTTTGTATTTAATCAGTTGGTAATAGCTAATTGTTGTTGTTTTTTTTAAACATATTAGCACATTACAACATATACTGTGAAAGATATGAAATATAAGAGATGAAATTCAAACATTCCCTCCTGCCCCCCCGACAATTGGCTGATGTTTGCAGATTCTTTTCTCGATTGTAAATGTAAATGTTAAGTGTTAAGAGACCAAAAAGATGTTCATTTAAAAATCTGTTTTTTATAGTAGCCGATTTATTGGTTATTGGAATTTTACTATGCCAAATATCGGCAATGGCATCGGCCCAAAAAAAAAAATCCAAATTGATTGGGCCCTATTGTGGTAAAGAAATGGCATTGATTACAACCCACATTATTCAAATTTGTCTAACTTGTTTTTTTTGTCTGGAAGAATTGCATCCAAGGTTATATTTTAAAAAATATCTCATGTAAACAACCTGCCACTCACGCAACCTTTTGCTCATTCAGCCTGCGAAATATTGCGCCTCCTCCTGTGAGACTTTCTCTATATGCCACAGCTCTTGGATCGGCATGTCATGCGGTTGTATGCATTGCGAGCCGTGTGTGTTTGTGTGAACATGCAGATGAAGCAGAAGGGCAGCCAGCACCCCCAGTGGGTGAGAGGATGGGGGTGTAGGCCTTGCTGTTAGTTTAACAGACAAACACACCCTTTGTCGCCTTCCCGGCGCGCGTTACGTCGCCTGCTGGGGCCAACGTCCATTTGGTGAACCCGACGCAAATCACCTTTTGCCCTCTGTCGGCAATTTGAATATGGTGAAAATCTGCCAGGAGTCTCATTTGCAGGATCTCGTGTGTGCGCTTTCGAAAGAGCGCGCGAGATACCGACGAAGCGTCCGCCCACGTCCGCGTCCTCGCCGCACGCGGTACGTCACTCATGTCACACACTGATGTGCAGAGATGGGAAAGCCTCTTGAAGCCATGCACGCACACGACCTTCTGATTGGCACAGCTGGCCCACTTGGCTTGACCTCGTATTTTAAAGCGACCTGAAAAAGGTTTGAATGATGTTAAGGTTCCCTAATCAGTGTGCTTAAAGGGGAACTTAATCTCAAATATTTACAGTGTAAGTGTCCCCACTAAGTCTAAACACTGTATTTTGATTAACGTTTAGAATTAAAAAAAAAACAACAACAGAATAATTCATCAATTATCATCCATCTCAGGTGGCCACCATTTTGGGTAATATCACCCTTTGAATTTTCTGTTGATCAAAATGAACGTCACAACTGCTCTCGCACTTGCGTTGCGAACTTCTCATGACCAAACCCGGAAAACAGGTTAGCGGACTTCCCACCGTCGTTGTGATAATTAGCATGACGACATGATTGTTTGAAAAAAGGTACGAGTAACTCGACGTAAGAGTTTATCGAGATATGAGCCGTCGTTTCACTTTTTTCCCCATTTCATTTATTTAGGAACATATTAAAAATACTTATGAACACAACAAAACAAATGTAGTTGTAACACATTTGGGTTAAGAAAAGAAAAAAATGACAGTCATGCCAGGGAAAGCGTAAAAAAACCCTCTAGGGGTTTGACTAGTAAGGCTCCCTTAGGTCAGTTTTTAATAGCATTCAGAGCAAACAAACTTAATAAGCAGTCAAAGCTAACAAACAAACAAAGAACAATGTTTTTTTGTGCTTTGACTTGTGAGTGCAAACTTGATATACAAGCGCTGTGTAGTTGCATTGAACTCAATTCACGCCACAATAAGCAGCACTTAATAATGAACAATTCTTCAAAAAAGAGGCATCACGCTGTTTGTCACCTCCAATTAAATGTTACTGTCAAATTAAACATAAAACAAACAGAATTACATTTTGTGTTTTTAAACCAAACACATATCTTAGAACTCCAGTTTGCTAATTTAATGCTAATGCTAGATAGCATCTATGTTGAAGCGTTATTTATAGTTATTTAAACAACAGATTGAACACAAACAGTGCAGTTACACTTTTTTGGGCAGTCATGTATTCCTTATCCTCTGTGAAGAACAACTAATATTAAGTGATTCATCTAACAGCATATCCATCTGTCTGTCTTATACTGCCCCCTGGTGGCTAAGGCGAGCACACCAGATGTATCAGCATTGGCCATTCAATTAACGCAGTGTGACAAGAACTGTTGAATGTTTTTTTAATTGTATTTGTATGTCAATACTGTATGTTTTGATAAAGTACACTAAATATTATGAGTCATTTTTGTCTGTCATTTTATTTTATTCATGGGATTTCCATTCATTAGGAAAGATGATTTGACTTACCAGTGTTTTGAGTTGTGAGCATGGTCACATAACGAATTTAAGTCATCACCGTATTTATCTTTGTCATTTTTATTAATCACTGCTGTTTTGCCATCAAAAAGTCCTCTATTTGCTTTTTAATGGAAGGAATACATTTATCAAGAGTGTCTGTGACCGGTGACACGATAGATGAATGAATGAATCAGTAGATAAACATCTACACGCTTTGGCTTTTCAGGGAGTGATGAAGTAGAGGAGAGCAGCGTGCAATAAAAATCAGCCGCGGATTAGCGCCAGCGCGCATGCTGGATTTTGGATTCCGTCGGTCACGCTTCAACTGCCTCATCCAGTCTGACCTCGCCGCTAACCTTGGCATCCTCCTATATTTCCTCAAGTGACAAGGCCTCACTGCTCGTATCCAGCGCCCGCATCTTCGTGTCCAACAATTCACACCCGTTCCCCCTTCTCTCTAAATCAGAGTGCTCGTAGATCCGTATCCAATTTCTCCCCTTTAATTAGGGAGACAGGAGAAAGGGTTTGAATGGGTGTTGGGTACGAATCCATGCGATGGTAAAAAGGGATGCCATATTTTTTGAAGGGATTACTAATTGGGTAACATTTCATGTGAGGATTATAATCTTGATGATCCGCACTGTTGATACTGACTTCACCTTCTCCAACTACAGTACAGTTTGAATTATTTCCCCTCATCATTGAAATGCTATTAATCCATTACAGACTCCCCAAATAAAAACTCTATAACGTACATTATAACAAATATAGACTAATGACATAATGAAATAGTGAATCATGATGTATGACCAACATCAAAGTGTGTTCCGGGTTTGCGGTACCGCTATTTTGACGATTATTTTTCTCCAGTTATAACTTAATTTTGTCCTTTATTTTGGGAGGTAATTCCACTTTTGGTCACTAGGTGATGGCACACAATTGTGTTTAGCACTGGTAATTTGAAAGAAGAAGAGAAAACAGGAAGTGTTTCAAGATCAGGCTAAATTTTGCTGATTTGAACAGATTGTTGAATGTCTCAATCATCAATCATTTGACTGTAGCTTAATTTTATACTGTAAGTCTTTGGGCACGTTTATTGATGTATATTGTGAGATAAGTTTGTTAGTTTAGAAATAGTGGGATTTGTTTTCTGTAACACAGATTGATACACTGATACGTTATTTGTACATTATTTTTCATTTATCCATTGCTCTTCTTGCGCTCTCTCAATATATTAATGTTTTTGAATGTGCCATAAATGCTATAAAACATGCCTTGGGAGTTTTTAAATAGGGTATTAAAAACCCGAACATTGGCAATATTCAGGTTTGGAAAGGCCATGAGAACACTCGCAAAAACCTGAATATGCTCTTATTCGTATTTTTAAAAACTCGAATTAGACCCCATCGGTTACCCCATTTCGGACCCGAATTCTTCGTCATATAAGCGCTAATCAAAGTACCTTGATTAAACATTGATTTACCTTCCGCCTATGCTCAATTCGCAAGCAATCTTGGTCTTTTGAGTACAGAACGTACTTTTATGCAGGGCTGTCTCTCATGTACGCATGCGACCCACTGAAAATACACAAGCAGAGATAAACAAAAATGGAGAAAGTTTGACGCAGCACAACAATACACTTTTTGAGTGAGGAGGAAAACGACTATTAGTGTGATGAGTGACATGCAAATAATGTCTTTTATCGACAGTAGAAAATACTAAGCGGAAATTTGTGTCATTACACTGTCAGTGTGTTATAGTTTAGACGGGGGGTTCCGTATCTGTCTACGCACATATGTAAACAAGTTATTTCATCAGAAAACGGAATATTGACTTAAACCCGAATATTGACGGCAAGTAAACGTAGTCACATTGCGACGGTGGTCTGTAACCTAACACCCACAATGGACATTGATCGACTATTTTGGTCAGAAACAAAATGGCAACCTAAAGTCTTATTTCAGCTTTCTCTGAGCCACAGGCTACTGTAGCTTAGTTTAAGGCCTGACAAACAAACACCACAAAATATTGTACTGAATTTACCTTTTTAATGACTTGAATCCTTTCCTCCTCACTATTGCCATCTGTCCTGAGCACATGAAAGCACCAGTCACAATATGTGCTCAGCCTCATCCTTGGCCGGATGACTTTGAGCCGACAAGTTTCAAGGAGAGCAGTCGGCACCCCCCCCCCCATTTGCAATCTTTCCATTAAAGCCCGCTAAACAAACAGTCTAATTAAGTGTGGCCTTGTGTGATAGAGGGGGCCTGGAGCTTCCCGCTCTTTGTTAATAGGTTGGCCTTCTCCTACTAAGTGCTGAGGGTCAGTGCAGTCTGTGCTGCAGATTGCCCATTAAACCAAATGGCTATTGGCTTCAGCTTCACTTCTCATGACTCGGGGAGCACAAGTCACATTCATGCACTTGAAAAGCATTTGCAATCGCCTCTCACAAGCTTAACACAATAATATGTGTTGCCTGTGATGGGTGTGTGAGGCAGTTGAAAGCTATCTTTCTCTCTGACTTCTATCTGCCTACTGCTAACCTTTTTCAAGTTGTCCAGCCTCCGTGCTGCTCATCGTCAGTCGCCTTCCTCACCTTATGCTATCCAACAGTCTGGCAGTGATGAATGGCGAAAATGGGACCCCTCAATTATGTCAACAGGCCACCAAGTGTCTGCGGGTCAACTTTGCAGTTGAGGTTGGGAAGAGTGTGTTGTTTAAATGCAGATCAAATGAGACTTTCTTTAACCTCCAGATCTAACTTCTCTCTCTCTCTCTCTCTCTCTCTCTCTCTCTCTCACACACACATCTTGTCACTGCGTTTGTTTTGACATCTCAATTTTAAAAACATCGTCGCATGAAAGGCCGAGAGCATTTTTGTGTTTTTCTTCTTCTGCGCCATTTGATCCATTTTCAGGATGTAAACAATATTTGACAGTGATTATATGCCTTTTTGCCCTAAAGATGTCACACATTTTTCAAACAATGAACGAAGCAATGGACCTCACTTCTTAGCAACATCTACAACTGTACTCTTCTTATGTAGAATAAATATATGGTGATTGTCAATTATCACTCAGTAACGATAAGAAATGTGCATATTTATTTTGAAAGGCATCAGGATCAAGCCACTTTGATTGTATTCGTTTTTTTGGGCATTTCTCTTTTTCAATTACATTGCTTGCCGCCAGTAAAAGTAGGAAGTATATGACCTTTATAATGTGTCAGTCCTGTCATTGACTGGTAGTCTCACTTGAAGTAGAAGTAGTAGTAAGTTTCTCCTTGATCCTGAGCAGGATAAGCAAGTCAACATGACTATTATGATGCCATGGACACTTTTTTTTAACTAGATGTTTCACTAGATGTTAAGCTAAAAAAAGAATCAACTGCAAGCAGACAATGTACATGCACATGTACAACAAAATATGTAAGCTTGCTGACAGCTGACAGAAAGAGCTTTTTGCAACATGGCCCTGGTTGATCTCTTATACTCTGCCGCCACCTGCTGGCCGTTTTTGTAATAACTACCAAAGTCTTCTGTATGCTCTAGCAAAAAAACCCACACAAACAACGTATAAATACGTCTTTTGGAGCATGGTAATATTTACAATAGAACGTATTTATACAGTTTTGGGAGCAAATGAGTTAAGAGACTACCATTATATTGCTGTGTCTGCAAATGTTTGGCCATTGACAGTATGATAAGACTCCAGTCCTCTCCTTTTATGTCATTTATCCTTGGCTTGCATTGTTTTAAAGCTTTTAATTGGTTGGTCTATGAGTGGAATGTCCAAAGCTTGATGTACTCGCGCTGTGTACGATAATGCTCTTTTGCTTGTCTGCACCCTCTTAACCTGAATTTTCAGAAAGCCATTGAGAGATATGTGGCTGCTGTCCCTTATCCTTAGATTAGTAGGGATTTGTTCCATACGAGTGGGAGATAGAGGCATGTGTGTGTCTAAGTGCTGCACTGGGACGAGAAGGAACAAAAATCTTATGCAATCGGTAAAATCACCAGAGGGCCTTGCGAGACTTTTGATATTTGTGTTTAAAAACAAGTCACAGACATCAGTTTCTCTCTTTTCCATCAGTCTGTCTTTGAATGAAATGTATTTCGTTATGTTGTGTACACGTTAGATTTAGAGAGAAATGACAGCTGTTAAAGCGACCGCATGAACAAAATGTTGTTGTAGGAGGTAGGTGAGGTCACAGAGCTGTCAGTCAGAGTTACAGGGGGCGGACTATATATGCTGTCAACTCAGCGTTGCGGTCTCGCCCTACATTTCAGGTCACTGGTTCACTGCAGGAGAATACATACACAACCATGCATGCTCTTACACAAGCGTAAAGTATAACTCAATTTTGTTAATACATTCACACTGCAGGGTTGCCTGTGGCAAAAAAGAATGATTTTCAGTTTGGAAAACGTGATACAAACTACTTGCAGTCTCTATAGATTCATTGGAGGAGTATCTTCTCATAATGCATACACATCGATGGGTTTGATCTTAAACTCGTAAAACAGTTTCATGCCTCAATAAAAGAATTAATAAAGTGGAGTGGGGTAGAGGGGTAATTAATCTAGCTGGAAGTTAAATATTTAAAAGCACAGCATCAAACCAGTCATTTAAATTTCAAATGAAAAAGTTCCGTGTGAAATCGAGTACAAATGTGCTGTGAGGTCACATGTTGGAACATCTGAGCTGGATCATATTGAAGATGAGAGCAATTTCCTAAAATTCTAAGTACAAATGGGACTCACCCCGCTTTATCTTGTCGAATGGCAACTGTATGGACAATAATAAAGTCACAAAATCGCACTTTTAACACAATAATTAAAAAGCACATTTTTAATTAGCCTCCAAATCGCAGTGGTTTTATGGTTCACAGTAAGGGGTCGAACGATTAGTCGACAATTCGATTTTAACACTCCGAGTCAACTCCATCCAGAAACAGACCAAGCAGAGGATGTACTTCCTGCGACTGCTGAGGAAGTACGGCCTGCCACAGGGGCTGTCGAGTCGCTTCTGTCAATGAATCAGTCCTGTGTTCCTCCATCACAGTCCGGTTTGGTGCTGCCACAAAAAAAGGACAAAATTTGACTGCAACGGATGGTTAAGACTGCTGAAAAAAAATCATTGGCACTCCCTCAACCCTTCTTGAACTGGCAAAATTCTCTCTGACCCTCCACATCCTGGTTACCACCTCTTTCAGCTCCTTCCCTCATGTAGGCTTTATTGCACTATGCACACAAAACCCAGCATTCCAATAGCTTCTTCCCTCTTGCTGTTAACTACCACAACAGTTGACTCACAATTTCTTACCGGGGAAAAAAAATCTCAAGTTGTATAACTCACTGCAGTCTGGTGACCGGCCAAAGGAAATATATCACTTCTATTTGATAGCAGGAATGGAGTAATGGAGTAGAAGGAATTTTTTTTTCCAATTTTGATAGGATCCCAAACCATTTATTTCTCATTTTTGAATAATGTCCCTTGTTTGAATGGTGGTGCTGTTCTTAGTATGCTAGACAGCTGTTGCGCATTAGACTGGGTTGGGATTACCCAATGGGGATGAGCCTATTACCCTACAAGATGAATAAAGTACTGCATATCTATTGAGCTTCAGCATTGTAAACTACAAAGGCGGGTTTACAATTCCAAATGCTGCACTGCCTGGTGCAAATGAGTTACACTTTACATCACCGGTGTGAAAACACTCACTTGACTGCAATGCAAATAGAAAATCACTTGGGAAAATCTATAAATTATCCAGTTTCACTTGTATTTTTTTTTAATATTCAATTTTAATGAAGTTTTAAATATTATTATATTAAATATTTGCCAGGTGATTTCATGGAAATGTACTGCAAACATATTCACAAAGAGACTTTTATTTTTTATTTTTTTTCCTTTTTTATTTCTTTTTATTTTTTATACAGAGACTTAATTAGATGATACCTGATCTGAAGATTTTTTCATTCATTGTATGTGCGCGTGTGTCTACTACAGACGTTCCCCCTGGATTTTTTGGCCTTGAAAAAGAGGCTCCTCTCAGCACTTTGCATCTATTGATGTGTGTATTCGTCTGCAAGTGTGCAGAAACACTACAAACGAGCGTGAATTGCTTTATCTATTTCTTCTTAAACTGTCCACCCCCTCAAAGCAACTGTCTCTTTTATAACCTGACGGTGCGGCCTCAGGATGCTTGTGAGTGGGCGAGGAGGTGCTTGTCAATCTGATTGAATTGGCTGGATGTAGAGGCAAAGCAGGTGTACAGCTGACAACATGGCAATTAAGTCAAGAGAGACAGAACCACTTGGTGGGGAAATACATCTCCCACTACTTTTCATTATTCACATTAAAATCATCACGCTTTTACAGTCTGTCATGTTTTGGTGCAATAATCCCAAAATGAAAAGTTATTTTGGTCACTTCAGAATTAATGGTCAACAATGGGGAAAAAAAGAAGAATCATGAGGAAGTATATAGCACTTGAATATGAAGTTAAAACCCCCTTCACTCCCGGCTGTTTTACTGGATTTTGACTGATTTTGCAAGGCCCACAGAATATTGTGTTCTATTGCTATAAAAATATGTCTTCTTTTCATCAGGAAAAAAAGTATATTTTTATCTGTTTCCGTTTTGCAGCAATTAGCATTAGAATATAGCTAAGTTCCATCATTATTCACAAATCTATTTAGAAATGTGAGTAATGAGCTTTTTTTCAACATGGCCCCTGGTTGATCTCTTTTGCTCTGCTGCCACCCGCTGGCCATTTCTTTAACTGATCTTTGCAGTTAAGAGGCTGCATCAAAGCTTTCAAGGCTGTATGCTCTAACATAAAAAACAAAAAAAATTACAAATACGTCTTTGGGACACTTAAAACATTTAAAATACAACATACGTTTTTGGAAGCAAATGAGTTAAACGAAATATGGAAGAAAAATACAGTTCCATTTTTTGGGAAAAAAAAAAGTTTGACCCAATAATTTCAGTCATAAATATACCAATAGACACATGAACACATCCGTTTTTCAGTATTTACACAAAATAAAATAAAAAAATCCCATAAAATCACATGAAGTACTGTATATGCATTTTTTTTTGGTCAAAAATATGATCCCAAATCGTGCTGCAGTACTTCACTTTGTTTAGATTTTTGCCAGTGCCTTGACTGTAGTGTTAATTTCGTCAACAAAAACACATATTTTTTACCGGACAAAAACTAGACTAGACTAAAACCCTCATTAATAAACAATAACTGGGATTAAATCAGTATGCATTTTCGTCGACTAATGAAGACAAGATGAAAATGCACTTCACTTCGGGTGGAGGTGGATTCACGGTGAAAGGTTTAAAAAAAAGATGTAACAACAAACAACAAACAGCAAACGTAACATTAATCCAACGGCTCCAACGCTCCAACAATAATGTTATCCGACCGCTAACTAATGCTGGCTAACGTATTAGCTCGTAGCAACTAGCAACCACTTGTTGATATACTGTGTGTGAAGTTGTTTTTCATCAAAAAGATGAGAGAAAATTTTATGTGAAGTAGTTTTAGATCCCAAATGTTCAACAAAATCGACCGACAAAAAAATACAGGAGTAAAATGATTGTCCTGACTACAACTAGAACAACATTTTTTGTTGACTAAAACTAATAAAATTATGTTTGTTTGGACTAAAATAAAGACTAAAATGCTAGATTTATAGTTGACTAAAAATTTACTAAATAAAATTGGGATGAGGTTGACGAACTATGATAAAAACTAACAAGTGTGATTGAAACTGGACTAAATTTAAAAATGTCTGATAAATCAACACTACTTGGCAGGATCTTGGGGTTGTAGAAACAATTTTTTGTTTAATGTCTAATGTTACAAATTTGCATAATATAATAAGATTATTCTCGCTACTCACCGCCAATCAAAGAGCATCAGGGGTGCCGCTTTATTAAAGCTTCCCGTATGTCATCGAAGGATCATGGTGACAAGTCAGGGAACTCCGTTTGACAACAAAAGAAGCTACTGTATAGCCAAATAGTGAACAAAAAATACCAACAAGTCATAAAGAGCACACACAGTTAGCTTGCTAATCCGTTGTTGTGCTGATGTTAGGCACGTTTGTAAATATGCTATGAGCACGCACTGCTTTACTTCGACTGTCTGGAAACTTCGTTTTCAATTTTATAAAGAAGGCTTTGCCAAATCAAAAAATGCTTTCAATCAACGATTGATAGCTTCGTGGAGAAGCAAAAGAAAGCAAGTATTGTTCTCACTCGCGTTCGGTAGTTGACTCGAGGTGTGGTGTGTTCACAGACCACACACACAGTAGGACATCTCAACATTCATAGAAATACTCATTCAATGCACCTAACAGCAATGACTAGTAGGCTATGTGAGCCCATTTCATGGTGTACGTGGAAACATTTTAGAATTTATTTGACACACCACAAATAGTATTATACTCAGGATTTTACGGTATGTTGAACAAGAAAGGGAAAACTCCAGTAGTACTTGCTAACAAAATGTCTGACGAAACTCTATTTAAATATGTTGCTAATGACAATCGCCAGCAGGTGCGATGCAGGAGACTCCGCCCACCAACACTCTCCATTGAAACCACAACAGCAAGGGGGACGGGAAAGCACAGCGACAACAAAATCAGATAGTGACAGTACACCTTTTGTTTTGAGGTGTATAAAATATTCTTGTGCCGCTTGCGTTTTTTTTTTTTTTTTGCTAATGACTGCATTTCTCCACTCACCTGTCTCAGCAGTATTGCCTCACATTTGCTGCATGTCCCAGTGCACTTGTGCATCTCTTCCGCTTTCTCCTTTCAGTCTGTCTGTTGCCTTCCCCCTGGGAAAGATTAGAGCCACTTGCGTCAAATCAATCAGGAGCACAACAAACTCAGACAACTTCAAAGCTTCAAGTTATATTCGACACCCTTATTGGAGAACAAGCAGCACCACCAGCATGGCTGCTGTTTGCTATCAACCGTTTGGCTTATGTGAAGCGAATGATGAACTCTGTTTGCTCGTTTCACTGGGCCAACTCAACTTCACACCAATTGGCATATTTTCAATCTCTCCCTGCTGTGCTCCTTCAGCCCGCTTTGGTTCGGGCACATTAAAGCAACAGTAAAGTGATTTCAGTGATTTGTTTTCCAAATACTTTGTATATTAAATATGTTTGAAAATGTTGTCTATACAAACTGAAACTAAGCATATGGCATTTACAGGCTAAATATAAATTCAATTTCTGGTTATATAATAACACATCTTAAAATGTTGGCTGCATTTTCGTGCCCAGCGCACGTCTAGCACGAGGTACGGTCTGTGCAAGCGTGTGTTAGACCGAGTGTTGGTATTTTCGCAGATGCTAGCTAACCGGTGAAGCAAAAGATTGTTTTGCATGAACATAACCGATTTAATTCACTGGCAATCGAAGCACCTCCTCTCATTCCTTTTAAATGCTGCGCATGAGATTAAGCGCACTGATTGTCCTTGACATGGTGGAACAAAATAGTTTTGTTTGAATATTGCGGCAGGTCGAGGGACAAAAAGTATGTTTATAAGGAAGTACAAGCTGAACTCCACAGGTGCATGATGTAAAGTTGGCTAGGGAAATCACAGATTAGTGAAGTGAGCACTTTGAGTCAGACGTCTCCCGCGATCATTTACGCTGTTTAGCGTGTGATGATGATGATGCATTCAATAAATTGATTTCTGCAACGATTCAGATGGTTCAATGCACGCCTTCCGATGACATCTACCACACATATCTGTGGGGCTCAGAATCTGTCCTCCTGGGATCAAATTCACCAAAATTAACAACTAAAACAAAAGGTCAAAAGGATACTAAAATATGCACCAATCTTATAAATGATTGCATATTTGGAATCCTTGTTGATTTCCCTTTTCCAACGATTTCTCTGTTATGTGAATTTTGCCGAAAATGTCAAAATTCGACGGGCCGTAACTCCCAAACCCGTGCCATATTGACCTAAAATTTGAGATTTGATGTTAGGCCATCACTATTAAAAAGCACACCAAGTTTTATTAAAATCTAAATCTGCTTTTATTGGTTGCTTTTCCAGCATTATAAACCATAAAGTAGATGTTAAAAGGAACCCAGACTGTAATGACAAGTTTGCTTTATAATATTTATTTGGTTGTTACTAACATAACTATGAGATTTATTTTTCATTTCCAGTTTAATACGTTTTGTGGCAACTTTATTTGGACATACACCGCTATTGTTATTTACGTCGCAACGCATTCAGTGCGTAGTGACATAGAATGGCAGCTTGCTCTCTGCCGACCAATGTGAAAAGGTTAGTCTCCGTAGCGTTCCTAAAGGGACGATCACAACTCTTGAATGTGTCTGGTGAATGACGAGAGCACGGCGTGGGGTAAGGTGACTCTCCCGATCCATGTTGTTTCTTTAGGAACGCTACGAGGCTTAACTTGCTTTCTTGATAGGCGTTTCACATTGCTAGGCAGAGAGCCTGCCGCCATTCTACGTCACTACGCACTGAATGTGTCGCGTACGTCCAAAAAAAGTTTCACAAAATGTATTAAACTGGAAATTATTATTTTTAAATGAATCTCATAGTTATGTTAATATCAACCAAGTAAATAATATAGAGCAAACTTGTCATTACAGTCGGGGTTCCTTTTAAATGATGGACACTAGAAAAAGTTAAATGAAAAATTAAATTCCACGAAAAATAATACAAAGCCATTTTTAGGCGCAACTGCCATCTTTTTATATTCCTTTTGCCATGTCTGTGTGTGGATGCTGGTAATGCGCTGAGTTCATCAACCAACTCTTTATTCACATCTTTGTTTGCAAACCCCTAGGCCTGGATGATCGATAGCCATTGTGTTTGTGCTAGCGTGTGTGTCTGTGTGTGCGCTACCACATTTAGCGCTATTGACTGGGTGTTATTTTAGCCACACTACATCACTCAGACATTTCTTCTCATTTGTCACCGAGGTCTGTGACACGCATGCATCAATGGCGTGCGTGCTTGTGTGATAGGCATTGGCTAAGGACACTCAATATGGTATCGATCGGTGCGCCCCACTGCATGCCATTCACTCAGCAGGCCGCAGCATCAGCGGTCCCAATTGATTTATAGACCACATGTGACAAATCCGTCGAAGAGAAGTCCATGAAAGTGGGATGTTGGAAAACAGTCAGTTCTTTCTGGCAAGTTGAAGTTCCGCACATGATGATCGACTGCTTTGGATTTATAGCATTAAATCACATGCTTGTGTAAATTTTAGGTATCTCGATGGTCACCAGGCTGAGTTTGTTGGATACCTGGCAGGCTCTATCTGAAGGTATTTGTGCTCCCACGTGTGCTTTGGTAAAAGAGTTGATGTCTTTATTACTTAATATACAGAGAGTACATTTTAGGATTAATT
The DNA here is from genome assembly GCF_054856555.1 of Leptonotus elevatus. Classification (NCBI taxonomy): domain Eukaryota; kingdom Metazoa; phylum Chordata; class Actinopteri; order Syngnathiformes; family Syngnathidae; genus Leptonotus; species Leptonotus elevatus. The sequence goes on along the minus strand of NC_141240.1, from coordinate 35,441,539 downwards.
TATTTCCACACATGATTATTTTTTCCAATAAAATGTGATGATATATAATTCTGCCTTTTGAAAGATGGAAAATAATAAGCGCCCTCCCGCATCAATAATGACTGTAATCTGTCACAATAACTCATGAAAATGATTATCATTGTTGTCAATGGTGCATGTCACAACTATTCAACCAATCACACAGAGTGGGAGTTAGCCTGACCTTTACAAAATCGTTGTTAACAGTTCTGCTCCACTTGATACAACCTTCTAATGTAATTTTCCTCATTACATGCATTATCTGAGGCTAATTTGGTTGGATTTGACAAATGAGAATATTTAACATGGCTTGTGGGTCATACATGCGTCGTGGTTGCATAAAAAAATGGTTCATTTGATTAGCTTTGAAATCAGGTTGATCAAATCTCAAAATAGATTCGGGAACATTGAGAGCGAGATGTTATCCTTTTATGCAAATTAACTTAAGGCGGATTTGACCTTCTGTGTGTGCGCAAGAACATGGTGGCTTTCAATAATTGAATTACAGGAAAGGAGTGGAAAAGTTTATAGCATTAATATCCTACTATTCCTCCGATCTGAATCAGGCTTTGAATACAATTCAGATTTAAATCGGTTGTCAGACAATTTCACTGCATACTAAGAGGGACAGATTGCAAGCTAGACATAATCAAAATGTATCAATTGGTGACATAACGCAAGCACACACAGGGCTTCAGCTACCGAATATTTTTAGAAATTCCTTGGGTGAATCGAGTAATTGGGGTCCTGCCTTACATTCAATGGTCAGACACAGGAGAAGAAACAACGTGGCTTTTACCCATTAAGGCCTAAAGCGCCTGGCAAAACATGCCTCTATAACCTATGGGTGACTTTTTGCTGCATTCGGGGATGGTCGGGAGTCAAATATATCCAAATAGTTTTTTTCCCAGTTCCGACCTGAAAACGTTCAAGGTTAAAGTAAACAACCAAAATGGCGGATAGTGATAAATTGTTTTTTATTTTGGTCCTCAAAACTAATTTTGACCTCCAGCAAACTTGGCTTCTTGCAATGTTATTTAATAAGCATTTCATACAGTTCAGTAATTCACCGTTTAATTTCATGCACGGAGATAGCGGCACACTGTCACGAACGTTGTGTTACGTGAAGTGATGTTGAATATTTTTGACTGAAGAAAGCGAACTAGTTTTGAGACAGTCCTCCAACAAATACAACCATTTAGGTCATTTTGAAAAGGTGCCAAATTACGACCAAGTGTTATGTATTTTAGTTTAGTGACCTATATCGGCCATGTTAAATAGTGCAAAAATCCAAAAGCAAGAGTCGAACCTGGTCCGTCTGGTCCAAAGACGAGTGTTTATCTGACTGAGCTATTTGGCCAGTGATTATTTTAGTGTTGTCTACATGTTTTCTAGAGGTCTACAACATAGGTGTCAAACTCTGGTCCTCGAGGGCCGCAGTCCTGCAGGTTTTGGAGGTTTCCCTCTTCCCACACAAGCAGATTCCATTCAGCAGGATCGGTATCAGGCTTATGCAGAGCTTGTTGATGAGCTGATCATATATCAGAAAAGGGAAACAAGTACTGCTACTACAGCCGCCCCGAATAAATGAAGAGCAGTACTTTTATACGGGTAGTCCAGCCAGGTGTTGCTTGATGATTGGCCGAGAAAGTCGGGGACCGCCGCCAGCCAGGAACGGGCTTCACATAGTCGTCCAATGAGAACGTGGCGCTGGCGAAGTCGTCCAATCAGAACGTGGCGCTGGCGCAGTCGTCCAATCAGAACGTGGCGCTGGCACCACCGAACACACACACACACACACACACACGAGGGAAGCGTAGAAGCCGGCCGGCGCCCTAACCGACAGCCGTAACAGCAGCCAAACGGACTCGAGCCATCCCCTCATAGGAGCCCTTTGCTGTCCAACAACATGCCTGATGTAAAATACACAAACTGAGCACTAAGCTATTTATTGCCTGCATACAGTCATCAGAGAAACGGGAGTTGTCAGTGAAGTGACGGACTGATTGGTCCATGGCCGACCCGGTTAGTGAAGATTCTGGTGATGGACAAAAATCCACAGCCCTATTATTTAGCTTTGTGAGTGGCAGCTTCCCTTCTGATCCCCAGCTCAACTGGGCATCCTGTGGTGTTCTGAGGCAGAATTCTCTCAGGGTGTAGATGTCCAAAAGAATCATAACAGAAATGCCAAATGCACCTGAGTTCTCGACCTCGCAGTGCATTGTGAGCCACAACTGCCTGCAGTGTGAATGCAGAATCCGGACTAGCTTGTGGGCTCTGAGCAGCAAACTTCATTCAAACCCCGAGGTCCAAACCAACGCAGAAGAGAATTATACAGATGCGTGGCTGTTTGAGTCTCCGCTCTCTTTGTGACTCATATTCACATATGCATGAGCCTGCCAGCTTTGACTAACACACGCATTCATACACAGATTTAGTTGGCTTTTTTTCGCCTGTGTCCTGATGAGAGTTGGTGTGTTGTTATCTTCTATCAGCCTGCATTGTGGATGCCCATACATGCCTGGCCAAGTGACAGTGATAGCTTGTGAAAAGTAAACCTCAGACCCAGCCTCCGCAACATTGTCTCGTGTCAGAGTGGATAATGGACTGCAATGCATCATGGGTAAAAGCCTGGGTTTTGGGTTTTATATTTATCCCGAAGCACATTCTCAAAATTGAGTAATTTCATGGCTCATTCCTGGGCTGAGTGCCAGGTATTGAAGAGTGGAGGCATCACAGATAACCCTTTGCTTCACCTCCAACATATTACAGCACAAACAAATGCTAATCATTTGCAGATGTACCACCGACTTGTTGGAAGTGGACGGAATTTCTCTGCCGGTACTATACTTTTAAATCAACTTTAACGTGTTCTGCAGGCATGAAATCACCTCGTGATGAAGGTTCACCTGTTTTCAGGTGACAGTGGAATGAGGATGGCAGTGAATTTTAGTAAAACTCGGCCAGCGAATAGAAATGTAATGTTTGAGTTGAATAAGAGGTGCTAAGTTGGTAGGAAAGTAGCTGATGCTTATGCAGCTAAAATACACCATTGCACTCTTCCACCAATGCTTGCAATAAAGTGCATTATCCAAATCTATCCTTTAAGATGATACCAAGGTTATGCAAAAATCCAACAAAAATTGTACCGACCAAGATAAATGCGCCTTACTGGAATCAAATGAGTAATGTTAATCGAGTGTGGGATTTGGCTCGGAACGACCTTCCACAATGCTGTGCCAAACTGCCTAATTACCTTTTGTGAAGAAATACCTTTGAGATTTAGCTGCCGCTCTGCACAGTAGATATGCTCCGCTGCCATGAAGAGTTGATATGAGGTTATGCATCATTGGGCCGAGGCGAGGTGCTTTGACCTCTCTACCGTCTGCGCGCACACACAGACACACACGATGAACACCTGTCTATGCCCTTTAATTTTAGAGCCCTCAACTTCAACTGCGCTGTCTGATTCTTGCTATGTCGTTCATTTTTTATTTTTTATTTTTTGCAGAGCTTTCAAAAAAATGCATCCGCATTCATAGTGCTTAATCAGTTAATTTATCATGGATTCAGCTAGTGCCCCTTTGGCCCGCCCCATACCGGTGACAAGGCTGAAATCGGCTGACACACCGATGCACTACAATGCAAAAACTGTGACCCTGTATCAGGTTTTGAGACTCCGTACATATACGGTATATATATTTGTTATTGAACCGCAAAAACAAGGTGCAATTGTCAAGAAAGAAGCACATGAACACAAAGACGAAACAGGCGATAATAAGGTGTGGATGTTTGTCCACAAATGTTCTTCTGTTTGGACAAGTCTTATAAAAGTTTTCCCATATGACTGGACAGCTCCCAATTCTTCTTTTTTATTCTTTGACACCGAACAGGCTTCCTCATGATTCTTCCTGCCTCCTTTTGCCCATCATCCATTTTTCATTCTATGATGTGTGCCTTCTGCAAGTGGTTAAGGGCTTGTTGTCAAGGGCAGAGAGAGATCATTCAACACCAGTTAGTGACAAATAGGACAAAGTATATTTGGCAGTTGTCCAAGCTAATCAAGAACCGAGTGTTGAGACAGAAAGGTGACAGATGACTCATGATGCTGACCAGTGAAGACGCTAATCACCTCTGAGACATGACTGGCTGCTACTTACTTCCATTGTAGTCCTCGCCAAGCAACAAGAGCAGGTGCAGTATTTGGTCCTGTTCCAACTGCCTTTGTTGAAGTTTTTTGCAGCTCAATATTTCCCAACACTTTTCTTCGAAAGTTTAGTGAATGTTGTCCTTACACTCACATATATTTAAATTTCTATATATATATAATATTTAGAGATAATGTAGGCGAAAAATAAATTCTTGCAAAAAAAAAAAAAGACAGGCAATTATTTTAAGTTTTTTTTAAATGTTTAAATTTTTTGGGGGGATAATTTTACCACAAACCTATCAAATAAAACTCATATGATACATTTTCATTAGTTTAATAAGCCCTATGTATATTAAATGCATAATCCTGTTTTTAGTATTAATAAAGTATAATTACTTTTTTATTTTACGTTTTTGGGATGTCTGCATTCAGTTTCATCCCCAAAACATAAAAATGTAAACAATGGGGGGGGGGGGGGGGGAATGGACATGTGTTTTTGTGTTACTTTTTTTTTTTTTTTTTGATAATTGTAAGTGGGAATTTGTCATGTAAAAAAAAAAAATCATAAATCTTAAATTACAGTTGGGTCAAAAAGTAACCCAATTATGGATAAAAAATGGACCGATCCACTTTGTTTCAATTTGACCCAACTTTCTGGGTTGTTTCATACAAAATGACTCCATTTTTTGACCAATATTTATGAGTTGTTTTACGCTGAAAGACCCATTTCTTGACTCAAAGTTGGGTCAAATCGACCCAAGTAGAGGATCGGTTTATTTTTGACCCACTGTTTTAGAGTGTAGGCTTGAAATATTTCTGTGAGTGTACGTCAAAGCAAGAGATACAGGTGTATCTTTGTCATGGTCAAACGTCAAATCAGTAGTTCCCTTGGCAGTACTTGAGATGGTGCAGGTTCTAACCAATTAATTGACTGATAGGTTGGGACATATAAGGGTTGTGGAAATTTCATTTGTAACTACCGATGAAGTGATTGAGTATATTTTAACGATCTTTCTTAAAATTGTAACCTCTTTCATAAGGTTAAGTCCAACAAGTCTGATAGCCTGCGGTGTGAGCGCTTTATCTTCTTTTTATGACTTCTGGCGCTTACAAGGTCTGGTGAAAGGGCAGTGACTGAGACATCAGTGGATCCGAGATGAAATGATGCAGCACTTCTTCATCTTAAAAAGTGTGAAGTGTGTGTGGGGCTCAATGAAAAGATCTGTCTTTCACACTTTGTGAAATTAACTTGTTTCATTGTTTATTTACGTGTCTCCCTACGAGGTAATCAGCACAATATAGTTTATTGTCAGAACGCATAAATGTGAAAATGATAACCATCACCTCACATTCCTTCTGGTCTCTTGCTTTGGCTCTTTTCGATTGGCAGGTCTTTAGGCTTGCAAGGCGCTTTAGCTCCCCACGTTCCCTCTCTCCTTCATCGCAGTCTGACTGGCAGTAATTACACCGGTTTGTCCCAACAACCCAAAAGACCCGCCAGCTACAAAAAGGCAGAGAGAAATTCCGTGGGGAAACAAGGAAAAAAACCAGATAAAGTTACAGAAGCAATAGTATATAGATAGTAGCTCGAACGAGGCAATCACATCAGTAATTCCGCAGGCTGTTACTCGTTTTCATCTTCACTTTAGTTTGTATTTTTTTGAATCCATCACGGCAGAATGGGACCTGTCTTCTCGCAGCTGCTGACTGAACAAACTTCTGAGTTGTGATAACACACATCAGGTATCAATGGTGTGTAGCGAAATACTCCTGAAAGATTGGTGCTCCTTTGTTGCTGGATGGAGTTTACTCATTTTTCTTTCATGTATCTTTTTGACAACTTGCATCTAGGTTGCCTTCCTTTTTTGTCAGAGATGAATGGAGTGATGGGGAAATGGATTGTATGGAACAAAATGACTTGCGTATAACAATATAAAGCAAAGAAAAAGGTCATTATATAGCAGGGCAGCTGTGTTCAAGTGTATGCAATGTCTTTCTGTTTCTGCATCTGCCGCTCAAGAAGCTTGAGGAGCGAAGGAAAAGGAGCTTTCATATTATAATCTTGTTTTTTTTAGATTTATTCACAATAGATAAATTAATTCTCACACAAAACAGAGGATGAGTTGCTATTTATGTTCAAAACAGGTGCAGTGATTATGTAAATATCATTCACTAACTTTGTAAATGATGATATAGGGATACTGTACATGGGGTGAGTTTTATTATTTGTTGCAAAATTGTTCCAGTCATTTGGGGCAGAAAATTGGGAAGAAGATTGGCCAAAAGCAGTGCAGACTTTGGGAACAAAGAGGTTAATAAAACTGCTGGAGCGGAGAGTGCGGGTGATGGACCAGAAAGTGAACATAGGGTGGGGTCTTTCCAGTGAACGTGTTTTATAGATAAATATAAACCAGTGACTTTGTCTGTGTGAGTAACGAGAGGGCCAATTGACCAGTATAGTTCACATTGGTGAGTGTTATAGGCATCACAGCGGATGTCATTGTGGTTTTCAAGTGGATCTGTACAGTAGGCCTACATTTCCGTAATCCAGGATTGGAGGGACCACAAAATATTGGTTCCGGGCCTCTGGCAACTTCCAGATGCCGCAAACATGTTTTTAAAAATGATTAAACGATGCGTGCATTTTTACTTCGACCAATTTTGGTGGTCGACCCAACCGACTTAGTTAACTTTTTTCCCAAGCCCCAGTGTTATCAGTTTAACAGCGAAAGTATAATTTAAGAGGAGGGGACCCAAGACAGAGCCCTGGGGCATGCCATAAGAAACTGGGGATGGATGGGATTTGAAAGATTTCACTTGGACAAGCTGGATGTGGCCGGAGAACCACAGGAGAGGTGCATGTGTGTGTATGTAATGCCAATGTGGAGTCTGTTCATGAGGATGGTGTATGCTGGAATCTTTCTTCAACTTGTCCTACAAACCATAACATTTTCCACAATGTATGGTAAATGAAATAATTATGATTGAAGAAGACATTTAGTTTGCTTGATTTCATAACGAGTAGTCCATATACTCAGCCCTCAATCCACAAAGCATGTAATCAAGAGTGTATACATGTCCTTTTTATGCTTGAGAAGATAATCACTCGTCATTTTGCTGCCCTTGTTGCTCATATGAAAAACAGGTATTCATGAAGGTCATTGTAAAGTGAGCATATATCGTTTCCCTCTACTTATGCCTCCTCTCAGCGGCGTCCAGCTTCAGCTTTTGCCGTGCCTCCCTGGAGCACACGCTGTCGGCTGAAGAGCTGAACTACCAGCTGCCACGTCGATCCGGAGGCAGCAACCTGACCTGGCACGACGGCCGTGGCCAGAAGAACGCACACACGCGCACCGTCAAACTGCTGCAGCAGCCCGGCACAGAGGGCATCCAGGTACGAAGGGGGGGTGGGGATTTCGTTTTGGGAGAATACATTTTATAACTCATTTAAAATATTCAAAAGGTAAAGTTCAACTTGAACTTAACTTCATTTATAGAACACTTTAAAAACAATCGCTGCATAAAAAGTGCTGTACATGGAGCGAACATATGAAAACATAGACATTTAAACAAAATTTATAACAAAAACACCATTACCATTTACAGTAAAGACCAGTAGATTTGATTCTCAACTGTATAGCAGTGAAAAGAAACACCAAATGTTTTAAAAATGGAATCCAGAGGCAGCAAATGCAATGGAACCAGCAGGGGCTCCAACACTGAACCCTGTGGAACACCATACGACGATGTATGTTCATGAGAAATAGAAACTAATTCAGATTCAAGGGGGTATGCCCATTCTTTTGTAAATAATTAATTGATTAAAAGGTTCATCTCACTACTTTTGTCCATACTTACTTATTTCCTGCAGATGTTTGATGTTACATCAAAAGCATGCAGCGGATCTGTTCAGATCCGAGTTTTATGTTTTTAGAGTCCCAAGGGACAACATATAATCTCTTTCCTGCCGGAGGTGCAAGTAGAAATTTTCGTTTGCAAATGCCGGTTGCAATGTTGTTTCTTCCTGGCTGGAGGCAGCAATACGCTTCCTGCGCTTGGCACCACACACATTAGAGGGAGAAACCGAAACCAGACGCTCTGTATTCCTTGTCATGTTTTATCCATCCACCTATCAATTTTCTGGCCCTCATCCTGCTCAGGGTCATCGGTGGGCCACGAAAAGCGAGACACCCACTGGACTGATCACCAGTCAGTCACATGGCAAGTGTGACCTCCAACTAGATTGCATAACTCCTTCAGACCCGCGTTTTTTTCTGCTGAGCAATTTTTATTTTTATTTTTTTTTACTGATTTTGACGTGGTGTTGTGCTAGCATTAGCCTGTGGTGTTAGCTAGCATATGACACTGCACGCATGAGCTGCTAATTTTCCACAGTTTCGATGCTGCAGTTACGCTTTGGGCCAGAGGTGGCAGTCGCGAGTATAAAAAAAAAGTGACAAACTGCACAAATATCCTTTAAAGAGGCTATAAATCACAAACAAATGTCACACAGAATATCTTTACTATTTTTAATAGTCAAATGGCATTTAAAAAAAAAGGCAATGCAGACTTTCACTTCTTCTTTTCCTTTCGGCTTTTCCCTTCAGGGGTCGCCACAGCGAATCAGTTGCCTCCATCTAACCCTGTCCTCTGCATCCTCTGCTCTCACACCAACTACCTTCATGTCCTCTTTAAGTACATCCATGAACCTCCTCTTTGGTCTTCCTCTAGACCTCCAGTCTGGCAATATACTCGCATCCATCACTTATCTGAACCGCTTATCGATGTAATCCTTCAAATTAAAACACATTCTAGTTTTGGGAATGAAGCATTCCCACATATATTGTTTCTAACCTTTATACTTACTATAGCATTTTATTCTCTTTGCTTTTTTGCCATGAAACAAATCCCACCTAATACTTTTATTAGCATATTAGCATTCAGCTTCTATTTACAGCTTTCAGCTTTGTATAAATATGAATGCGCCATTAGCCATGAATTTGATCAAGTCAAGTTAGCTCAGTGCTTAAAGCAATTGCCTCCCGCCACGGAGAACCTGGGTTCAAACCCCTCTTCAACCACATTTTAGTACATTCTATGGTTCGATACCAACTGACTATCATATCAGGATATTGATTATAATTTCTCTGAAATTATTAAATCCCACTTTAGACAGATTGCAGTTCAAGTTTTCTTTTTATTAATTTGTCATTTAACTACAATTAAAAATGTGTAATTTTCACATAATTTATCTTTTAATTTCCTTCATAAGGATACAGATTGCACTTAGTCTAGTTAAGGATATTGTTTCTTTTTTGGCAGATCATCATGATTAACCCTCATGTTTTGTATATTCACTGGTTGCTCATTTTGTCATAGACATTGAGGTTGGATTCCATATGGCCAATGTCTGTTAGTGTCACACACACAGAAGAGGACGTCCATCCCTCGGGTTTAGTGATGCATCAAACCTCAGAGGTGGCAGAAGTGTCTCACCTGAGAGAAACTTGTTATATAACACAGGAGAGCCTCACTGCTTGTGATGTAACAATACTCAGATAAACAGATCCATACTCTCTAGTCCAGGGATAGGCAAGTTCGATCCTAGAGAGCCGCAGTCCTGCATGTTTTTGGTGTCTCCTACCTCCAACCCAGGCGTTTCAAATCATCAGCTCATAATTACGTTCTGCAGGAGCCTCTCAGCTGTGTTCGAGGAGGGAGACATCAAAAACATGCAGGACTGCGGGTCTCTAGGACCGAACTTGCCTACCCCTGCTCTGGTCCTACAAGTTGTGCGTTTTCTGGGATTCATCCTCGAGTTGTTAAGCGTTTTCATTTACACTCAGCAGCAGCGATCGGAAATAATTGGCGATGCGGTCGGAATCTGCTAAGTGGCCTGTTGTCCCGGCGGTCTAACATAAGCACAGCAGCCTGAGCGCCACTAACGTCCACATGTCGCTTTTGTGCAAAATTGATTCCCATCTGTGCAATCCATAGAGGGACAAAACAAAGTGTAACAAGACAAAAATTCAAAGTCTTGCACTCCGCGTTTGACCCAAAATAGCGCAAGACACAACCGCCTCCTTTTCCAGGGTCCAGCTGCTCACATGAAAGAGAGCCCAAAGCCCAATGGAGTATTCCCAACGGCATTAAGAAAACTTGCAACTGGGAGGCTGTGAGATGTACACATTCTCTGCAAGTTTAATAATTCATAAGAGGGCCCCCTCAGCTTTAACAACTAGAAAAGGTTTAATAAAAGACGAGTGGGAAGCTGTTTCCATATGATTACACGCGGACGGATAATTAAACCTCTATACCATGAAGCTTATCGTTTCCTCGTGGCAACACGCCACCTCATACATTATTGAAGAAATCTCTCTCTCTCTCTCTCTGAGGTGTGCATGCTTGTGCATTCACACTTTGTACACTCATTTCCTGTGCCTGCATTTTTAAGAATCTTTTGGACATGCACGTAGGGTGTGCAGATTTGTGCTTGCAACCAGGTCTCTCAGGAGTGATGATTACATTTACACTGTTTATTCACATATCAGCCCTAATGAGGGTGCAGTTATGTGAAGGCAGATCATTGTTTAATTCATTCACTGAGAGACCATTTGGACCTTTTCAACACCCGCGGGATATTATGTTCGATGATTGTACATACACTGATTTAATCTACCAAATCAAAGAATAGACTCTCCATTTATCAGGTAAAAAAAAGTTAGGTAAAAAAAGTTAAATTCTGCCTTTTTCCAATATTTTATATCAGCAGTAGAAAAAAGCTAGGTTCACAAAATTCTGCCGTTTCTCCAATCTCATATCTAAAATAGGGCATCGATGCCATCTACTAGTGGTTGTGCATCAGTAAAGTTGTTTCCAATGTAGAGTTTATGTTTCTAAGTTATAATTTGTTATTGCCAAAATGAAATAGACTTAATTTTAACTTGTTTTGACTCTCGAATAAAGTGCAATTGCACATCCATTACAGTATGTGGCAGTGGCGCTCTCATTGTCAGGAAGTGCAGAAGGAGTATTAGCTCATCTGCAGAGGTGTATTGACAAAACATTTATAGACAAATGATACTAGTAGATGTGGCGGAGAGTTGGTGTGTGGGGGGGGGGGGGGTATTTTCGTCTTTCTGGGGTGGGGGTAACAAAAAGTGAATTGAGAAGCACATAAGAATTTTTGAAGTCACTCGTGTTTGTGCATTACTGCACCTCCTAATTGACTAATCTACCAAGCAGGTTTCTCCAAAGGAATTGTTGTTTTTCCACTCACTGTGCCATCCTTACAGCACACGTTGTTTGCCAGATGAGGCGGGGAGAACGCTTTGAGGGTGGCCCCATAATGTTGTGTGACACACAGCATGGAGTGGAACCTTTAGATGAGGCAAGGGAATTGGGGAAACAAGAGAGACATAATTTAGGAAGTTACAGTCACCAATGTGTCGTCTTTTTAGGGCAAACAAACACCAGGAAAATTGACCTTTGTAAAACGGGTAAAAGGCTAGTCAGAGATTTTTCTTCTCTGACTTTGATTTGAATTTAGCTGTATGCTATGACTGCGTATTAGGGCCACGTATAACTATATATTTTTTTAGAGGGCGAGGGCAATATTCTATAAAATCAATAGAAATTAGAAAAAAGACCATTAGTTGTCATTGTCTTCGTGCCACTTGCGATGTGTTCATTATCTGCAGAACATCTTGATGTTAGACTCATGCTTAAGGTCCTTTTTCCCTTGACTGAGTCTCTCTTACTACACAATTATTTGTGTCCCTCGAGTGACTAAACAGAGGTTGTAGTTGACACACACTCACTCACACAGCAATATTTAGTTTTTGAAAGTAGACATGACAAGATCGGGCTTGTTGAATGACACGTCCGAATCCGGTAGGGAGAGAGAGGGTTAGGTGTCAACAGCGGATGGGAATGACGGATGGAAAGTGTCCAAGATATGCAAGATCATGTATCAAATGGTCTGTCACAGTCGGATCGAAGAGACAAATTGAATCTAAAAAAAGCAAGAACTGAACAGAGATCAACTGTCAGCAGGAACAGACAAATATTGTTGTTCACGCAAAACTAAAACTGCATTTTACGTGTATAAAACTAACTAAAACTAGTAATTTAGTGAAAATGCCCTTTGTTTTCATCCTTGTCAATATCATACATGATATTTTGGAGTTGATTCTAAATGTATTATATTACTGTATGGCCGTACAGAAGGAATGTTGAACAGTTGTTTGGGAATTGTAATTTACTTGACTGTTTTTATGCTTACTGACTTTTAAAAAATTCTAGCACTTGGCAAATACTCCTTATATAAGAAAATAAATACAACAAATTTTAGGGTGACCATATTTTGATTTCCACAGGAGAGGACACTCGGACAGGCGAGTTACATAAAAGATACTGAAAGTTTCCTCAAAGATGTCATTCATTAGAACTACTTAAACTCATTTGCTCCCAAAAACGTATCAATGCGTTCTATTTTAAATATTACCATGCTCCCAAAGACGTATTTATACATTTAAAAAACAACTAACAATTATGCTAGACAAAAGGCTTTGATGCAACCTCTGAACTGAAGAGAATGGTTAAGGCAATGGTAGTAATTACAAAAACGGCCAGCAGGTGGCAGCAGAGTAGAAGAGATCTACGAGGGCCATGAGAGAGCTTTCACTTCCCCCCACAGTTTTAAACAGATTTGTGAATAATGATGAAACTTAGCTATATTCTGATACTAATTGCTGCAAAATGGAAACAAATAGAAATATACTTTTTTTTTCCTGATGAAAGAAGAGACTCTAATCTTTCTTTTGGTAGGTTCCATTTTTATAGCAATAGAACACAATATTCTGTGGGCCTTGCAAAATCAGGGCCTGGCATTTTGACTTTGACCCAGCTCGATTCCTGACCACTCTTGGCTACCAAGTAGCTCTACCACGGATGTTTATTGGTTTAGTTATATTGTAAATGGATTAATGGGCTGCTTCTTCTAAATTGTGGGCTGGTCTCTTGGGGTAAAATGGAGGAAAATAATAATTAAATAGCACCGGCCCACCAGTCATCTGCCCTGTATGCCAGATGGCCAGTCCAGCCCTGGTGAAACTTGAACACAAATGTATTTACGTACATCAGCTTTTTCTCAGCTTGCAGGCATTGGAGATTCTCAGCATCAGTCTTAATGGACAACAGGAAGACAATCAGCACAGTATATATTACCCATCCTCCCATCTCTCATCCTTCCGCTCCATATTGAGTTTCAACTTGGCCTTCCGTTCCTCATTCTCATCTTGCCCCCACTCTCTGCACATGTAATGAATGAGGGAGCTCCTCCCACTGGACAGAATTAGGTCTCGGGAAGTGTGGGGGAGCCGACAAAGTGTGAACAGGATCAAAAGAGAGTTGGCCACAGGACATAGACACTGATGGATGGGCGTAAAGGCACGCAAGAGAAGCAAAAGGGGGGCAAGGGGGGCAGATGATGCAGAACTATCATCCAGTTTGCCTTCTGCTTGCCTCCCTTCTTTCAAAATGTACTTCTTTCTTTCATTTATGCCACTTTGCAGCATCACAAATGTAAGCAATTAAATAGAAATTAAAGCCTTCATGTTCAAGTGTTAATGCACATTTTATTATTATTTTATTAATGATACAAAATAAAAACGAAAAGGCTAATTGAAACTACATTTTATGTTTACAAAATTAACTAAAACTAATTATAGCGAAAATGTCCTTCGTTTTAGTCTTTGGTAATTAATACATGAGCCTTTGGAGAGGATTTTAAAGACGTTTCAAAGTGCGTGACACAAAAGTGACGTCATTTAGCAGCCGCCAATAGAAAAGCACCTTCAGATGATGTCACTCCTGTTAGGTAAGAAATGTGTTACTTTTTCCATTTTACCATGGTGTTTATTAAATATTGCGCACAAGTAATACACATTAAAAAAAACTAAAGCATTGTTTAAATAACTAAAAATACCGTGAAAACTAATTAAAACAAACTAAATTTAAAAAACAAAACTCAAAATGAAATAAAAATTAACTGAAAGGAAAATTCCCAAACTATAATAACCCTGGTCTGTACTTATTACAACGGAGCCAAGCGGACCAGGCCAAACTCAATCTTTCTGCATGTCGTTTAAATCCAGACACATAGCTCCAATTATCCTGTCTGCTAATCTAAAAACAGCATCTAATATAGACTGTATTAAAAACATGTTCTGGCAACGGGTCAACATTTTATATTAAGCCACAAGAGTGCACGCACACTGCGCTTGTTTGCATGACATGTCTGCATAAATAATCCCCATGACATGCAGTTCAGCAGTGGAGTAGAAGATTTGGCAGCCGTTCTGTCTTTCGCGCCTGTTTTACGCTTGGCTCATTCAGGACATTAATCCATGGATTTTATGTACAAATGAAAACGAATGACATGATGAAGGAAGAGACTGAGACGGTAACAGTTTAATCGCCAAATCAATTTGACTCCTTGGGAAAGGAGAGAACAGAGGTATACTGTATACCAAACACCTACAGTTAAATTCCCTAGAAAGTAAAAATAAAAATCAACCTTGCCAAATTTGAGAGATAAAAAAAAACTGTAAATGAGGCTTCAAAGTGATGAAATTAGGCCATTCTTTCCATTCTCGAATGCTTTCGGCATGCCGGCTAAATGTGTTGGCATTCCCCATTTAACTGTCAATTAAATACCACACATTGTTCTTATGCCTACACATCCCTCCATGTCTGAGCTGTGAAAATATATCCGCTTAAAGCCTCCGGTGGCTGGAATATAGCTCACTGGGTTGTCATGGGGCTCTCTATGCCCCAACGAAAGGCGCTAGCCACCAGCTAGCTCGCGAGCTGAGCAGAGCTGCTCTCTGTTCACCACTGATCTGAATATATGACTGGATAGCCGATACACACCCGTGCAAGCCGTTGAAGCGATGCGTATGTGCATGTGCGAGTGTGTGTGTGCATGTGTGTGTGCTATGTGCGTGCGTGTGAGTGTGTACTCATTAATTCACCTAAAACCTATTAAAAATCCCATACCGTTCACCTAAACCGAATACTTCAGAATCCAGCTAGTCGTGAGGTTGTCAGGAGACCCGAGGAAGGGTCAAAGAAAAGAAAGGAAAGGAAAATCCAGCACCGACCAGACATCACCTACTACCCACTGGGTTACCAACCAGAATCTTTCACCAACCCCAGAAACATCTAAATTCCAACAAATTAGGGAGACCTCAAGAGACCAAAGGAAAGACTGAGGAAAGGAAGGAAGGATAGATGAAGCAGAGTGAGATCCACAGACATCAGCCTCCACCGATTCAACGACCAGAGGAAGAAGCAGATTGTGTTTGAATTTCGGTAGATGCTGGTGTGGTGGATCTGGCATGCATGAAAACATCCACCAGAGATGGGAGCCAGGACAGAGCAAGCACAACCACCCAGGCAAGGGGCCAAGGCACAACCCCTGGGCCCCGCAGGGGCCACCGGCCGGAGAGCAAACCCAGGAGCCAGGAGCGCCCGCCACCCACCACAGCCGCTCCCAGGCCCCCCAGACACCCCCCCCCCCCCAGCACCGAAAGCGAACTCTACCCCTACACCGTGGATGTGACCCCGCCCAGTGTATATACAAGTGTGAGGATGCTTTTTTAAGCCAAAAAGCAATGCTGCAGGGTTAACTGTTTTGTTTTGCCGATCGCTTATTTTCTACTTCCTCTCTACGGCTCCCCGCTGCTTTACAACTATGTAGTGACAGATGACACTCCTAGTCCCAATCTACACTTCCTGCTTCTCTTCTTCTACAACAACATCCTTTCGTGATACTGGCTGGTCTTATACTTGCTGCCACCTGCTGGCCGTTTCTTTAAAATAATATAGCAGTCAAGCCTAATTCTTCAGTCAGAAGCTCCGCCAGACCCTCCTGTACACTCTTGCATTAAAAAAAAAAGAGCGTATGACGTATTGATATGTCATATGTATTGAGAGAGTTCACATGGTGGCACACATCAGTCATACTATGGCTTATGCTACATTTGAACATTTGCTTCATGCTAGCTTTGAACCCCGCAATGCTTTGCCTTCCAACACATTACAATATCCTGAAAAATACAAAGTACATTCCACTTGGATATTTGAATACCAAGCTGTTCTATAAATTGTGGCATCTAGGGAAAATGTAGTCTTCATCTAGCTAGCTAGCTACCTGTATGTCGTAATTGTGCAACATGGGCATTCTTTTTGTGAAAGCAGAATTTCAAAGTCCTCTCTTGGGTGATCTAGCATACACAAATGTGCTTAACTGGCGTGCTATTTGTGAATATCTTGAAGCGCCACACAGTGCGCAGATAATACGAATCCGTTGACCCAAAGTTGCCTGCTTGTTTTCAGTTACATCCAGGTGAAGCCTTCACTGTGTATCACACCAGTCCGACGTTGTCCAGTCTGTCCAAACCTGTGGTGCTGTGGACTCAGCAGGACGTCTGCAAGTGGCTTAAGAAACACTGTCCTCACAACTACCTGACCTATGTCGAAGCCTTCTCTCATCACGCCATCACAGGTACTCACCAAAACATGCACCGCGTCCTATGTTGCACTCACAACTCGTGCCAATTCAAGTGCCGGCAGGGCTAGAAAGGACAGAAAAGTTGTTTGACTGTGACAACCTTCCGCCTTATGCAGTATTCGACTTTGTGAATCAGTGCAATAAAGGACTTGGCATATCTGCCTTTGCAAGTTTTATTTTAAGGTATGTGGTCGCACAGCTTAGTTGGGCTTGTGGCTCCACAGCTTAGCTTGCTCAACTGGAAGCACGTTTGCAGCCAAATCTCTCCAAAGGAGATTGAGAAGGCTTTCGTGTGTAGTCATAAAAGAACTGCAGACTATTTTTGGTAAAGAAAGCTACGGGGTGGGTGTTGGGTCAACCGTTGTTCTGAGTTCAAACAATACGTCCCACAAGCAGAGACGGGCGAGCTGTTACTTTTCACATACAAACCAAGCCTTGAGACGTGAGTTTAATTTTACTTAACCATGCTCGTAACTCAAAATTCAAGTAAAAAAAAAACAACGTTGCGCATCTAATAATTGGTCATTCATTATTAAGCAACCTAACCAAGTAAAAATACTGTATGTTTATTAGGCCTCTCTCTCTCTCTCTCTCTCTCTCTCTCTCTCTCTCTCTCTCTCTCTCTCTCTCTCTCTCTCTCTCTCTCTCTCTCTCTCTCTCTCTCTCCTGTCTCTCTCTCTCTCTATTTCATTCTTTATCTTTTTCTCTCTGTGGTAACTGTAAATACAGATTTACATAACTGAAAATACTATATATATATATATATATATATATATTCTCAGACACACACATGGATTGAAATTTTCCTGTATTAACAATGCCTGAATGTCTCTCAGTTTTGGTTGTTTTTGCTGATACATATGGCGTGTATCGATCCATGTTTTACGTATGAATTGTCATACTCGCGCACTCACTAAAGGGTGGCGGATCCGAGCAACGGCCCCGAGATGAATTCTCTGCCTGTATCATCTTTTGTTCAGTGACCCAAACGTAATCATGTCTCTTCACAGTCTCTCAGTAAGCGCACCATCACAGCGGAACAAGCTGCCCGAGGAGATCAGTGTCGCCTTTCAATTTGCACTTGAACATTTGGGACATCATTTTTCATAGTGTGCTTTTTATTTAATCCTTTTATCACAGCTTTGTCCCTTTTTTGGAGGGGTGAGCTAAACAAAAAAATGATGTCGTGTCGCAAGTTCTTGTAGGAGGCTGGTAAGTATTCATGATAAAAAAATATATTTACATTTGTCAAAAGACAAACAGTAAGTACTCCCAGATTGAACAAAAACAACATACGAGGGATGAGAAATATGATGGAACCTTTGAGATGATGGAGGTAATTAAAGCAATAATTGGCCCAGCTGATGATAATGACGGGGGAGGCTCCGCCCACACAAAGAAGTCTACAAAAATGTCAACAACACGGCCGAACAGACAAGCAGAGAAACTGAAACATGACACGAAGACTGCACACCTTCAAGTGATTGCATTTCCAGGCAACACAAAGCAACTCGAACCGCATTGAGGTGGAATGTTGTTTGCGGGATTGCATTTCAGCTATTGCTGCAGATATGTATACGTTCTATTACGTTGATCTTACCCAGCTGATAGTGTCCTGATATAGGACGGTTATATCAGGTGTGAACATGTCACAACAGGATGATCAGAGTGAGATAAAGACAAATGGTAAGCAATTCGATATTTTGAGGCTATCTGGTGAGTCCTTCGCTAAAAAGTAAAGTTAAGCGAGAGATTATATGATTATTATTATTGTATGTTTTTAATGCAATAATTCTAATGACAAGAAGTAAAATCTCACAAAATTATGTCAGCAGTGACCATTTAATTTGAATTACCTTACTAGCACTTGGTTGGCGTGAAAGAAAAAAATAAATCTTCATTTCCATTCTTCTCACAGTGTCTATCTGGCTGCAAAAGCTTCTCATTTACCATTGAAAGCGTTAATATGCAATTTGTTTTGAAGGCAAATTGAGAGTAGTGATCTCCATTGAGCAGCTTTTGTTTTTGTCTTTCTGCTCTTCTGACAGTGCTCGCTACTCTCCCAATCTGCATGCAATTAATGAGAGCCGTAGCACGGCTGTGGAGAATTGATTTGAATTCCATTCTACTGCTTTGTCTCATTTATGCACGCGTATAGCAAGGGCATTGTGCCTCGAGGACAAACTGGTGCAAGCGCACACAAAGGAGGGCCATGGGGGGAGGCGGTGAGAAGAGCTTGCTTTGCTTTGCTGTGGATGCAAGCACTAAGGTGTATGAGAAAAAATATGACAGTGCAGAAAATCTATAGGTTATTATTATTTTAGTACAGAATCGGGTTGTTTCACATTACCAGAACTATATTTACCTGCACAGTTAAAATAGGAATTGTTAGCCCGTATAGCATGCCTGATGCCTATCTGAATCTGTTTGCCTCATATACTGCATATTAAACTAACAATATATTGTGGTGGGGGGGGGGGGTAAATATTGTTTCCTCTTAGAGGCAGAAACTGTCAAAGAACTAGACAAAGTGCAATTTCTTCAGTAATTGCGTGGGAATGCTGAAAGCTGAATGCTAGTAAAAGATTTCCCAAGCGAGATTTGAACCAATGCACTTGCATGTCTCCGTAATGCCAGGCAAGTATTTAACACGCGAGCCAACTTGGCTTGTTGAAAATCATGGCTAATGGCCTATTTATATGGAAAAGTGTTATCTGAAAGTGGAACTAATGATATCCAATGGAAAAATGCAACAACAACAAAAAATCACTCAATAGCGCCACCTAGGCATGCAGTACCCTCCATTTATTTTGATGGAAAAGTGGAACTCATGATATCCAATGGAAAAATGAAAAACTAAATCATTCAATAGCGCCTTGGCATAATTGCCATGGATACATTTGCAATGTACAGTCGGAGGTGGGATTTGAACCCGAAACCTCCTGGTTACTGGACAATTCATTTTATAATGAATGGGGAAAAGTTGATATTTAACATTAAATTGTGCGAAGTACTGTGTAGTCAGACGATATATATTCCCAAGATGGCGTGAATTTTTGAAGCAAGTTTAAATTTGAACTGTGTAAATCGGAAGTATTATGTGGGAGTTATTACACGGCAAATAAGTGTAGACAATAAAAATCCGAATAACATGTTTTCAGCCTTCCCGCAATGAACAGATGCTACTACATGATGCCCAAGCACCACCACAGAATTGATTCAGTATTGAATTTTGATTAGCATTTGAAATGCATGTCAAAATCGGCGGTTGCAAACAATGGAGTGGATCCAAGTAGGAAATAGAGGTTTGAATGGATTGTGACGTATGAGCATGTGGTAGCCTGCAGAGCGCTCATGTACACTCGGAAGCAAATAGTAAACAAAGGATCCTCAAACTTTTGTTCACACTGCTTCCATTTGCCTTTGCAGATGATTTTTAAAGCCAAATAGCAGAGCCGTTGGCCATCATCATGAGCATAATTACGTCTTTTATTCCACTTGCCTTTTAAAATATGACTGCCAACTCTCTAAATTAAGGCCATTTATATTCTATAAGGTCTAAAATGGGGCAGTGGAGAAAGTGCTGATTGCTATTTCTTTTGTTTCCTTTTTTTCTGATGGATGGACGGACGGCGGGATAGCTTTGTAGCTAGCTTTGTTGCTAGCTAACAAGCTAAATAGATAAAAGCTAGCTGGCTAGCTAGATGATGGATAGATGGATGCATAGATGGAATGGATGGATAGATGGATAGATAGATGGAATAGATGGATAGAATAGATAGATGGAATAGACTGAATATAAAAAAAAACAGGAGATGAGAGTTTCATGAGTAATGAGTATAATTATATCATTTGGGAGCTGCGACAGGCATGATGGATTTCTCTTTCTACAGTGAAGGACACCACCTTCGTGTACTAAAGTGTGTGTGTGTGTGTGTGTGTGTGTGTGTGTGCACGTGCGCCTGATGCTTGAAGCACATTTTTGTTTT
Organism: Leptonotus elevatus; assembly: GCF_054856555.1. Classification (NCBI taxonomy): domain Eukaryota; kingdom Metazoa; phylum Chordata; class Actinopteri; order Syngnathiformes; family Syngnathidae; genus Leptonotus; species Leptonotus elevatus. The sequence goes on along the minus strand of NC_141240.1, from coordinate 35,420,805 downwards.
GTTTTTCCTTCGTGCTAATGTGAATGCGGGCTGCTTGTAAAATGTGCTTGCTGTGGGAAATGATTTGTTAAATGAGTGTCTCCCCTGTGTTAAATGCCAGCTCTTTAATAAGTCTGACCCAGAACAAATGCTTTCCTCTTCATTCCAGACGTTTTACTGCTGCTAATTGGAAATCTGTTGCGTGGACATGGATTAGGCTGTGAATCACCAGGTTGAATTACAAACATTTGTTTTATTCAACGAGTGTATCTTCACTTACAGCAAATCAAAACAGAGTACACATTGCATAGACAAAGTTTTCTTTATTCTGTATTTGGTGATATATAAAATTGCCAAATATGGCAAAAAAACCTTGCCTTAAATACATGTATAAATTATATGCTTAATGATGTTTACAGGAGGAAACTTGTATATTTTTTTTATTAAAGAGTTATACCTGTAATTCAACAAAAGATGCCTCTGCCAAATCTAATATTGGGATCTAAGGAAAAGGGGGTATTCAAAGCAGCACATACCGTCCACTTGTTAAAAAATAGTGACCACCCTGATGAGATTTGGACATAGATATAAGATGAAGTCTGAACATGTCAATGGATTTTCCCATAAATTCCTGCCAAATGTGCAATTAGGGTCAGATCCAGATTATAGTTAGTTTTTGGCATCACAGCATTTGATTCTGCAGGAACACAAACAAATAAATTGACCAACCTTTTTTCAACCGGCATGCACTGTTAACTGGTAGTCCCTAAATTCCTCTACTATTAAATATTATAGTGTCTTCTAATTATGAAAAAAATAATTTCAGACTGTTCTAACGCATTAGACCCTTTTTCTCGAGGGTATTATGTTCAACAAGGGTCCCATCTCCTCTTCACAGGACGAGCCTTGTTGCGTTTGAATGGGGAGAAGCTCCAGAGGATGGGAATCGTCCAGGACACCCTAAGACAGGAGGTCCTCCAACAAGTCCTCCAGCTTCAGGTTAGAGAAGAGGTCCGCAATCTTCAGCTCCTCAGTCGGAGTAAGTAACAAAATAATCATGTCTGGTATGGGTGGAGGTGGGGGGATACTTCAGAGGAAACAGTCAGATTTGATTTAGCTCTGTCTGAATTGACAGCCTGGGCGCAGGTGTGCCTGCTGTGACACACATGGAAATGGAAATGGACATCGAAGAGGTAGCGTGTGCTTTCATTGATGGCAGCACTTAATTTGCTGCCCTGCCTCAGAGTCACAGCTTCAGTAAACATTTTTACTAGTCAGTCATCAATAAAATGACCCAGTTAATCACAGCTGGAATGGATCCAGCACAGGCTTGCTTGCAAGATTGTCTCAAAACTGTTGTCCTCGCAAGTGTCTTACTAGTAACATTTCTTCCACGAGTAGACACCAGGCGAGCGTGGTGTTAAGACCTGAGTGCAGCACACCGAACTACCAGAATAGTTGGAAATCTATAAGTTTTATAAGTCACTTTTTATCATCAGGCACAAGGCTGATATATCTATATGATAAAGCATGATGCTCAGAAAATAAAAGCTACTGAATGAATTCAACTCATACATCTGTCATGAGGGAACGTGAAGTAGATGAAGGATGGTGGACCCAAATGCAGGGAAACAGGAATCAAGTGCAACGTGTGGTATTTTATTAACCATAGCAGACAGACAGAAAGGTGAGCAGACAACCATGACTGGACAAGACGTGACTGGACTGGCCGCCATGACTGGACAGGATGAGATTAAATTGGTCGCCATGACTGGACAGGACGTAAGTAGACTGGTTGCCATGACTGAAAAGGAGTGTGATGTGACAGGACTTGCTTGCCTTGCTGTGGAATGACTTGACTTGACTGGGGCTATGGCTTCTTGGCTGTGACGAGGACGACTTGGTTAGCTGTGACGAGGACGACTTGGTTAGCTGCGACGAGGACAACTTGGTTAGCTGTGACGAGGACGACTTTGTTAGCTGTGACGAGGACGGCTTGGTTAGCTGTGACGAGGACGGCTTGGTTTGCAGTGACGAGGACGGTTTGGTTTGAAGTGACGAGGATGACTTGGTTAGCTGTGACGAGGACGACTTGGTTAGCTGTGACGAGGACGGCTTGGTTAGCTGTGACGAGGACTGCTTGGTTAGCTGTGACGATGACTTGGCTGTGGCGATGACTTTTCTGTGGCGGTGACGAAAGCTACTATTACTAGGAGTAATTTGCATATGGTGTCCAGACGGACGCGTACAGGGCGCCTTTTGAAATCTCTCCAGTTTGTACAAAAAACAAACCCCCACAGAACTGAAACATAACAATATCAAGGAACCACTGTCATTTTTTTTCATATATTTTACTGATGCTTATTTTTTTTTTCTACAATAACTACTCACAGCAATGGACTTTGAGATAAGTAGATACATGAAGATAATGTGCTGTAAATCCAAGCCAAGCTTTTTCCAATTAATCAGCTTCGTAATTAACAAATAAAGCCAATCAGCAACACTTGATTAGGAATTTTTAATGAAGGAACACGAAACACACTAAACAACACCGTGTTTATTAGACATTAACATTTTAAATAAACGGTTGTAATTTAGATCAAATTATAGATTTATGTATTCACTTTACACTTCTGCTGATACAAATCAGTTCCGCTTACTGGTAATAATTGTCAATTAGGCTTTGGAAAAAGTGCAATTAAGATCAAACTTGGGCTCACTCATTTGTATGAAATAAGCAGACAGTGAACCAACAGAAAATTTACGTTCACTGATTTTCAAGAATGCATGTTTGTATTGAATTTAATTAAACTGAGTTAAAGACAGAAGATTTGAGTTGATGTTGGACAGCAGCGCAAACTTTAAAAAATAAAAATAAAAGGCAAAAAAGGCAGAGCCTTTTCTGTGCAACGCTGTGATTGGTCAATTTCTGACAAGGTTGATTATGTTTTAACGAAATTAATATAATATGGAATACGCAACCAGCAGAGACACTGTTAATTTAATCTCAGCAACCCACAGCCGTATCACAGTTTCACGTTTTTGTTTTTCTCAATGCCATAGCATGAGGCAGCTGCAGAATGATGTTTAATTTACCTTACTTTGATGGTTCTTTGGTTAAAAACAAATACAATACAATATAGAAACGGATGAAAACACAATTAATGATGATGAAATAACAGCCAGTTCTCTAGCAAATCACGATTTTGTACAGTTACACAATGGGGTTAAGTGACCTTAACTCTCTAGTGTGAGTTCACCTTAATTCATTCTACCATTGAGTCCCACCATTTGCTCATTAAAAGCTAACATTAGCCAAAAGCCTCCACACTGTCAGCAATGTCACACATTTTCCTGCTTGTACATACATTGTCTGCTTGCAGTTCACTATTTAAAATAAAGTGTGGAACCTTGACCAATATGCATTTACAACAGCATAATGTCTACTGCATACATTCAATATAAAGTTCAATGGAAAATCACAACTTTTTGGGTGAAATGGGGGAATCTCAAAAGTATAAGTATTGGATGAAACGGTGTCTTTCGCTCAAATGTGATGCAAGTTTGTCTCTGGGCGAGCCTGCGAGATAACGTTTGAATACGAAGCACGGCACAACAGAGAAAAAAAAGGAAACAGAGCTGTGATTGGATTTGAGCTGTATGACAGAAAAATAGACGGGCCGCAATTGATAGATCAGCAGATAATGAAGCTGTGCACCAAGAGAAAACTTTGTCTGACAGCGCATTTCTTCACTGGCTGCATGTCTATGCCTTCCATTATGTGCTAATCAGTCTGTGACAGGCACACTTGCTAGAAGCGCCGTAATAACTTTTCACAGTCGATATCGAGTCACCGTACTAATTGCGGGACAGCAAATTGGAGTTTGAGATGTTATATATACACCTTGAGAGTTGAGCTAAGAAAATGGACTTTTCTCCGCGTGAAAAGATGTGTTTTCATCATAGACTTTGCATAATCGGCTGAAGTGAACTTTGTGAAAGAATGATGTGAAGAAATCCATAAAACATCAGCATGAAGATGACACGTAAACTGACACAGCGTATAAAAATGTTAAAAGGAACCCCGACTGCCATGACAAGTTTGGTCTATATTATTTATTTGGTTGTTACTAACATAACTATGAGATTCATTTTTCTAAAATCATTTCCAGTTTAATACATTTTGTAGAAACTTTATTTGGACGTACGCCGCCATTGTTTAGTTGCAACGCATTCAGTGCGTAGTGACGTAGAATGGCGGCTGGCTCTCAATAAGCCTATAAAGAAAGCAAGGTAAGCCTCCGTAGCGTTCCTAAAGGGACGATCAAAACTCTTGAATGCGTCTGGTGAATGACGAGAACACGGCGAACACGGCGTGGTAGAGGGTGATTCTCCCGATCGCATGTTGTGTCTTTGGGAACGCAACGAAGCTTACCTTGCTTTCTTTATGGACGTTTCACATTGCTCGGCAGACAGCCTGCCGCCATTTTAATAATTAACAACGTCCAAATAAAGTTTCTACAGATTGTATTAAACTGGAAAGGATTTTTGAAAAATGATTCTCAAAGTTATGTTTGTAACAACCAAACAAATAATAAAGAGCAAAGTTGTCATGACAGTCGGGGTTCCTTTGAAGTCTGCAAGAGCAGAACAATCAGGGGGGGAAATATCGCTGTCAAAGCACACTTTTTTTTTTTCTCAACAAAACTTTTAGCAAACTTTCAGGTCACGGTTAAATAAGCCATATACTGCACTGGCAAGCAAAATTCATGTGTGTGTAAAATTTTAATCAGAGCATCAAAGTAGTAGAATGCAAATGCATATAAGCGACCATACATACACTTGTTCAACCTTCACTGCAGTACTTTCACCCCTTTCATGTTTAAAATCTATTGCCGCGCGCGTTTTTCGGCATCACCTCACGCGTGTATTTTTAGACTTCACTTTCCACGGCCCATGTCCTGCATTTTCAGCCTGCTGCATTGTGTCGTCTGTGCAGTGAAAGGTAAAGGGGAGTCTTCCACAGCCCAAAGCCTCTTAGCGCTCTCAGTGCAGCGTGAGCTTTGCAAGGGTCGCTGTAACATCTGGAGAGCTTTGGGGGTATTGGGCGGAAGGTTTGGGGCCGTGTGGGACCAGTGAGGGGGGGGGGGGGGGGGGGTGAGGTCTTTTTCCTCCTTACACCTCCTCGTCCTTCTCATCTCGTGTTTGTTGGTTTATCATTATAATAAATTGTCAGTTCCTCCTTCCTTCTCAACACATAAAATTTTCATCAAAGTCTGCCTTTGTATGCAGCCATCTGCCATGCCTCAGCGTCTCACTGGTAATTAGTTAATGCCAGATGATATACACCCCCCCCCCATGTCCCCTTTGACCCCTCATATTCCCATAACAGAAAGAAGATGCTACCTTTCCCCGCAGTTAGTTTGCTTGGGCTTACCTCACAGTTGAATTTATGAGCCGCAAATATGTCGCATTCAAAAAAACGGGTCGGGTTCCTGCGCATCTCCCATTCTTCCCACTTCCTCCTGTGCCACCTATGCTCTAAAAACTCCTTTGGGATCTCATTTAAAAATATTTCCCATCAGAGGAATGTTTTTCCGCACGCGCCTGCAGTCAAATCTTCAGCCACTTCATTTTTTCCGCCCGTGTGTGTCGTGGCTCAGGTTCACTCGAGTGCCACGCTCGCATCTGCCTGCGCCCGGGAAACAGGTGGCGCGTCGGCTATCAGGAGAGAAGAGCTCGCAGCTGAAAACATAGACGGTTTAAGGCGAGGAAAGTGTGACCGCCTAATGACGCTTGATGTCAGGAGTTGGCTGGTCGTCAGGGAAACCGGCTGGTTTCATGTGTTGTTTTGTGAGAGGAAGATAATGACTTTGTGGAGGGACGCTTGCTGTTGCATGCGGTTGTTGCACAACCTGATTTTGCGTAGTACAGTAAGCAGCGAACCAAGGCTATATATATGATAATATATGCTTTTTTTGCAGCTATTATGTATATTATAACATTTATTTAAGTTACGAGTTTTTCGAGTTACGAGCAGTCATCCGGCCGATTGTTTATGTGCTTTATGACTTTAGACTTACTGTATTATCATTCAATTGTACTAAGTATACAGAATAAAATGTCATTGCATGGCTCAAGTAGAAAAAAACAACTAAATATCGTAAAAAAAACGACAACACCAACAACCAGCAGCTGAAAAATGCTCTGAGTGAATATAAACAAGGATCAAATGGAAATAAAAATATAATATACATTTGATGTATTTAAAGTATATTATTATAAAGTGTCTCGTCTACCTAAAAGTGTACTTAAAGTGAACACATTTCAAGATGGACGTGTTCAATCTGTTGCTAAAAGGGTTAGAGCACCGCATGTAGATGCTAATTAGCATTAGCATCCATACTAGCAGACTGAAAGACTAAGCTACAGTATGTAGGTCTTTTAGACAAGGCAAATTTTCTTTGTTTGATATTTAGTTATAGCGTAAACCTCAGCTTCAAGTGGCAATAAACAGCTTGAAGCCTCTTTTAAAAATATATATATTATTACGCTATTTGCCAATAATTGTTGTGAAGTGAGTGGAGTTCATTTCCACCACACACCGCTCACATCTCAAGTCTGTGCTCACAAGTCAAAGCATAAATGCCGAGTCACTCGTAAGTGTGTTTTGGTATGTTTAAGATTGTTTAAAGCATGGCAGATGTCATGCTATAAAGGAAAAATATGTTTTTATGTATTGCAAATGTTTGCTTTTTCTTCGACTTGGTCACTTGGTTGGTAGCACATTCCAAAATCTAATTAAATGGATTTAAAAAAAGAAAAAGTCTATATTTGAGAACATCGCAATCCATTGTCTGTTTTATTCTTATAAAAGAGCAAAAATTGCATTTCAGCGATTGATACATATCAAACTGCAGATGCTTGCGGATGATCCCTGATTATGCGCTGCCCTTCTCTCTGTCCCCTTCCCCGCAGCCTCCTTTGGAAACTTCTCTTAGCTCATCGTGTGGTCCATTTGGCGGCCCTTGCCCTCAGCCCCCGTCACAAAAACTCCAGGAGCCATGGAGATGCTTCCGTCTTCACATTTGTGATGGAATATCAAACCTAGGAAAACCTGTCGACTGCACGCCACAACCAGAATGCTGGATTCTCATTCCACGTCGGTTCACCGAACCTCCAGACGAGAGACAAAGCCCAGCTGAAGGCCCGGGAGGCCAACTGTAGCATAGCGATAACATGGTGATGATCTCGGTAGCAAGTAGCAAATCCATCCTCGGTCGTCTGTCTCATTTGAATATGGGCTTGTGACCATCACTTTATTAGGTACAAAATTAGATCAAAACGTCTGCCTTTACAAAGTTAATGATAATAATAAGTTCACAGTGTCAATCGGAACTGAGCATTATTTTGAAACACAAACGTCTTATTAATCGTAATGGTGGTGTCGTGAAGCTAGTAGTTGGCGAGTTCCGCTTTTTTTTACATGAATTTTAACCGTTGAAGCCAAGGATGCTGACAACACGGATGGTTTAAAATATGTGTATATATACGAATCCATCGCTCATGCACAAACGACAGCGCCTTTTCCTCTCAGGATTTGAGATCGCTGGTGGATGACTAATAGCGGATATTATCATCAGACGTTTTATATCGTGATTGAATTAGATTAGATTTACTATGTAGCTCTATACAGTACGTTTGAGGATTGTAAAATAACATGCACTGTAAGCAAGTGTATTCGCACACAAGCTTGCTGTTGCTTCCATGGGACAAATCCCAAGGACGTGCGAGTGTAATGTGATGATCTCCTTGTCTGCGCTTGATCGAGCAATAATTTCAATGTAATTACACAATGACGACGAGCTGTTAGGGCTAAGTAAGACATATTAAAATGCGTTATTTGATAGGCCGTATGCTGGGAAAAATGCCGTTTATGCTTTGCCTGTTCTCGAGGCAGCATTTAACTAACTGCCTTGCAGTGTTGTTCATGAGCGTTACTGTAAGTCATCTCTCTGACAGACAAAAAAAAAAAGGGACACAGCCCAATTGTATTTTACACGCCTCTATCCCCCATGTGACACTGTGATTTCAAAAAGCTTTGAAATGTTGCCGCGACAGCCACCCAGATACAAGATTCCCAAGTTGACTCGAGTGAGCGCGTTTGACGTCCGTATTACAGGCATGGATGGAAGCTGATGAGGATGCCGCATTTGCATACATCAAGAGACAAACTTCCAACAAATAACAACTTCCCTCCATCTGGCCCCTTTGGCGCCAGATGCACCAAACTGCGGGAGACTGACTGTTAAAAGGGAGATCACCTACTGTATTATTGTTGAAGAACCTAATGATTGGTGTGTATGTATAGAAAAGAGGCAAGGAAAATAAAATGACTTTTTTTTTTTAAATATAATAAACTACTCGAGCTAAAAAAAGTTTTGACTCTCTCGCTTGAAAAAATTCATCGTTACACTCTAATTTGAATGATTATATAACATTTTAGTAATTCAGTTGGACAGTGCAGTGGTGTACAGTAGTTTTGTGTATGTTAGATTTATTTATTTATTTTTGGTCCAACCCGATTTTGGCTTCACTGTGTTGCTGTGTCAATGTACTCTGCCCTAGGCCTTTACAAGGATTGCTGGCTCTTGACACATGGACAGTATTACGCACTTGGGAACCTCCCAAACACTTGGAAAAGTGTGTTATGGTCAGATGAAGTTTTTGGTCATAAAGTAATCCTCACAATTTGACAGATTTGCAATGTTTTTGCACAGAACAGTGCTCTAATATTGCCACATCAACATGTGCCACAGACGCATACCCAAAGAGAAAGATTGTAATAAAAGTATCAGTTTGAGGGTATGAATATTTAGCAACCATCTTATATATTTTTTTATTTTTCTCCCATATTATTATTATTATCATTATTATTTTATATATACACACTTTTATATTATATTTTATATACACACAATAAGTCATTTCATAAAATAATTATTTTTAATGGTCTCTTTTTTTTAACTCATTCACTGCCATTGATGACTATAGATGATTAATTTGAACTATTTCTATTAGTTTCACCTTTTTTCCCCACTTTTGTTAACAGTATGAAAACCTAGGATTTTTTTATTGTACATTTAGAACAGATATAACATTTTTGATTAACTAGTGAAGTCATGTGATTAATTACAATTAAAAAATGTAATCGCCTGATGCCCCTAATTAAAAAAAAAAAGATTAAAAAATTTGGGATGTCAGACGAATACATTTTTTATTGTAATTAATCGCATGACTTCAATAGTTAACTCACAATTATTCACAAATGTTATATCTGTTCTAAATGTACAATAACATTTTTTTCCTAGGTTTTCATACTCTTGTTAACAAAAGAGAAACATTTTGAAACTAATAGAAATAGTCTATAGCCGTCAATGGCAGTGAATGAGTTAATCACAAAAAAATGGCATTTCAACAGGGGGTGTGTTTTTATATCCACTCTCCCCCAACCTTTACCTATACATACTAGATGTGGATTTAGATATATTTATTTTAATCAACTAATACAGGAAGGACAGCTGGATGGATATTACTCATATTCCACTCAACGCAATGAGGATTTGGAATATATGCAACAGTGTGACACAGCAATGGGGAAATACTGATTTCGAATCAACAAATTGTATACGATCAGCATCTCATCTCAGCAAATTGATGTATCGCATGTGTTTGAACCCCACACGATATCGTACTGCAATGTTGAGTCACTGTCCAGTGGCCACATGAGGTACACTAGCAAAACCTGATAAGATCCAATTAAATTGTATCCAGGTAAATTAAATCCTTACTGCAGCAAATTGTACCCATAAACACTTGTAGTTAACAAAGTTGCGACAAAAATAAAGAGCATCACTGAGAGATTAAAAATAAATCAAAATCGACAGTAACACCACTTGTACATATTATATGTAATATAATAGCTTTTGAGAACGATATAGAGTAACATTAATAGATTATAATGCACTCAGGGTATAAAACAAACATTTATTCTTATTTATTCAAATACGCATTGAAAGGCAAGGTGAGGCATTATAAAGACATTATAGTAAAGGAAATGAAACGCTCCTATACCTTTGTCACAAATAATTACTTTTTGGGGTTTAATAACGAGTAGGCCTACTTATGACACTATATCTGTATAAATTTAACATGCTCACCGTACAGTGGTTCCTTTTTTTTACAAGGCAACACTGCTCCCTAGTGGAAGACTAAAGCATACAACAACAACAAAACACTAAAAATAATAGTATACTGTATATGTGGATGACATGTCTTCAGAAGGCCTATAATGGATTAATTAGTTGCCATTGTTAATAAAACTTTCCCTTACCATAATAAAAATAGCAGTCACCAAAACAAAGGCCTTTATTTCTCACGTGAGATCACATGTTATGCAAAATTGAATATCTCCTGCCCTCTCCTGGCTGCACTGAAAACTATGTTGACGTCATGGTCTCAAAAACTGTAATGCCCTTTTATTAGGTCATAACGACCGACACCAATCAAAGACAAAAACAAACCTTTTTATAATTCCCGAACACAGTGACCCGATTGATTCCCTTTCATTAAGGACGAGTCAGTCTATGCTTGAATGGTTGTTGTTATTATTAGCAGAGTTAAAACGGTAAATGTCAGAAAACAGCTGTGGCAATGTGGGAAAATATAGTTGCCTTTGGAGCGTGGCTGTTGTTCAGTTGTTGTAACGTGAACGACAATGTTATTTTAGAGATAACGGGTTATTAAATTGTGCATGTACTGTACGTGATGTACAATGTTGCTGAGGCTTATTTTGATTTCACGGGTTATAAGGAAGGCTGTGATTGGCTAAACGCCCACCGCCACATTAAAAGGTAGAGTGCTAAACACGAAGTATAATCATTAACATGGCCGTGGAGTGGATTCGGCGTGCTACATGCTAATATCGAGCATGTTTTTTTTTAATTGTTATTTTTTATTTTTTTTAATGGGTTGAAATAGTTGGCAAAGAATTTGAAGACCTGGCCGTTTAACGTCAAGCGCCAACGCCGTTACGTCGGAAGAGCCTGAGCCGGTGGCACAGCAGCAACTTTAGCTTCATTCTCAACCTGATCCATATCGGAAATAATGATGACATGACCAACTCTGACAACAACGACGCCAAGTTGCCTCGAGTGTCGTTGCCGCTGTCAAAGGTGGCGTGCTTAGCTAAACGTGCGACCCAGCACACACGGCCGCGCGCGGAGACATCATATCCGTATTAAAAGCGAAAAATAATCCCGAGGTAAGGAGCCGAGGAGTGGCCGAAAAGCGAGCGACCCTCGGCGTTTCTCTTTATTTACCCCCCGCCCCTGCTTCGGGTGGATTTCCTCTCCCAAAGTGTCTGGAAGCCGTCGAATTAACCGCACGTATCATAATTTGGTGGCTCCCTTAAAGATCCAGCCAGCGCAAGGATTTTTTTTTCTGCTTCTCCTCCTTCGTTATAAAGTCGCCATTTTGCTTCGGTGCCTGTATAAACCATCCGGTATTCCAATATTTTTCCTCAAGGAGTCGTGGATTTACGCATCTTCTCTGGGTATTTTTGGAGTGTTTAACGGCAAGCTTGGAGCGGTGCCTCGTGGTATACACATATTAATGCCTCTAAGGAAGGGGGCACGGCCAGGATAAAGTCTCCTGGATTCTTTTTTTCTTTTAACCTACACGCAATTTGTCATTTTTTTTGCGCGGGGGCAGGACGGCGGCATTACCCCCCATCAGCAGCCTTGTGACCGGCCCTTGACACAACAGCAGGTGGGATTGGGATGTAAGAAAACATTGGCGGATAAACGCCCAATACGGTGCCTGTCTCCGGACCCCCTCCTCGCCCGCGGGGGCTTGCTGACCTGGGGCCAGCCGGCCGTGAACTGAGGCTGAGCGGCCAACACTTCAGGTAGGTGTGGCTGACCACAGCTCGTGGAAGCAACAAAAGTGCTACTTTCTTTTTTTCTCATCGCTCTCGTGAGTCACACAAAACATGGCAGCGTGCCATGTGCGCGGCTAAATTACTTGTTTCCAGTTTGTCAGCAGATTGTGTGAGTGGATTTGAGTGGGAGTGTTGTGTCTAGCCTATTTTATACCTACAACTGTCATTCACTCCCTTCAGTTTTTTTTTCTCTCCAGAAAACAAACGACTGTAGTAATTATGTACTAAGTCAGGGTTGGGCACACTCGGTCCTCGAGGGCCAGAATCCTGCAGGTCTTGGATGTTTCCCTTCTCCAACACAGCTGATATATGATCAGCTCATTAGCAAGCTCTGCATAAGCTTGGTAACGATCCTGTTGATTGGAATCAGCTGCGTTGCAGCAGGGAAACCTCCAAAACCTGCAGGACGCCGGCCCTTGAGGACCGAGTTTGCCCACCACTGTACTAAGTGGTGGTACTGAACCCCACCTGTTTCCCATGTGCATTCACCAAACCCTTAAAATGTGTGTTTTTTTCTTCCTTCTTTTCAAATTCAAGACATAGGTATTGGGTTACGGCTGAACAAAATGAACAGGGCAGCTTAATTAAGGAAGGGTTCCTTGAGCTCTGCTAGATAGCCAGTTGTGCTGGACTAGAATTGCTCAACTTGGCGGTGCAAATCGTGCAGGTTGGATGCTGACTCCCGTCATCTCAGCTCTAGAGCAGTTTAAAATGACCTCCGTACCCATGGCCAGCAGATACAATGAAAACAGCAGGGGCCCTTGAATTGAACCATGCGGAACACCATACGTTCCATTATAATGCTGCATTCGAGGATGGTCGGAAGTCGGATATATCAGAGTTGGTTTTTCCCAGTTCGAGGCGAAAGTAAACAACAAAAATGACGGATAGTGATAAAGTTTTTTTTATTTTGGTCCTCAAAACCTATTTTGACCTCCAGCAAACTTGCCTTCTCGCAATTTTGCTTCATTTATTGTTTTTATCTGAATTGTTTTAAGCATTCCATACAGTTCAGTAGTTCACTGTATAATTTCATGCCGGGAGATAGCAGCATACGATGTGTTATGTGAAGTTGTGTCCAATATTTATGAATGAAGAAAGCTATCTAGTTTTATACTCGAATAAATTGTGTATTACAATTATTAAAATTAGTGACGTCACATTTTAGACTTTAGATTGTCACGCCCACCCGAGTGAGGCGAAATTCTTTCCCCGCATTTTACCCATCCTGAGGGAGCGGTGAGCAGCAGCAGGAGCCGCGCTCGGGAATTATTTGGTGATCTACCCCTCAATTCCAACCCTTAATTCTGAGTGTCAAGCAGGGAGGCAAATGTGTCCCATTTTTATAATCTTTGGTATGACACAGCCGGGGGAATGAACCCACGACCTCCCAGTCTCAGGGCGGACACTTTACCACTAGTCCACTGAGCTGGTGGTGAAGTCAGGGTACTTTTTATTTTTTTGTCCGACTTTGCAAGTGGAATTTCCGAGTTCCGTACACACTTCCTGGTTTGAACTCAGAAAAGTCAGACTTCCGACCATCCTCGAATGCAGCATAAATGTGAATTCACGTTGCACATATTCATCCAATAACTTTGAAGTACTGAAAACAACTAAGGAGTTTAAGGGGATCTGATCTAAAACTAATCACTTGTCTGAACTGAAAACAGCAAGACCCACACACAATAAATCATCAAGTGAAAGTGAAAAGTCAGATTTAGGTGGGATCTATATGCTCAGTCATTGACTATAAATTACTTTTAGTAGTATTACAATTATGCCTTTAGTGCCACTGAAAAAGTACATACTCTGCATGAAAGGGCATTACACAATCACATCTTGGTGGTGTGTCTATCCTGTTATTGTCCTCATACTAAATGCATAATGTTATCCTGTTTTTATTTTCTCCATGAGTTCTATCCAAGCCTCCGCAATCAAAAATGTATTTACAACCACCTGAGTGACAACAGCTTCAATGGCGTGGCACGTAAACCGACGCTGAGTGGTCTCACTGAGTGACCCTTTGTGTGCTGCTGTAAATCATTATGGGACTGACAGGAATGTGTGCTCAGAGAAAGTATGTGGGATCGCTATCAGTCCCACTTAGCATAATTAGCGGTTGTCAGCCTTCATCCATTAGCTTGCCCCCACGTCCATGGCAAATGACGGTTCAGCACCCAGAGCTTGTTGCTAACGTATATCTTGTTATGGATAATGGCAACGTGCAATTAACAACACACTGGGGCCTTCTTAAAAATAAAATGTCTGTCTGCATTGAGACTTAACCAAGAGATGCGCAGCTGGCTGTCACGAGGAGCTTTGAATCCCTCACCCTTGTCTCTCTGGTTGGCTTCTAATGGGCAATACAAGGAGTTAGTGGAGTCGTGAGAGTATTGATTTTGAAATCAAACATGGAAGGTCATAGCCTCATTACCACTACAGATGATTTGTGTGCCTCGAATCAGATAACCTTCAGTCCAGCCGCACTAAGGGATAGCTTGGATATAGACTATGGTGTACGTGAAGACGGTATACTATCACTGCTGTTTACATTGTTAACGTAATCAATATGAATAATGCTTTTGACACTTCCTGCGTCTGCGTCCCCTCTGTACCAAATGTAGGCATGGAAAACCCAAGTGGCACTAGGCTTGGGAAACTGTCAACATCAGGCGTGCCAAGGGGCCGGACCTCCAAGCATGGACATCCACACGAGCCTGTTCGAACGGTGCCATGTCCTGAAAACAACATCAAACACAGTAAGTGGCAAAATGTCGCACTTTATTCAACAAAACAGTTTGTTGAAGATGTGGGATCTGTGGGAGCTTTGTTTGTTTGGGCCAGTCTGTGTCGTGATTCCACACAGAATTCCATTTTAGGAATTGTGGCGACGATACTGTATAACGTTTTTGTGTGCAACATGGCATAGGCCCCGTTAGCCTTCCTTGGCGTTATTACACCGAAAGATACCCATGACGACTTGCAACACGTTGAGCATCACTGGATCAACCTGTTGGCTCGGAGCAAGAAGTGTCAAACGTGTCGCTTCACTCCTTGATGATTCATAAATGCTGGTTGGTGGGAAGGCTCGTTTGTCTCCATATGTCAGGCTGGTGGATTGACTGCAGAGCTGATGTCCCTTGTTTCTTGCTCCAAGTCAGCCGGGAGAGGTTGTTTCTCCGCAACCTTACTTGCACAAGTTAAACATTCTTAATGATTGATGATTTATTGATGACTGATTGGTAGCAGTGGCACTCTCTGCACAAGTTTAATCTTTAGATACTGGAGAGCAATGACTACAGTGAAAATGAATGAAATAATGGTCTACATTAGGAATGCACGATAATATCGGTGGGCGATAATTATCGGCAATTATCGATCAATTTGACAGGTAAACCAGATAATAAAGAAATCCGCCGATAATAATAGACTTCCCGCGTTGGTCCATCTGTTGTGGTTGTGGCTCAAGATGTGTCTCCCCAAAATGTTACCCTCACGGTTTTTTGTTGAATTTTTAAAACATGACTGTTTTGTTTTGGCAAACTCAAAATTAATTACTGGTTGTCTTTGAAGCAGAGATATCAATAAAATTCAGCTTCATGGTGCGTTACAAATGTTTCCATGTATTTGTACTTAGAGTAGGACTCTAAAGTATATTTGTATCCAAGTTAATTTTGCAAACAATTATCGGCTTACTTATCGGTTATCTACATCAGCACTTTCTAAATGATTGGTTTATCAGTATCGGTTTAAAATACCATGATCGCGCATCCTTAGTCTACATAAAAGTGGGAATGAAACCACAAAGTCTTTAATACAAAACAAAGTATTTTGCCAGTGGTGTCTTTGATTTTTTGCTGAATGTATATGCAATAATAATGAGAGCAATTTAGCTTGTTTAGTAATTAGACAGTCAGCCAAATGACTAAAAAATACTAAATGACATGTTGGAACTGTGATAAAAACAAAAAAAACAAAAATTAGGACTTGTTAACATTATAGATGTTTACATTTCCCTCTACTGTCAATTGTGTAATTTAAAAACTTTGTTTTTAATACGTGAGGGTCAAAACACAGACACAAGGGCCTGGTAAATAGATTTCAGACTGCCTTGCAAATGAGTTTTGCTCCAAGCCATCTGGATGGAGATGGAGGATTCTTAAAGGAAAAATACTAGGACTACAGAATTGGGTATCAGTCCAATAACCAGTCGAGCTTTGCCATTACTTTTTTAATAGGTTGATGTCGAATCGTAAAACCGGGGCTGTTCTAATGACCCAGTTGTTTTGGCTGCTACAAAATAGTCTTTTAAACCCCCTCCACGCACACTCCCCCATTCATGTGCAGCACTAATACCACTGCACAGGACGGCAGTGCTTCCATTTTTTTTAGGTTAATAGGCTGCCCTCAAGGATGGATTATGATGCATGTGAGGCTGTGTGCACTTGATAGATTTGCAAACTTCCTTTGCGAGAACTAAAAGCGCAGGAACACATCATGCTGAATTCATTCCTTAGACCACTTTCATTTGATGTATATTATGTACAATATTGCTTAAATGTTTACTTACACATGACAGGCGCTACTAGAATGACTGTACTGTAGGTTTGCACATCATTCAACAAGAGGTCATGTAATATTAATGTCTTACGTACACATATGCTGGCTCATAGGGGTGTGAATTGCCCAGTACCTGGCGATTCGATCCGTACCACGATTCATAGGTCACGATTCGATTTGATGCCGATTAATCCCGATACAAATCTATAAATAGATTATTGCGATTTTTAAAATCTTTTTCTTTCTTTCTTTTTTGTGCTCAAATTTAGAAAATACTAATCAGTAAACTTGTACATGTACACTGTAAGATGTGTATGGAAATGTATTTATTTCTCTGAAACTACAGGCTTATAACTGAGCCACTGTATTTAACAAACAGGTTGCTGTCTGTTTCATGTTTGAAAAGCACTGAAATAAAATATTAAGGCTTAATGTTCCATTAATAGAAAATTCTTCCATGCTTTAAGTGTGAACCCTAACCCTAAGTAAGACGTTTTGTTGAATATTTCCATCAAAAATGGAGGTTTAAAAATCGATGTGGCCACATAAAGAATCGATTCCAGAATTGTGCACTGTAAGATCGCGATATATTGCCGAATCGATTTTTTTTAACCCCCTTACTTGCTCATCTGTTAATGTAGTACTATCACAGGTTGATCTAAAAAAAAAAAAAAAAATTCTATAGCAGGCTAAATAAACAGTCACATACTTCAATTGAGTCTGTTTACAACAGAAATAATGTCTCGCCTCGCAATATGTCGACTTACTGCTTAAAGAGAATGGAACGTTTTTATAGTTAACCATAACTTCCATCCATCCGTCCATCCAGTCATTCATCTATCCCAGTCATCCATCCATCCAACCATCCATCCATTTTCAGACCCGCTTATTCTCACTAGAGCCACAGGCGTGCTGGAGCCTGTCCCAGCTGTCTTTGGGTGGTAGGTAGGGTGCACCCTGAACTGGTCACCAGCCAATCCAACTAAAACATGGTACAAAGGTCTGTTAACTTAATGCTAATCCACAACTGAAAATGCCATTGACTGGATGAAACTAGCATTGATCCTGTGGTAGCCGTAGCTTTTTATGAGTTTAAGTAATGGGTACCTGATCACAGACAGCGCTGTGCAGTCGGCCACCTGTTATTTGATTGGGGATCGTTCTGGCACGCGAATAGCGAAAATCCGCGTATAGTTAATGCCCATTGAATTGTATGTTGGGGTAGGAAAAAAGAAATAAAATAAAAAATAAATACAACTATGGCCTTGTGGGGGTCGACTGTTTAAGAATACTCACATTATTCGCTTGCCATTTTGTCTCCATGATGATTTGACTAACATTATTGCATGTCGGACAACGGGAGATGGCTTACAAAATGCATTTGTCGTTTTAGACGTGGTGGTTACTCGTGTGGTGAGGTGCTGCTGCTGCTGCTGCCTTTATTTATTTATTTATTTATTTATTTATTTGTTCATGTTATAAATACACTGCCATATGTGTGTGCGTGCTCTTAAGCGTCAGCCAACCTCACTGACTGCAGGACATCATTCATGTGCCATCTGCTGGCCTCGCAAATTTGAAACAGCATCCGTTTCCCAGTCACCCTCTGCCTTCGTTTGTTGTCCAGTTGTCGTCACGTACAGCGGAACCTCCAAGGTCGAACACAGTCCATTCCATGGTGCTGGTTGACTCCCAAGTTGCAATTTCAAAGCTAATGTTCCCGTGGGAAATAAGTCAATAATTATTTTTCCTGGCTCAGATGTTAATGTTAACATAAAGAAGACGTTTTGGTGCAATACTGCCATCTAAGTATATTCAATAAATAATGCAAGTATGCACTATGCATGATGATGGACTGAACTCTTGAGTTTTGTTTGACCTTGGATGTATATATTTTTCCAGAGACATTTGGTTGGCTCGCTGTTCTACTTGACTTTCATACAACCTAACCTTTTATTGTCTTCCTCCAATTAATGTTTTTTTAAATTTCTCCCTCTCTTTCTTCCAATGACTTGGCTTGATTTCATTATTTGATTTAAATATAGGCAAGACAGGGCATTTTTATTTATGTAGTGCATCTCATTCACAAGGTAACTCAATGGGCTTCACATGATTACAAAATACAACATTTAAAGTAAAAATTTAAGACATAAAAAACAGAAGAATCTAGGAATCTAGGATTTTGGAAACATTTATTATAGAAAATGCTCTAAAAGACCATAATCATAGGTATGGGGGGGGGGGGGGGGTCATCGTTTTAAAACTGGATTTAAAAACATTTACACTTGAGGCTAACTTTAGTTCTGTTGGCAGCTTATTCGATTTGCGTGCAGCATAACAGATAACACAGCTAAATGTTGTTTCACCATGTTTGTTTTGAACTATGGTCTCCATTAATTGACTCGATTGCCGACCTCACAACCCTACTGAGTTGATCTGCATTTCTTTAATGTATTCAGGATCTAAGCCATTCCGTGGTTTACTGTATAGACCAGTAGCAGAATTTAAAAATCTATTCTACAGCTGCCTGGGATCCACTGTAAAGTCTGAAGGACTGGATTAATATGTTCTGGTGTAGAAAGTATTTCCTTGAAAACTCAAAACAATTAAACACCTAATAAATGTAAACAGTGTTAAATGCTAGCAAGAGCTGCTTGTTTAAATGCAATGTGGGAAATCATGAGGAGAAACTCTTCATATTACCGTATACACTGATATATGACAACAGAGACACATTACCAAATAGCACATTTGAAATTGGCAACTTAAGCATTAGCAAATGTTCATTATTAATTACTGACCCACCCCAGCACATAACCCGCAGAACAATAATGCTACGGAATAACAAACGGGTTGGTGAGAATTATTTTTGTTGCACCCATGTGATTGAGTTTGGTCAGCCACTTATTTGTGTTATAGCCATTATATTGGAAAATGGAGTACTTATTCCTCATCTCTGCTAGTTCACATCTGCCTCCGTCCCCAGGATTATACTGACCACGTACTGAATATGCGCCGTAATTCAAGCGCCCCCAATTGAATGTCAGTAAATTCACTGTTGGCCCTGGCTCAAATGAGCATCTGGCAATAGATACAGCTTCCAGGGTGTTGGAGTACGCAGCTGATGTCGCAGCCTCTTCGAATCAGTGCCGATCTGAAGAGACCATTGAGACACTGTGAATTACCGCAGAAAGAGGCAGGAATCTGAAACCCAAGCTCTTTTATTTGAAGCATGCATTATACGTTACGTGTGCTATAAACTGAGCCACAGGTGCGCTCACAAAGTGCTGCTCTCTTCACAAAAGCTTTTTGTCTATCAGCAGGGCTTAACCATTTGAGCAAATGAAGCTGTGCTTGAAAGAAATAAAACAACATGGATTCGACCCATCAGATGCTTATTTCCTGCCCTAGGTAGTAGCGCTTCCGACATCTTTATCCATCCATCCATTTTCTCTTGAATATTGGATGTTCTGCATTAGGGGTGGGACTCATAATTCTATACGGTGACGATGTGTAAATGGTAAATGATACTTCTTTATATAGCGCTTTTCCACCTTACAAGGCCCTCAAAGCGCTTTACATTTGACTACCCATTCACCTACTGATGACGCAGCATCAGGAGCAACTGGGGGTTTAGTATCTTGCTCAAGGATACTTTGACATGGTCACAATGGTATGGGATCGAACCCACAACCTCCATATCACGCCGCCCCCGTGTGGCCCACGACAACGATAATACACAATGTCTACGTTATTCGATATATTGTCAGAAATGTTCTCAACAATATATCACGATATTCAGTATGTGAGTGACAGTGGAAACTTGCCGACTGTTCTTTGCCAATAGCGTCTAGACACAAGTTCTTTGCCACTGCTTCCGCCTACTTTACTGCCAATTGGGGGATTAGCACCCCCACAAACAGGACAGGAAAGATTAGGTACTGATTGTGACAGTAAAGGATCATAAAAGTCACAGTTCGGATCGGATCAGTCACAGATCGAATCGTGTTATGGGTCAGAAAAAAAAACATAAAATAAATTTATTTTGTAGAACACTTACCCAATAAAAAAACAAATCAAAATGTATAATACGGCCATTTAGGATTTAAGAACACAACTTTAAGTGCAATAAGAGGCAGATATAAGGTATTAATGGCTTAAAGTTGTGTTTCTAAAATCTAAATGGCTATATTTTACATTTTGCGCAAATAAATAAAGACAAAATTCTCTTATCTTTGTTGTTTTTGATAATAATAATGAAAAAGACAAAGTGCAATTTAAGGCACATTTCTTTCCTATATACATGGAGAGTGAATTACAAAAGAGCCTAGGTCCAGGATATTGAAGAAGAAGTAAAGAAAGCAAGCCAGGTATCTGTCACTCATTTACTGTTGCAAGCCGTTTTTTGCGTTTTGCACTTCAGGGCCACCGTACCAGCCAGGCAATCGTTGCTAATGTTAACAGCTAGCTGCTAGCCACTGACGTCGGAGACTTGCGCCATATCATACAATGACGGCGTGAATAACTAGCGTTTTCTTAGCGTCCTAAACTAGCGATTAAATATACTTTCGGGATGGCATTGTGATAATGTTGGTAGAAAATACGTAATTGCAATAAAAACTTCGATGTGTAAGCCAACATGTCGAAAAGGGAAGCCAAGCTAGCGGTCACATCGCTGCGCAGCCTGACATCAAAGTAAAAGCCCACCCAAGGCTATTGCATTGGCATCAATATATTATTTGGAAAAGCTTTATTTTGAAGTTAGCCTTAACGTAGGCGGCGTGTTACTTTGAGCATGTTTTCAGCTTCCTGGACATGTCCGGATGACGGGGTACACCATTATGTACGCGACGCGTTGGTATGCTGTTATAAAATATCGATACTGCCGTCAGTGTATCTATATATTTATTGCAAAATTGATCCCCCCCCAAATCTCTATTCAGCATTGTAGGCAGGTTTTAGCTTGGCAATCTGTAGCTGACCATGCAGTTTTATTTAAAATGTGTTTTGGGGTTAGGTGGGCGGAGTTTGTCATAATAGTGCTTCTTTAGTCCTCTTTGTTTGTGTGCTTTGGTTTCTCATGAGAAGTCAACTTTGAGGCAAAGTTGAGATACTGGATCTTCGTTCCACACAGCTGTGCTGGTGCCGTTTATATGCGTCTTCCAAACAGCAGAATCGTTTTAATCCGACTGGGCAGATCTAGACAATGGCCCCTGTGTGAGTGCTTGCAGAGAAAAACAAATCGGCATTCTGTTACTGTAGTGTGAGTGTGTGGGCACATGCGTGTGTGCGTGCGTGCATGTGTGTTGGAAGTGTGTGGGGAGCAATTGCAGACTTAGCTTGGAGAGCTCAGGGGTTATATGAGAGTATCAGACAGCTGCCAGGACCCCCGGGTCGCTTCTCTTCATGAAAAAAGTACTTCTTATATCTAAGTGCATGGCTTTAGTGCGTAGTTATTTCCATGAAAACTGAAAAATCACTGTTGGTTCACTTTCAGAAAGAAAGGACCTCTTGTCTATAATCATAGCCTCGCTTCGCTTATAAATGTGATGTAATAAATCGATTAGGGTTGCAAGTTGCAATTATTTCAATAATCGATTAATCTGTTGATTGTTTTTTTTTGATTACTCAAACCTGATTACCTGTATTACTAAATGTTCATATCGTCGCTCCTTTGTGAAAAACAATAAATTTTTTCATTTCTAGGTTTTTGGGATGTCTGCATTCAGTTTCATCCCTAAAACATAAAAATGAAAAAAAAAATGGAGTAGTGTTTTTCACATAGCAACGACTATATCAAAAGTCTTGACAATAGCCAATGGATCACTGCAAAAATCATTCAAATGTATGCCATGCAATATCTGTCAAATAGGCCTTATTTTAGGACAGTAACACTTGAAGTTTATTCATTAAATTATTACCATTATTGTAGTAAATGCATGTTAAGTTTATTTATATGCCACATTTAAACACAGCTTAAGCTAAATAAGGGCTATCCAAAAAGAACAATAAACGTAATAAAAAGTAAAACACACACAAATAAATAATGACCCGTCTTTGTACAAGAGGTACTATTTTACCGCGCATCCCTATCGGATACCTTTGAATGATTATGTAGATGAGAACACGTTGAGTTAATTTGCCTCCTACATCGCAGTGACACTGTATAACTGACCTGCGATGACTACTGATATTGTGCACAGATGTACAGTGATGATGATCTCAAAGGAAATACAGTATGGTGCAGCTCTACAATACAAAAATATAGTCTACCATCAACATTAAACGATAGCCCAGAATGACCACATATTGAACAGTTAATGGGTAAAAAATGACAAGTGAATAATTGTCTAGCCAGGCAAATTACACTAGTGCTGCTATCCCATGTCGTTCACAAGCTAACGCTAATCTACATCTAACTTTCCTCCTTACGCTTCTCTTCCCTGATTTGGTTTACATGGCTGAACAGTTGCACAGATACGCAGACAGCTGGGAGCAAGTCGTTCCCTGACATTAATGAACAGCTGTTTTATCCCCTTGACTTGTGCCGGGTTTGGATGTGACACAGGCTTGCTTTCTTTCAGCTGGGACAATGGCTGAGTGTGCTCCAGCAACAGCAACGAGGCTGACTATTTTTTGTCGACCGTGTCGTATATTTCATCCGTACCAAATGCTCTGCCCGTGTTTACTTGCCTGTTCATTAAATGGAGCCACTGATCTAATTGTAACTACTTCGCTGCAAAGAGGTTTTTGATAATGCTAACTATGACAAGTCGACCTTATTCTCATAGCAACGAGAACATATCTTCCCCAGGAGCGGATTGCGTTAAATAGGACCTTATTTTACAAGACTTTTGTTTTCTGAGATCAGAATTGGAATGAGTGCCCATTTTCCTACTCAGCACAACAGCTGTAACACCCCTCCGGCTTTTTTTCAGACAGCCCATATAAATTTGTTGCCTGGAAAATATAAATACTTTTCTCTTAATAATAATAATAATAATAATAATAATAATATACCAGGTTCAAGCACACACAGCTGCATGTTTAACACTTTGGACTCCACTTTCATACCCAGCGCAAGACTAGCCCAAAGTGCAGTTGTGTGCATGGTTAGAGTTTTCTTTCTTTTGGTATTTTTAGTTGTGGGTATGAACTCATCCAATGGAAGAGGTGCAAAGTCCTTGAAATTGCAGAAGCAGAAATAGACTCGGCTGGAGTCCATGCAGAAGATCGAAGTGCGTAAAGTGCATTTATAAAGAACTGCAAGCACACCTTTCGCAAAGCTTAGAATTTGGCTGCCCCCGATCAAATCCACCAAAATCTCATTACAAAGTACACATGCGCCACAACTTAGACCTGCTGCCGCCTAGTCTGAAGTTTAGTCTACTTTCAGCCACCAAACTGTCAGGTGCACTTGGGTGTGTAAAAGAATACCCCCTCGGTTCGCCAGAACACCCAGCATGGCGTGATGCGGTATGCCAAATTTCCAAATACGGTGAAGTAGGCTCGCACCAGTCAAGGATGTGCCAGTTTTTAATGCCAAGCGCACTGTTTACCAAAATAGAGCCCCTTGTTCCATGAACGACAGTATTCCCGGGTCAACTACTAACCCTAGCTAGGTAACCTCCTTGTCATTAAACATAAAACGCAAATGAGTGAATCTTTTCCATAACCATAATGGTGATAAAATGTGGGAAATGTGTGAGCTGGAAGAATGTTATACATCATTGATGTCGAAAGATATTTAAAGGTATGTGTTTGTGTGTGTGAGTGTTGGTGGTGGGGGTGTGGGGTGGGGATTGGCAATTCTGCTAGTGTAAGCCTTTTCCAGGCAGAAAACCAATCAATTTATTTATTGCAAAAATCCTCATTCCATTTTTATAATCCTTGTAGGTACGCTGAGTGCTCTGAACCAGTTTGTGTGCATGCTGTCAGTCACTGCTTGCCAATGAGTGTATGACATGACATGACATTTTTTACATAATATTATTGTCCCTCCATGCAAGCTTCCCAATTCTTTGTTCCCTTACACAGCAAGCAGTTGTGTAATCCACTTGAAGTTGTCTCCTTTTGACATTGTCTACATCTGATATGGCGGAATTTTGCTTTAATATTCAGTCGCTGTGAAGTTTAGCGACATCGGTGCTTGGAAGCTGACGTCAGGTTGGATTGTAGACTAGTTTGTGGTGCAGTAGATCAGATCAGTTTGTACCTGCAGCACTGCCATATAGTGTTCTGCTTAGTCAAAGGAAGAAGTCATCCGCTTTGAAGATTCCTGCCTGCACTCCCTCTGCCTGCTCGTCTCCCCTCATATTCCTTCATCACCCATTCCCCCACACAAAAATACTCCACTCTCTACAGCTCTGCTTTTATCTGTAGCGCTAGACAAAATGGAGAACAAGGCTGATTTTTCAGAAATAATTGAAACAAAGAAGAAAGTACTGATACTAGTAATCCAGTGGCTCTTAACATGGGTTCATACAGAGTTCCATTGAATGATTTGAGTCAGCATCCTAACCCGAATTGGATGATTTGCAATGCCAAGTTGAGCAATTGTAGTCCAGTGTTACTTGTTATCTAGCAAAACTAAAGGAACACATCCTTATTAAGCTGCATGGAGATGGGGAGTACAAGAACACAACGCTTTCTGAATTCAAGGTGAAGAGAGCCAGATTCAATGAAAAGGATACGCTCACTCTTCATTTTAATCACCAGTAAACCCTTAACCCCCCATAAAGAAGGCTTCGGTAAAAGTGCATAGGAAACTGGCATGGCTCAGTACCTCCAAGAAGGTTAAGAACCACGAGTAGATAGTACTAGATAGTGATTGGGGTATGGATAGAAATTTTTCAGCTGAGAGGCAAGGGAAAATAAGACATGCATCAGACATTGCATGTGCAGCAATGAAAGCAGCAGTCTCGGGAATTGAAGAAAGAATAAAGCTGAAGCAGTCGTTTTTCTGCGTGCTGCTGTGTCAAAGGTTCACACCAAGCACTAGCGATTCATAGCTCATCTTTTGGGCTCACCAGACAGCTTTTACTCAGTCTGTGATCTCAAAATCAAACTGCAGCTTAAAGCCAAACATGCATATATTGATGTGTTCGCACTCATAACAAATGTCTCTTTTGTGCTTAGTATTCAGGGATTTGGATAGTTTGAAAATGTGCTTCTTGTGAATGGTAACTGTCTAAATCTCTAAAATATTACAAAGGCAAGCAGAATTAATATCAACCTTGACAAAGCTAGAATTGCAGCATTCATTCAGTACACGTTAGAACTGAATGCAATTATAATTCATATTCCACTCACCACCTTTGTTATTTCAATTTCAATGTCCTGAAATGAGTCACCGGTTTTCTGCGGCGGTAACACAGGATTTTCTTTTTTTCTTGTATTTTGCCAGCACCTGTATGTGATGAGGCAGCAGAGGGGAAGAGGAAAGGTCGTCCTAAAGCAGATGAGCAGGAACTGAGAAGCATCCCTGTGAGTATCCCTCTTTGAACTGAGTGGGTGTTTGAAAGGGGGGCGTCATTTATTTGCTCACACCAACCAACCTTCTTTTTGTTCTCCTCTCCCTGACCAGGCCCACTTGATAGTCCAGTGGAAGGAAGAGTTTAAGCGTCGCTCCAGAGTTAAATGTCCGTGTTCAGGCTGCTGGTTAGAGTTTCCCAGCATCTATGGCGTAAAGTACCACTATCAACGCTGCCAGGGGGTGAGCCGGTCTCCTCTCTCTACCTTTTTCGTTTGAGGGCCGCATACAGATAAATGAAAGGCTGCAAGGGGCCAAATATTTTAAAAATTCAACTTTAATTTATTAAGCATACTAAAATGAATCAAGTAAGCAATTATATATTGTACATTATAGTTAACTTAATAAATACGTAACAGCTTTCTGTTAAAGGTGATAAGACAAATGGTTCAGGAATTTGTAATATTTTTGGGTGGTCATCAGACTTATATCTCACTAGACTAGATCCACCCCTGCACTGAACAGCAGCCACCGTATTTTTCCTTCTAAAATATCATCTTTATTCATCAGTATTTTGAAGAGATTTTTTTTGTCTTAAATAGTTTATTTGTATCTCTGATTATTTAGAAACATAAAACACATATACACCTTTTTTTTTTTAGTAGTAGTGGCGCCTATCTTTTGACACCTTTACTTCACACTCTGACTCTCTCTCAATTTTAGTTAGTTTTTTTTTTGTCGCGGGCCGCAAATGGCCCCCGGCTTAACACATCTGCTCTACCTACATAGCAATATTTGACGAACAGTGTGCTCACATTGCCCACATTTGTGTAAACAGAGGCTATTAAATGTGTTTTCTCTAAACTCCCTCCCTTTTTTTTTTGTGTTTTTTTTTTTCAGACTACAGTAGCTGAAAAGCAGAATCACGGCTGTCCATATTGTGAGGCAATGTTTGCAACAAAGGTGCGCCTGCAAAAGCACATGCTTTGGAACCACCCAGACAGGGTTAGTTTGGAGTCGAAGGATGAGCAGCTTAATAAGCTTCAGAAGACCCCCGTCAAGTCCAACACCGTAAAAAGGTAAACAAGATTTAAAGCTAAACATTTTTGCCATATAATCCAGTCTAATAATATTAGTTATACGACATTCCCTTCTGACTTTCCTTGGTTTGTGAATTCAGGCCCCTGGATAACAACCCTCCATCTCCAGTGTTCTTCAAAGTGAAAAAGACCCTGGAGGTGTCTACCCCCTCTCACAATGGAGAGCTGACCCACCAAAGGAGTGAGAGGAAACAGCACAGCCAGCCGTCGCTGCAGAGTCACCAGGCTCAGTCAGCCCACCCTCAGTTTGAGCAGTCCCAAAGCACATCCTCTGATGCAGGGGGGAGCGAAAGCGAATGCGGCAGTCTGCCGCCATCTTATCCCGATGAAGACCCAGAACGAATGAAACACAGTAAGATGAAAGTGTTTCCATATTCGCCACATGCCTCTACTGTAAGTGCTTGACCTTTTTTGTTTTCCTTTATGTGATTTCTTGAGCAAGGACGGAAGCAAAAAACACCCAAGAAGTTCACTGGAGAGCAGCCTTCCATCTCGGGAACGTTTGGATTGAAAGGTCTTGGCGAAAATATCCATCTCACCTCTGTTCCACATCTGTGGAGAGCCAGATTCCAAACTACTGTGTGTATGTGTGCTGCAGGTATGACTAAAGTGGAAGAGAAGCTGAAGGCAAGTCGCGTGAAGAGACCGGACGGGAGTGGATTTAGCGAGGAGCCTCACAGACGACCTTCAAATCAGTCCTCCGCTAAAAACGCAGCCAGCACCAGTTCAGGTGAACACCTTGATCAACTTAGAAAATGGTGGCTTGATTTTGTCTAGCCTTTTGCAAAGATGCAGTTTATCTTTGACTGAAGGTCTTTAAACAGTTTGTAATTTGCAAATTAGCAAAAATAATCCGAAATATGACTCTGCATATCAACCCAGGTTGAATTTTACAAGGCAAGAAAAATGTGATGTTGTTTCTAATCAGTAGGAGGCAGCAAAGCACATGTTTTGGACCAATTCCCTTTTTGGTTCAAAAGTTGATCTAGAAACTATCCAACCAACTGGCACACCGCAGCACAATTTTCACTATCATGGCTACTCTGGAAAACAGGTTCCTTACTGACACAATGACATCTCTTCCTCACTCGGTGAGGAAGAGATGTCATCCAAAAGCAAAACAGAGTCCTACTACAAATATTTGATTTGCTCACTCACAAGAAACAACCATTTGTTTTTTCTAGGTACAGTTGCTGACACTCAGTGGCAGAAAGCAATTTCAGAGAGAGGCGAAGTGGTGTGCCCCACCTGCTCCATCGTCACCCGAAAAACAATCCACGGCCTGAAGAAACACATGGAGATTTGCCAGAAGGTCAGAAAACGGGGGGGATATGTAACTGCATTTGCAATGCCATAACCAGTGCTTCTCAGACTGGGCTCCCCGAGCCATAACTTGGGGGTAAGTTGGGGAACTAAAGCAATTCCTCCTCCCCACCTTAGCATTGGGTCAAGGCTTACACATTGGAGTTCACAATTCGTTGTGAGCCGTGACATGATGAACACGTATCCAGAAAGACTATTTGGGGGATTTATTGCAGCAAAATTGGGAATTTGAAGCTGTGCAACACATACAGTTTAATCAGAATCAGATGAAATACTGAATTAATGATTGGCCTATATTGTATGTTTTATTTGGAATCGTAATATGGCGGCTTAATTTGACCTTCGACCCCATGCAGCTCCAAGAGGCCCTGAAGTGCCAACAGTGCCACAAACAGTTCAAATCCAAGGCAGGACTCAACTACCACACCATGGCAGAACACAACTCCAAGGTACACACCCATCAACAACAACAAAAATCACATAATTCCACTCAGCAACATTGGAGTGTAGTCTCTGTTTTGAGATTTTGTTTTTCCGGTGACGTGGAGGAATCCAGTGAATTGCACAATTTGTTAGTTGACACCACAAGCAATTACGAAAGAGGTCAGACCTACACTATGTATAGAAATCCACCACACAGTGAAACCAGTGTCGGCTTTCACTAACTTTGGTGTAGAGAGTCCGGTACATAAATGACACTTTCACGGGAGCATTTGCACTCCCATAAGCTACACTGCACAATATTTGTATGATGCATTTTAATTAGTCGCCACCGAGCCCTCGTTGAGTTTTAATCTTAGGTTTCATTAGTGAACGCAACAGACGTCCCTCAAGCGCTCACTATTTCTGCAGCTGTCTAAAGTCTGACAGCTGAGAGAGCTTCTTAAAGATATTATCAGAGCACTCCTGCATTAGAGCTTTGGGCTTTGCTGAATAATTCAAATCGGTTTCAAAAAGTGGCATGAATGTTTCATGAATGGACGGGCTGCAAACCTTGCAGCATGCTGCATGAGTTATTTTTGTGTGTGAGCATTCCTTATAAGAATGCACGACCTGCAATATTATTTAATTTATTATATATACAGTGGAATCTCGAGTTACGAATGTTTTGTTTTGCGAATAGCGTTGGTTTAGACTTGCACGATGTAAATATTAAACACGTGCCACACACATTGCAAGTGGTTCAATATTTGAAGCTCCACTGCATTTTTGATTTTTTTTTTAAAATGATAGCTATATCACAGAATTTTGCAGTGATTATTTTTCCACATGGGCTGTTCCTGTAGGTTAATAAGAACAAGTCGTTAGGAAAAAGTGTGTTAAAGACAGAATGTCCAATGTGGCTGGGATTGTAAGCCCCGTAGTAAATTGTATTTTATTTTATTTTTTATTGCTTTTTTTGCTCTTAATTTACCTTCACAAGAAACAGAAAAGTGCTCGCAAGTGTTATTAGGAAGCTAATTACTTGAAGAAATGTGGATGATATTCGCCTGTTAGTGATTTATTTGTGCAGTTTGGTTTAGTTTGACAAATAAAATGTGCATGGCGCTTTTGTCAATGGTTGCCATGGTAACATAACCAATACTAGAGGTGCCACAGTGATTTGCTTGTGAACACACCATATTAATATATTGTACAACATATAATTTTAAAGTGAATATAGCGTTGTTCTGGGGCTGTACTGTATGTCAACAGGAAACATTACCTTCCTGCATATTTTTCGACTTTGTAAGTCAAGGTAATGATCGTATTTTTCAGCCAACAAAGTGTTTGTTTTACTTAATTTCTTGTTATGAATTGGCCTTATTAGCGGCATCCTATGACAGCATAATGTGCACTCAAACTAAGAAGGTGAAAGGGAGGGCCAGGAGAAATTAATCATACTAGCAAGGAAACAGACAGCAAATCTATACGTAAAGCTTTGAGTAAATAGTTCAGGTTGAAACGGTGCCTGAACTTAGTGTTAATCATTTTTGTTGACATTCTGGTCGCGTGGCAGGGCATCGGTGTAGTGTGTAACAACACAGCATGCTGACAGAAGGACAAGGTTTGCCTCCTGAGTTTGACCTTGATATTCCATTGCGGGCTCGGTCTCTTGCTACTGTCTATCATAGAAGCATTAAGAATATGCGGTCAATATTATTTCCTGGTTTCATCAAAAGCCTTAGTTGTATATATTTGTCTGAAGTACAACAGCATGTGTTGTGTCTCAGTCATCTCAATGCGCTAACATGAGAAAACACACAAAGGTCTCTTGACTGGGATTCCCCCAGTAAGTTGATACTCTCTCCAGTCATCTGCATGTCTTTCTTCTTCGTAGCAGCTCTGCCATCTGTTGTTGTGGTCTTGGCATCAGTTGACACTCAGGTTGTACAGGTGTCATACCCATGAAAAATTAAGCCATTTAATCCTCGCAAACTGTGAACACGTGAAATGGAAAATACATTTTATGAGTTTTTGAAAATCCTTAATGTAACTTGTGTTTGTCCCCCCCCTCAGTCGTCGTGGAGTAAAGGCCAGATGGACGACGAGCATGAGGAGAGAGAACGGCTACGCCGAATACTCAAGCAGATGGGTCGAATCAAATGTCCTCGTGAGGTATGTCATTGATTTTTGTTTCTCTTGTTCTTTCCAGTGCCTCCCATTTCCAAATCTCACATCACGCTATGTTTTTTGTTATGCCAGTTGTGATTTCTCTTTTGACCTTTTTAGCACACTTCCTCTATTTCTCTTTCCTTCTCTCCTCCCTTGTATTACATGTTGCCCAAAATCATATCATTACTCCACTCTTACTCAGTTCCATCAAAAAGCAACACCAGTGGAGCAGAAAGAGAAAACTAACAGCATGTTTTTGTACTGAAAATGAAGAATATTAATTTAACCCCTTCGGACCCATAGATGATTGCAGTGGACATGACATCTTTGCCTGTTTAAACCAATAAAACGCATTTATTGGATGATGTCAACACTTCTGGTTGATGATTGGATCTTAACTAACCAATCACAATCGCAAGTTGAATTGCATGTTTATGTCAAATATGTTGCATGTAGGCTTGGTAAGTTTACACGTTACAGCCATATTATCCAGATGCCCACTATATCAACTAAAAACATTAGATAACCCCTCCAAAAAATTCCATGTTGTTCTTATGTGGGAAAAGAGTCCAAATCAGCACACACAAAAATAAATTTTGGCCCGCAGAAAAAATGCAGGTTTGAAGGGGCTACACAGTATTTTTCTTACATCCTTAACGTTCTCTTGTTAATGTGCAGGGCTGTTCAGCTCACTTCTCCAGTCTGATGGGCTACCAGTACCACCAGAAGCGTTGTGGACCGGAATTCTCTGATGTTGAGACACCCATGTTTTTATGCCAGCAATGTGGAAAAACATATCGCTCCAAGGCTGGCAGGGACTACCATGTACGCACCGAACACTCCCCAGCCATCACTTCTACTATGACAGCCCCCACCAACAACAAAGACAATCGGACCGACACCAACAACAACACTGGCAAAGAGAGGGTAATAAAGAAAACATGACATGCAAAGGAAAATATCCTATTATTGACATTGATATAGGTTTCATTGTGTCCCACTGATCCTCCAGGTCACCTTTGAGAAGTTTTCAGCAGGGAAGAGAGAGCAAAGCCAGCCTGAATGGCATGTAAAAAC
This sequence comes from Leptonotus elevatus, assembly GCF_054856555.1. NCBI lineage: Eukaryota > Metazoa > Chordata > Actinopteri > Syngnathiformes > Syngnathidae > Leptonotus > Leptonotus elevatus. The sequence goes on along the minus strand of NC_141240.1, from coordinate 35,388,698 downwards.
ACAGCTGTCCCGAGAGAAGGACAAGGTTAAAGACAGAGACATGCAAGTGAAAAACAGAGTTAAGGAAAAGGTAGCACAGAATGAAAGCCTTCCAGAGGATTTGGAACGGACGCCTAGCGGCAGAGTGAGACGCCGCTCAGCTCAGGTGGCCGTCTTCCATCTGCAGGAGATTGCAGAAGATGAGCTCGCCAAAGACTGGGGCACCAAGCGTCGTATCAAGGACGACCTGGTGCCTGACAGCAAGAGGGTAAGAGAGACTTTTTGTTACATGGTGTCACTCCTCACACACAAGTACAGGTACAATTCGTTCATATACTCAAGTTGTAAAAGATGGTGGTCACTAGTCTCTTTTTTTCAATGTACTATACTGGCCATGAACGCAGTTAATTACTACTTTCTTGTGTATAGTTGAACTACACTCGACCAGGCCTTCCCAAATTCAGCAGGGAGCTTCTCGAGACCTGGAAGACTCAAGTCAAGGAAAATGGCTTCATCTGCTGCACCAATGAAGTAAGAGCGTCTCCAGGTTTCATGAGTCACAATATGCCACAAATTTGTTTCTGTATCGAATCAAATATCAGCAATAGATTTGTGAAAGTAATGCTGCCGTTTGTTTTTGTTTTGCTCAGAACTGTGAAGCCGTCTATTCCAGTGTATCTGGACTAAAAGCCCACCTTGCCAACTGTAGCCAGGTATAAACACTCATTGGTTGCAAAACCTCGACTGACTATATTTATAGAGCACTTTAAAACAACTACCGCTGTTTTTTTTTAAGATGGAACCGAGAGACAGCAGATACAATGAAAACAGCAAAAGCCCCAGAATTGAACCCTGTGGAACACCATATGTTGCGTTATACACGTCAATCCATATTGCACATATTTGTCCAACCACTTTCAATTTTTTTGCTCAACATAGTTTGAAGGGATTACAATAATAAAGAAATCACATGATGAAATTCTTCCTAAAGCAATTTCAATGACTTTTAATACTGTTTTATTTTGTTGGGGAAATAATGTTGATTGTTATCATGGTTCTTACAAAGCTAATTAAGTCATAGGCCATACTTAGAGACAATCGTTATTCGTACGCAGTACATTTTTTGTAGTCTTTATAGCTTTTAAATGAACGCAGGGGGCTGCTTAAGCAACTAGGGAGCAGTTGGGGGTATCGGAGTTTTACTCAAGGGCACCACAGCCGTTTGTCCGGAGATTGTCTAGAACCGGGTCCCCAAGGTAGCAGGGGACAATCTTAACCGCTTGGCCACAGCTGCCACTAACCGTTCATTCCAGGTTATTGTCGGTCTTTACTGTTACAGGAGGACATCGCGGACGGCTTTTCGGATGGGTATTCATATATCACTTGTGCTTTTGTTATACAGAATTTAAGGACAGACTTGCATTCGTGTTTTGCAAGTGACCATGTTGCCAGTCTCATTTTTAGTCAAATATTGCCACTCGCTTGAGGCACTGTCGCTAGTTTGTTGTGCGAATGTGCGCCTTGTTGATAAAACGTGACCAGCTGATTAATCAACCTTAAGATTTAACTATCACTGCTTAGTGGTCGAGTCAACTAGTCATTTCAACCTTGAGTGTAGAGCAGTAAGTGATTATTCCTGACCGTTTGAAGACGATTGCTTAAAGTGGTTTCCTTCAGAGCATTGGCAAAGAACACATGCACCAAACGATGGTAATTTGTTTTTGCTTGTGTGTTTCAGGGAGGAGGTGAACTGGCAAAGTACACGTGTTTGATCTGTCAGAAGGAGTTTAATTCAGAGAGTGGTGTCAAATACCACATAAGCAAGACACACTCACAGGTGGGTCACAGACAGTTTTACCAATTGGATGCAAACTTTAAGCCTTTCCTTCTGTCTTATGTTACAATGCCTTAAAAATCGCATGTGGCTGAAGTTGATCATTGTTTTGCTTGTTGCTTGTCGTCAACACACAAACAAGGGCAAGACAGTATAAAATAATTTAAATAAAATCAATTTTGGGACATTTAAAATCGATTCTGAATTGTACTAAATGAGAATCGTGATTCTTAGGAGAATCGATTGGCACACCCGTAGTAATGACTAACACATCCCTGTAGTTGGCGGTGTTGCATCGCGTTGGATTTGAGATGAGCTCAGCTTTTGAGTAAATGATATTGAATAGGGGGTAAATCTTGACTTGTCACATTGATTATGAGAGTTAGAAATTATTATGGGGCTTAGAAATGCCAACACGTCCGAAGTTGGGTGAAATCAACACATTCTACTGTTGATCATTAACTCATTCAAACCCAAAAACGTGTAAACACGTTTTTTAATACCGTATTTTCCGCACCATAAGGTGCATCGGATTATAAGGCGCACATTCAATGAATGGCCTATTTAAAAACTGTTTCCATATATAAGGCGCACCACATTATAAGGCGCAGAGAATAGAAGCTACTGTAGTGGCTTGGGTTGCGTTAAGCATCCAATAAATGGAGCTTACTTAACCAGTATTGATCTACATATAAGGCGCATTGGATTATAAGGTGCACTGTCGGTTTCTGAGAAAATTGAGACTTTTAAGTGTGCCTTATAGTGTGAAAAATACGATACTTTGCCCTTCACTCCCAAAAGCGTGTTCATACATTTTGTTTTGGGTTTTTTAAATGTTTTTTTGTGCAAGTGCATGCAGAAGGCTTTGATGCAGCTTCTGACATGACGAGGTGGCTTCAAGCAATGGTAGTTATTATAAAAGATGGCCAGCAGGGGGCAGCAGAAGATAAGAGATCAGTCAAGGCCATGTTGCAACAAGCTCTTTTTGCCAGTGTTTTCACCAGGGATGGGCTATTAATGAAACTTGGCTATATTCTAATGCTAATTGCTGCAAAACGGAAACAGATACAAATGTACTTTTTTTCCTGATCAAAGAATCTTTCTTTTGGTAGATTCCATGTTTTTATAGCAATAGAACACAATATTCTGCGGGCCTTGCAAAATCAGTCAAAATCCAGTAAAACATCCGAGAGTAGTCTTTCCCTCTTTTGGTATGGTGGATGCTTAGTTGTGACAGGACACTGTAAAATATCTGTCTGTGAGTGAGTGAGTTATTGACTGTTTTTTTGTCTGCATATAAACATATGGTCTGCTGATCAAATGAAAGCATGATGGTCATTTAGCTGCACCTGTTCTTTCTGAAGCGCTTCTAATCAGCACTAACAATGTTTGTATTGCTTCAGAATTGGTTCCGTGCATCTGACGGTGAAGGGATTTCCAGCAGCAAGAATAAAACGCTGGATGACGACAGCATTGGAGAAGAGGTGAGGAACGGTGCCGCCACTGGGAAAAAGAGGGGCCGCAAGCCCAAAGAGCGCCCCCTTGTGGTTGGCCCTCCCCAGACACAAACTGAAGCACTCATTGATCAAAATTCAACGATTGACTCGACCCCATCCTCTGACTCAACACGGTCCCCCACGCAGAGCCCTGACTTCACAGACTTTACCGATCCAGACCCGGACCAGCAGCCCAATGGTTCCACCGTGCGACAAAACAAACCCTAGAGGCTGTCGTCGTCCGAGTAGCTCATCTTTTTTTTTTGTCAACAAAGGAACCACAGACGACGCCTGCTCCAGATGTGGTTGAACTTTGCGAGAACCGAGCACTGGGAAAACAAATTGTGGCTGCAGTTCTAAAAAAATACACGCATACTGTTTCCATTCCAGTGATCTCCTTTTATGACCCCCTATTTTAGTTCCCACACTCAGCAGGATTTCCAGAAAAACGAAATCAAAGACTTCCGCAACGTGGACGTTTTCTCAGCAGAAAGGCCGTTGCTACCGATCGGCGGAGGGTCGTTCGCTCCAAAAGACTCATGTTCACAAAACACTGAAACGTCATGTGCGCTCACATTTCTTTCACATTTATACTCTGTACATAAACATGCTTATCTCTATATAGCTACATATATACTCCTATCAACGACGTCGTCACATTCAAACATCTAACTGTCATTGATCATGCGTGCTACAGAATGTTTTGTGTTACATGTTTTTAGTCGTTCATTTGGTTTTTTGGTTTTCCCATGAAGCAAATCACATTTAAGCTCAACTTTTTTTCTTAGGTGTGTACCGCTTGGCGGGTAAATCTGCTTTGAAACCCGTAATGAAATGTGGGAAAAACAGGATTTACACAACTGACAAGCAGAAAATCTAATAATAGTGTTTTTTTGTGTGCAGTGTCAATATTTTAATCAATTTCATGAGAAAAGGAAGAAGCTTGAAATACTGTCACTAATGTCAGACCGGCAAAGACAGTTGTCTGACTTGAAGGAATAATTCTTATGAAGATCGTTGCACTGTTGCAGCACAATCACGTAGGGTTTAAAAAAAGTTTTCTAAAAAGAAGAAGCAGCCACATTTTTGGCTTATTTCTTTATCTTGAATCAAAGAGATGAGACGAGAATGAAAATATTATCTTTTGTAGAGGTTTAGGAGAGTGATCTTTTTTTCATTACAAATCATGACTCGCATCTAATAATAATAATAATAATAATATATATGAACTTAGACCTGGATGTTCAAAGATATTGCATTGCACTTTACCCCTTGTCGTTCCCCTCTTGTGATTTTGCACTCCCAGATCAACTTTAATGTGACCTAGCAGTTGTCACACAGGAACTGAAATATTTTATTCTCGGGACAGACTTTTAGATTCTATTTACGGATAATGTGATCTCTCATCCATAATCAAGCATGACTTTGAAGTTTTCACTCACCACACAAAGCCATAACTGCCACCTCCTGCAATGATAGTTTTAGATTGCGTTCCAAAAGAAATATGAATCCAATGTTATGAAATGACCACATCTCAAAAGTGTGCAATCATAGAATAGTAGAATAGATACTTGAATGCACTGTTTTATTAATGAAGTGAGCAAATGAGAGATCGGGAAAAGTTGATGAAGCTATCTAGAAGACGAGACCACACTCTTGCCAACTTCGACCTTAAACTACGCAAACGATTACTCAGCAGGTCCACTAAAACCTCCCGTCCTTACTCTCCTCCAGTTTGCACCTATAAATTTTGTTTTAATACCGTCATTTCAATCAAGCCGCGACATCACCTCTGATGAATAGCTTAATTCGAATATATACTGACACACTACGACCTTTTTATAGTGTCAAGCGCAGATGTTTCTCCATTTTTAATCAAGGTGGAGATGATTATGCATGTCTGTCTCTTTCTCTCTCTCGCTTGATGGGATGGACCACCTTCTTCTATCCAGGTTTAACTGGTGAGGATTTATTAGACAAGCACTGATTCATTTCAGAGCAGTCGAGAATGCGTATCGCTTTCGTTTTGAGTGTTATGCATCGACGGCTTGCTACTCGTCCCCTTTTCCGGGCAAGCTTTGGTGTTCCGATATAGATTAGCACTGCTTTTACCTGGGTATTTTATATTTTATTACGCCCTTTACTATCTGTCTTCCTCTGGTATGGAAAACATATCTATCCCGCAGTGTGCGCTAACCGCAACATGTTTAGAGAGCAAAGCAATACACTACGTTTAGCTAACTTTGTGTGCTTGCCAATATTTTGATATTGATGTCTTCTCACAATCGTGCGGCTTTTCTCAATTACTGACTTACTGTTTGGTTGCTCTGAAGTGCTTTTTACCACATATATTGTAGGCTTATTTGTCTGCATACACTGTTATTTTGTCATTTTTGGTTACGCTAATAAGGACGTTTTTTGTTTTTGTTTGTTTTTGTTTTTGAATACACAAGTGACATACATAGGGATTGTCCTTTATTCTTACTTATTCAATTTGGAACAACAAGGCATATGTATATGTGTTTGTTTTCTGTATTTAGTGCACTTACTATACCATGAAATAGGCTTGAAATAGGAGTGTTGTTTAAGCTTTCTAGTGATCTGGACTGTGTGTGGTGTGACTTTTGTAGCCGGACAAACAGCAGACTCAAGTGTCTTCCCTTTGTTGTTTCCTAAAACTGAGGCTAGTTCACAGAAACACAGTCAAGACCGTCTCAGGAGTTGTACACCTCTGACCGTGGTTGACTTTGTACGCTACCTACTTTTAAAGCAGTAAAAGGCATCCGCCGATGTTGCAGGTGTCATTTTATTGGATGAGAGTTTTAAGAGATAGTGTTGTAGCTCACAATGGTGATGTAGTAAAGATATCTGAAATAAAGATGTGTTGTATCTAACAGAAGTGGCTTTCTATCTCATGTGAGTTTGGACTGTTAACAGATTTCTCCCAAACGTATTGTATGAACTGTTCATTAGCCCTTCAACTATTAAATAAAGGTTTGTTGAAAAAAAAAAAAGTGTAGTCGCCTGCTATATTTGTGATCCATTAGAGTACATATTTTGTGACATGCCCATACATCTGATCTCGCATCCAACACAAACTGAGGATACGGTAATTTATTTAGATGGAAATCATCCATTTGTTTTCTATACTGCTTGTACTTCACCCTCATATTCATACCCTAAATTATTGTATCTAAAATGGAGGAGCAAGGATGCAGAATATGATGAAAATATAGAACATTGTGTCATTAATGTGTCAAGTAAGCCTTCAAAAGAAAAGTTATTTTTTGTTTAATTTTCTACCCATACATAACATATAGGCAAACACTAAGATAGCGATTATATTGATTTGTAAACTTTTGAGTATTGTTTAAGTATCTCAAGAATGGGCCTAGAGTGCCTTTTTTTTTTTAAATCAAAATATGGTAACACTATAATGCAAGTAGAGTGTGTGGTTTAATGAGAAATATTTTCCCCCACATTCTTTGAATCTCCACATTAAGTTATTTGATAAAACGAGTCATTTTGAACATGTTGCCTCTTGTATTTTCAGAATCAATATTGAACATTTCGTATCTGTGTTGCCACAATGTATATTCACTCTTCAGTTATGTCATACGGTTTGAAACTTCTTGTCTATTAAAAAAAAATAATAATAATAAGTCACGAAAATTATTCAATTCCACTGCCACATACATGCCCAGAAGTCAGTCAGTCAGTCTCCCCCACCCCTTTTAGGAAAGGCTCAATGGCTTCAAGGCGCTGTACAGTACAGTCCATGCTATTAACGGGCGAGCAAAAGCGCACAAGAGTTGCATTCTGGGACTTGAAGTTCAGTCTGTATTCGTTGCCGCTATCTTCCAGTCTTCTGGCAAACCAGATGCCTACATCTCCCACAAAACCCCGGGGCACGTTGTCAATAGATTAGCAATGTCTGGCGTTAGCAGGGAAGAAAGGCTCGCCAAGATGGAACAGGGCGACAAAACCTCAAACAGGTAAAGATGCATAAGAATTTGTGACGCTCGTCTTACAAACTGAGACTTAATGACAAATGCCGAGAGATTTTTATTCGAGTGCAGTACGAACAGTTGTCATCAAGGAAATATGGCCTGGCGCACACGCGTACTTCCAACCAGTGACTACGTTATTATAAACGAAGTCAAGATGTGAATTTTACGGTTAATATGATGTCTAGTCATGCTTTCCTCTCGTTTTGCCTGTTCGCTTGGAAAAAAAAAACCCTGAAAAGAGCTCACGATGACACGTTGAACGTTATTTATCGTGTGAAAGTTTCAGACGAAGTCATGATTGTTGTGTTTGTTACGGTAATTGTAGCAATATTAGCAAGAGTAATTGCGTCTATGTTCACTTTTCCGATACGTTTATATGAAGGCTGAAGAGTGAGCATGTGGTTGAGAAACTGTCATGTTGAGCCTGCTAAAGGTACTCGATTAGGCCACAAGATGGTGGTACTGCATTGATGTGTCTGTCCACTGAGGCTGTGCTTCCGTTTCAAGGTAGTGAATGGCTCACCAATGACAAAGGGAAGAAGGAGGAAGCCTTTAATAGTTTCATTTTAGAGGTCACATGGGGACCGTGAGAGCAATGGACATTCCCGAGTTTACGTTACAAGTCGAAATATTCTTCGTAATAGTCTCATAATAGTCTTTAAAAAGGTGATGCCGCTATTGATCTAAACACTGGATATCGGTGCCGATAATCGGCCTGGCAGATAATCGGTCTTTTCCCACCATGGTGCTTTCAGATCCGGCTTTAATTTGTTCCGTTCTCCATTGAAATGCCAATTATCTGTTCTCGCACCCCCAAAATAAGAACACATAGCAATTTATTACTATACTTTAACTCATTCACTGCCATTGACTGCTATAGACGTCAAAAATTCATCTGAACTATTTCTATTAGTTTAACATTTTTTCCCACTTTTGTTAACAAGACTATGAAAACCTAGAGAGAGAAAAAATATTGTACATTTAGAACAGATATACATTTTTTGATTAATTGTCAGTTAACTAGTGAAGTCATGCGATTAACTATGAATAAAAAAAAATAATCGCCCGACGCCCCTAATTTCTTTATAATCTTTTCTTTAAAATAAAATAATTAAAATTACTTTAAAAAAAGAAGAAAAGGTTATTAAAAATTAGGGGCGTCAGGCGATTCAAATTTTTTTGCAATTAATGGCATGACTTCACTAGTTAACTCACGATTAATCATACATTTTATATCTGTTCTAAATGTACATTTATTTTCTAGGTGTTCATACTCAACAACAAAAAAGTTAACAAAAGTGGAAAAAATGTTAAACTAATAGAAATAGTTCTAATAAATTTGTCACATCTATAGCCGTCAATGGCAGACTCATCTATACAGGTTGCCAAGGCAAAGACACAGAGATGGGAAGGATGTGCTGCAGGTTAGGGTGATAAAGGGTAGGGATGGAAGTGTGTTGACAGATGCCAGTAGTGTGATGGGAAGATGGAAAGAGTACTTTGAAGAGTTGATGAATGAGGAAAATGAGAGAGCACAAAGAATAGAAGAGATGGACCAGGAAGTAGCAAAGATTAGTAATGATGAAGGTCAGAAGGAGCTGCATTGTGTCTTCGTAGATCTGGAGAAGGCTTATGACAGAGTGCCCAGAGAGGAACTGTGGTTTTGTATGATAGAAGAGTTTCAGCTCAAATGAAAAAAAAGGTTTAAGTTTATAAAACTGTGGTGAGACCAGCCATATTGTTTTGTCCGGGGACAGTGCCACCGAGGCAGAGCTAGAGGTGGCAAAGATGAAGATGCTGAGGTTCTCTTTGGGAGTGACCAGGATGGATAGAATCAGAAATGAGTACATCAGAGGGTCAGCACATGTTAGAGGCTTTGGAGATCAAGTCAGAGAGTCCAGACTGAGATGGTTTGGACATGTCCAGAGGAGAGAGAGTGAGTATATTGGCAGAAGTTTCCAAATGCCAGGCAGGAGGTCTAGAGGAAGACCAAAGAGAAGGTTTGTGGATGTAGTTAAAGAGGAACATGAAGGTAGTTGGCGTGAGAGCAGAGGATGCAGAGGGCAGGGTTCGATGCAGGCAACTGATTCGCTGTGGCGACCCCTGAAGGGAAAAGCCGAAAAGAAGGTGTGCACTCTACTATTCATTGAGAAGAGGTCTCAACTCCTCATTTCATCAAGGCCGCACTAATATCAGTCGTTCTTCGCGGTGTGTTCTAGCGGATGTCCGTTGCTTCAAAAACCCCACCGCCACATAGATGCTAATTGTGGTTCCCATTTAGTGTGTTAGCGTTAAGCTAGTGGAGGCGTTTGTGGTTGTTTGAAATACAACAAAGTGAAATTGTCTTTAATGTTTAGTTTGATGATAACCTTCAGATGAAAGCAGCAATGAACTTGCTGTAGCCACTCTTTTTTTTTGGGGGGGGGGGGGGGGGGTATTGACTAATGTTGACTAACCAAATTCATCTGCGACTGCCACGGTATAACACTTGTATCTCAAGTTTGTGCCCATGAGTCAGTCGGCCCATCAGCGGCTTGTACCTCGAAAAACACATCAATATAGTTGAACCCAATAATACAATTATTGTTCATTTTACACTATTGCACCCGGAAAGGGCGCTTTAGACTAATGCCGGAGAGACTGTAAAACTCGTCCCCAGTTACTCTCTTCTTGTCTTTGGCATTTCAGCTTGGCAACGGCACCGCTCCATTACTTAATTTCAACACGCTCGTCCGTTGTGATGGCTTGGACTGCGGCGACTCTCTGCACTCACGCTTGACATTTTAGCCAGGAAGCAGCTCTTGCGACATCTGCAAGTATTTGGCGACGAACTCCGCCGATCTCACTCGTATGTTGGTTCAAAACACACGTTGTGGCGTGTACGCTTTCCCCCACGCTGGCAAACAATTATTTAGGAATGTCTCTGATGTGAACACATTGATCTGTTTGTGTGTTTTGACTGTGGTGGGAGGGATCGGTGTCAGCTGATGAGAAGGGCGGGAGTGTTGGATTTCATCATGCTGTTTATGAAGTGTGTGTGTGAGAGAGAGAGAGAGAGTGAGTGGTGAAAAGACGGTGCTGGATTTCATCATGCTGTGTGTGTGTGTGACTCTGGTGTAAAGCAGTGTGAGACACCGGAGTCCCACTCCCTGCAAGGTGAAAACACAACTTCCCTCCCTCCCTCTTCAGCCTTCTCCAAACTGTCGATTATTCAGACGCTAGCCTGGAAGAATAACTTTGTTTGTTCCGTCTTGTTTTCCCCTCGCCAGCTCTTCAGTCCTCCTCAGCCAGCCCCCTGTCTCGGTCCTCCTCGCTACTTATTTCAGCCCCAGCTGCGGCGTGCTCGCGCACTGTCAAGCACAGATGACAGGCGCGCCGCCGGAAGCGCGCCCACGGCCGGGACAGCCGCTATTAATACCGCCTAATGAAGTTAGCTGCGAGTACGGTTCGTCCTCTCGCATTTGCTGTTGGCGGGTAGGAGGAGGAGGAGGAGGAGCGTGGTAGGGGGGGCGGTGTTGTTGTTAGACGGTGAGCGCGCCGCAGTGCCTCCCTGCTCCGTGCGCGCTGCCCGGCCGAACGGAAGGAAACGGAAAGCATGTTGTAAAGTTTCGTTTCTCTTCCAAGCTGATCCTCAACTCCCCCCTTTGGCACACCGCGGCTCACTTTTGATGTGCTGCACCACAAATGCAGCAGAGTGTGTATGTCCAACATATGAAATCACATTAAAGTGGTGGAAGTCTCCCTTGTCTCTACGTATGAGCTTGCTACCGAATTACTCAGGAGCCAGAATATCTGGCTGCTGGACACTGACATCTGATGGCCGGTAAGTGCACTTTATTTGATTGATTTGTAATATATTGTAGTGTGAATGGGATTGACTGGGGAGGGAGTAGTCTGCCCAAAGCCTGCTTAGTGTAGAAAAGGGATGGATTGGATTTGTCTGACCTATTGTATTTATTATTGAGCCTACACGACTGTATGTCTCTTGTTGTAAAATGTAAACTCCGTTCATTAGCTATACGGAGTGTACACAACTGTACGTCTTTCGGGTGTTTGTTGACATGCTTGGTTGTGACACTTGTGTTTGCAGTTCTGTTTTCATTTCACTGTTCCAAAACCGCTCCGAATGATTGTGTGGTTTGAGTCACAAGTTTGTTCGGTGATTGAACTCACAACAGTAGTATCTCAGATCATCTGTATCCATTGAAATGAATGGAAATGCCAATAATCTGTTCCAGCCTCACCAGGAAAAGTAGCATGCTGTAATATTGTATATAATATGCAAACTAAAACACAAAAACAAAAAAATAACATCACTGGATAGAATGTGGAGACTTTAAATAGTTTATGTATCATGATGTGGTGCAATCCAATTCCTTGTTCTACTCCTTACGATGTGCCCGCCTAGGCCACTAGAAGGCAGTACCTATAATGTAGTCATGCAGACAACTACTACTACTGCTGCTGCTATTTCTGTGAGTGAGTGACACGATAACATGCTGTGCCATTAGTCATTTTCTGTCAACTATAAAGAATATATTACATGTATCAATGTATACGAGGTAATTTTCATATCGGCCAAAACCTATACAGTGGTACCTCGGAGTTTGAACTTAATTCGTTCCTGCAAAGTGTTCAAAGTCTGAATTGTTCAACCTCGGAAACATTTTTTCCCATAGGAAATAATGTAAATGCATTTAATCAGTTCCCAAGCTCCAAAAACATAAAATTCCTATTTTAATTTATATTTGTTTTTTACATTTACAGTACAGTACAGTATTTAAACAATACAAATACCTTACCTTACCTCTTGTGGTGTGATGGCATCAGTGGATGATAAATACTACGTTATTGCTAGCTTTAGTTCAGGGCTGAGTTTGTGTATTTTACATTGGGCATATTTGATTTATGAGGTTTTAAGCCCGACGCCAGCAATATGCCTGTGGGTATTGTTGTTCTTATTGTTTGTCTACATGTCTTGTTGGTCCACTGTTTGTTAAAATATAGGTTGCTTGACAATCAATGCTAACCCTGAGCATATTAATGGGGTTGTGCGTTTGTCAGCATGAAGATAAGCGGACTTTACTTAGGCAAAGCAATCAGTTTGTATTAAATACACAAGGTTTAATTCTTTGGTGTATTAAATACACAAGGTTTAATTCTTTGGTGTCTGCTTTTTGAGTTCACAGCCATCATACAGTGCTCGTATCTCAAGTTGGCACTCGCGAGTCAAAACAACAAATTGGAGCTCAAAAACTCGTATCTCTAAAACTTGTATGTCGGGCCACTTGTATCTCAAGGCATCACTGTATCAGCTTTGTGACATTCATGCTTAATGATTATTGCAAATGTGACCGACTCAGCAAGCACCCAAATTGTAAAAAAAAATATCCTGGAAAAAGTCGTTTAAACTAAGTTGGTTCTCATTGGGTATTTTTGGGTTTAACACAAATGTGTTTTTTTTTTCATACCAGTGTTCAACATGTCCGCAGGAATTCTTGCAAGACTACAATAAATGTGGTGTTTTCCTCACCCGTGACTGGGTTGAACTCATGTACGGCGTCAGCAAAAAACCAACACAGCCAATAAGTTGAAAAATAAACATATCAAAAGGCGAGGTAGTTACAATACAACCCGGTGTTATATTTCAAACTGTTCTTTGCGGTTTGTTTTTGACCTTGGGTAAGATTTGTGCTTGAAGGCCCCTCTGCCCTCTTTGAACAGTGACTGATCATCAGTGTATGCACTGTAAAGCATGCGACTGTAAATACAGAAGTGCATGATTCAGCATATTCAGCGGCGACGCTAATCTTTTATTGCACCCCGCTTTGGTTTTAACGGATAACACACCAAGTGGCTGCCGTGTGTACGTACCTACGTACCGTGTGTGCGCTCTCACTGACTCCGTCCGTGACCCCGCACCGATAAGATAAATACTTGTGTGCTTCACCTCTGAACGCTCCACCTGAGGAGGTGTGTTGCCAATATAAAGCTGGCTGGAATGACTTGAGAGAAAAACACGGAGGTACCTGCGTACGAGTGCATCGGTACACTGACAGTTTTGTGGAACAATGGCGGCTGGCTTTTTACAGTCCTTGCTGGGTGAAGTGTGGATGTCTCGGATAATGCAGTAAGTGCGGGCCGCACAAGATGGGCAAGTTGTGAAAGGGGAAATTTTTTCAAAGTTTGTATTTGTGATCTTTTATCTAATGTATTGTTGTGCACATTGAAGACTGGACTGGAGATGCGATGACCAATCACCAATGAATCGATTGGTAAATTAATCAGCATTTACTTTGATAAGTAATCGTTGAAAGACATTGTTAATTTAGGGCTGAAGGCTAATGATTAATCTTTTTTGTAAAAAAATTTTGCTGACATTTGGGCAATTTTAAGTTAATCGTCTCTAAATGAATAGTCAATAATTAAAAAAGTCGTGATTAATTTGATATTTGATTAGTTGTTAAATAATAATTTCATTGTTACACCTCTGTTTAACTTGAAATTGTTCAAATCCTCGCAATTTTTACCTCTAAATGTTTTCCAATTTTGTAGTCTAGCAGACTAAACAAGCTTTTATTTTGGAAAACATTGTCAAAAAAAAATAATTTTTCTGACGTTACAGACCAAAAGACAGTAAAACAATCATAATCAATGTTTGTGCATTTTTTTTATTGTCAATTTGAAATAATGTCCTGTTTTTGAATAAAGGGATGGATTATAAAAATAAATATATTTCATCCGATGTATCCATTGATTAAAAACCAAATTCAACGAATCCGCTTTAGTTGCAGCCTCAGCCTTGAATCTTGAACAGCCTTATACCTCGTGACCCCTTTTTTTGTGATGACACACTGTGGTTGCAGTCATCGTAGCCTCACTCAGCACTCCGCATGCACATTACTCATTAGCGCAAACAGCTGAGCTGTTGTCATGGATTCGGGCCACTTTGTGTACTTTGGCTCCTGTTGCAGTTGCTCTGGATTGGCCGAAGCTATTCATGCTGCTAAGAACTAAACATTAACCCTCAATTAGCAGAAACTCAGCACATACTGGATCTTGTTTACTGTTAACATGGCGACCAGTCTCACAATGATGAGCTGGTTGTCTTGGGATTTTAAGCCTCTGTCATACAGCAACCCGATATTGTTATTCCAATGAACCTACAATGGCCAATTACAGCATTATGACCATTTGCACAATCTCATGAGAGACACGCTCAATTTTGACAGGCAATGTCACACAGGTAGTTTTAAAAAAAAAAATCAAACTCGTGGTGTCTCATAAGATGGGCGATTATGGAAAAAGAATGAGAATCATAAATATTTTTTATTTATATTGAAATCACAGTTAATTAAAAAAATGATTATTCATGGCTTTCAAAGGTTTGTATTTATTCTACTACTATACTCTTCCATTTCTCAATGTCTATATTTTTGTTTTCACAATTATTACTCGCCTGTCTTATCTTGGACGTCCAGTATCGAATTCCATGCCAGATAATGTGGAAATGTGTGTTGGTACAACAATAAAAATTCCTTGAATCCTTAAAAACCAGTTGAAATACATCTTTAATCAATAAAAATAAAAATACATTCCTAGCAAAGTAAAATCAGAATATACTGAAATAATAGCAATAGTAAAATAAATAAATAAAAACAAATACTGGCTGTTCCTGCTAGGGATGTAACAATATTCAAACATCACGATACATTATTATCACGATATGAAGGTCACAATACGATAATTATCACAATATTGTGGGGAGGTTGGCGATACAAAAAAATATTATAAAAATATGAATATTATATATAAATATAATATATATATTGAGGCACTTAGTTGCTAATGCAAGCACACATTGAGCTCCTACACATATTGACTATGTTCACAAGCATTCCCCTTCATTTGCCCATTAGCGTGACATAGAAGGGCCAAAACATGCCTTGTGAAATTTAAACTGCACAAAAAAAAACTAGCCACTAGAACTGCACAAATGGAAATCAACCCAACTTTTTAAACAGATGTTCTGCTTTTAATATTGTGACATGACGACGACGATATATTGTGGCAGTTTTAATATCGTGATATTGCCATTATTGTTACATCCCTAGTTCCTGCTGTGTGCATGTTGACCTTGAAGGGGCAGTGTGACGCCATGCATGCATGGAGTACACGCAGTAATAAAAGTAGTAGAAGAAATTTTTTTTGATTCAGCTCTTAATTTTTCACACATTGGGGAGAATGTGTGCCTTTGAGTATTGTTTTATTACCTGTGAGTGAATATTTATTATTTGAAGGAATACCACTTCCGGAGGTTAATGCTTATTTCCGCTTAGCATATCAATGGGATATGACATCAACTTTAACTGGTAGCATGTAAGAATAATTCCTCTACTGAGTGATGATAACAAGCTTTGATTGTGTGTTTGCAGTGGAGCTGGCGATGGCTCACTGGACCGCCTCCTCCCCTCGGTAAGCACGGGCCTTTCACCGAGGAAAAGGACCACCAGTCAGTGCAAGTCTGAGCCGCCTCTCCTGCGCACCTCCAAGCGCACCATCTACACTGCTGGGCGTCCCCCCTGGTACAACGAGCACGGCACCCAGTCCAAAGAGGCCTTTGTCATTGGTAGGATTCGTCATGCACGTGCACTGTTAAGAACTGATGTTTGTTTGCTGTTTACGTACTTGTATTTATTAAGCAACATCTCATTTGTGTTTTGGGTTCTTGTTTGTTATTATATTCGACAATTCATCATAAATGGGCTTGGCAAACGCACAGCTTTTTCTTTCACAAGGCTGCTAATGCTAGCTTAATGCTAATACATGGACCTGCTAATGAGTAGCATTGATGTTTTAACCTTGAACAAATAAAAGCAAATGCAGCTATAACAAAGTGCTGTATATAATAGATACCGAACAGAACACAAATGAAATAATGTAACAAAAATAATCTAATTGAGTAAATATGTAGGGGTGGGAATTATTAACATGGTGTGGCAATGGCTGTGTGCAACAGCATAAAAAAAAATCACATTGTGTCACAGGTCTGTGTGGCGGCAGTGCTTCGGGAAAGACGACAGTTGCTCGAAAAATCATCGAAGCCCTCGACGTTCCTTGGGTTGTCCTCCTCTCCATGGACTCCTTTTACAAGGTATGCAACAGCTCGTGTACACCCGTCAACATTTAACAGGCCTTTCTCTGCGTGGCCCCTGAGACGACATTTTAACACGGACTAACCTGTTTTTCCCTCCCATTTTTTTAATTTTTTATCTCTCTCTGGTCAGACTGGTTAGTCCCCCTGAAGCAATATTTTAGTGCTGTCGTTAAGCGTGGAGAATAGCTTAAAAGATTAAAATCTGAAAGGCAGGATTTCATACGGAGTGAAGTGAGGAAGGGCCGTGGTTCCCAGAACTTCCCACTCCTCCATGTGCTGCGGTTATGTAATCCTGTCACTGTGACCATGGGCGCTGGGACCCGCCGCAAGCGCCAACTTTCACACTGCTGTGTCCGGAGGGCGACATCTAAAACGTTTCTGGAATGTGTTTTGACTCGAATTCGCACGTTTCGACACACGAGTCGGGTCACACAGAGCATGTAAAATGATGGTCTCGACTCATTTCTTTTCTTGAAGAAGCCTCTCAACATCCAAATAGTTGGCAGCTCTGGAGTTTTAGCGTCTGACCACCCTGGTGTAGAGGTCACCGTGGCGTGTGATTAAATTTAGTTCTACTCACTTCTTCTGCTGTTGCAAAGGAATTTGTGTGCAAGTGTTCTTGAAATGCTGCTTCACAATCACACGCACGGCAATAATTTTTTTAAACAAGAAAAATCACTTTCTATTGAGACCTGTTTGGCTAGCATACAAAGTCTTCTTTTTTTTTGTATTTGAGTCACGAACAGTAAACACACTTGTTCGTTTTGGTTTTGTTTTCCTAATTTAGCTTTTTTTTGTATGTTGTTGTTTTGCCGTGGCTTTCCATACCGAAAAAGTCCTATTTTCCAAAAGGCATTGAGAGAAAAATAGACTAAGATCATGGCAGTTCAATGCATTTTTAATTTGAACAACAATATTTCTTTATTTATTTTTTTGTGGCAAAAATCATAAATCTTATCTGAACTTAAATTCTTAGAAATTCAATTTTAAACATATCTGGCAGTCAGTTTCATCTTCTTACCACCAACTAAAATGAAAAGTGACAAAATATTCAAAATGAGGATACATATAAACAAAAGAAGCTATGAACACGTTTTTTTTTCTTTTTAGGATGTATTGCAGCGTTAACACATATATATATATATATATTTTTTTTTTTTTTGTTACTACACGTCCTTGTGGCCGCAATCAGCAGGGTTTTACTGTGGAAATCATTTTGTCATTGTGCTTGGACAGTGATTGCATCATTGCAGGCATGCAAGAATGATGTTGGATGAATTATTTACGGAACGTGTCCCTCAGGTCCTCTCCTCAGAACAACAAACCCGGGCTGCCAGGAACGACTATAACTTCGACCACCCCGATGCCTTCGACTTTGATTTGCTGACACACACGCTTCGAAAGCTCAAGAAGGGCAAGAGTGTGAAAATCCCCGTGTATGACTTCACAACTCACGGGAGACAGAAGGAGTGGGTAAGGAGCAACGTGCCAAATCATCAGTTATTGTGTATAGTGTTCTCCCATTGTACTACACCCTCACTATTTTGTGTTTTTGTTTAGTTTTTTTGTATAGGCTTTAACTGTCTGCATGTTTCTTTGTATGCTATTACTGTTTTTGAATTTTTCACAAGCAATTGCCATATTTATCCACCATAGAAAACAGTGTATGGAGCCAGTGTAATCATCTTTGAGGGGATCATGGCCTTCGTCGATAAAGAGCTCTTGCAGGTAAGGCCAAGGTTGTTTTTCTCTAATAACATAATATGATCAAATATGCTCTTCCTTGCATGCATGCATTTTTTTTTTGCCCTGTTATTGCATTCATCTGTACCATCCAGTATTGTGTGTGTGTGTGTGCCAAAATATGAGCAAAAGATTCTAACCGAAACTTAAAGCAAATTTTCATTTTCATTTGAAGTTGCTGGACATGAAGATTTTTGTCGACACTGACTCAGACATCCGTCTCGTGCGGCGGCTGAGGAGAGACATAACCGAGCGAGGCCGCGACATCGAGGGCGTCATCAAACAGTACAATAAGTTTGTCAAGCCAGCCTTTGAGCAGTACATTGAACCAACCATGCGCCTGGCGGATATTGTGGTGCCTCGCGGTACGTTCGCCGTCCACGCACACACAATTGCATGATTTACTGTGAACGGGAAAGGGAAGCATAATACTCTGGTGGCATTAGACGAGAAGTTGTTTTTAGGTTATTTTCATATTCCCGATATCGACACGCTTCTCTATTATCATCCCATCAGGTGGCGGGAACATGGTGGCCATTGATTTGATAGTGCAGCACGTCCACAGTCAGCTGGAGGAGGTGAGAAAGTGCATGCATTCCACCTAAAGCGTGGACACGCAGGGAACACGTCATGTCAGTTAATTATAAGTGTACGAGTTGAGACTTGGGCCCTCTCCTTGCTAGTTTTGTTTACTGTTTCTTGGGTTTAGGGTTTAGTTAACAGCCTGTCAAGTTCTTTCGCACCAAACTCATAAGAGAACGTCTTTATGAACCATAATTATTATTTTTTTAACTCTGTCCCAACCCTGAGAGATGAATTAATCCAGTAAAAGGCCTTTCTCATTACTCCTTTCCATGTATTTGAGAGTGCTTGCCTTACTCTAGCACTCCCTCTAGTGGTTAGAAGATGTGCTGCACTTAAAGGGATCATTGTGAATTAGCAGTCTTTGTCTTATTTTTGATGCCTTACCAGAGCTATTATATTGTTTCCATGTAAAAAAATAAATAATAATAATTATGTAGAACGATAATTGCCCGTAATTAGGAGAAATTACCTCATACAACTGTTACGAATTCTCACCCAAAGCCTAACCCCCGCCCCCCCAACATTTTATAGTACATTTGTTCACATGTGACAGTCCTGTTGCCGTCACAGGATGGACAATTGCTGAGCAAGATATGAGATATCTAAACAAGATCGAACCAGAACGAGTATGGGGCATTGTGATTTCCTAGGAATAATGCTATCATTAAAAAATTTAACACTTACAATATGTTATTGTAGGTGTAGTTTGCACTTTATTGAAAGCTGTTCTTATGTATTTTTAACCAGTCATGTAACTAATAGATTCCCCCAAAATATTAGACCCCGTATAAAACCACAATAATGTATATATTCTTGAATTAATAACCCGAGTAGTAACATTCATCAAATGACCTTTATTGACGTTATAAAGGCAGGATGCAGCTCTTGTTAGCTCTCATACTGTGTGTGAATATATATGTTGAAGTCGTATGTTGTGGCTGCTTGTTATACATTGGCAGTTTCTCAAACAGACGTGCAGTGAAATCTCTCGTGATTGATTTAGTAGAAGCACATTACGCTTTTATTGTCCCCTTCTCCCCACATGTGCACTCGCACACTCATGATGAATTGCTCTCCCGCTCTTTCCCCACCACACTGTCATCCCGCCACCTTCCACGGCTCTCAGCGCGAGCTCAGCGTCAGGTAGAGTGGCCTTTAATCCTGTCTTATCATCCATCCTCTCCTCAACATCTGCCCTCTGCCCCGACTGCTCCTGCATTCTCTTCCTGCTCGACGGGGAGAAAGAGAGGGAAGCAGCCAAACCTCTGCCTTCTCCCGTCTGCTGGCTGCTATGTGACATCACCAGACACCACAAATGTTGACCAGAGCAATTCAAATTCATTATTGGACAAAACTGTCAAAGTTGTGTTAGAAGGTCCCATGGCACAATTGTTTTTTCATAGTCTTTGATGTCATTTTATTGGCGTTGCAAGGTGTTGGTAACATGTTCTCAGGATGCACCGTTTCTTGAAATGGCGGATTTCTCATAAATTTTTCATATGTAAATCGGATCGCTCTTCTCCTTAAATTGAATATTGTCACCTTCTTAAAATAATTGCCTTAGTCCTTTTTTTTAACCTAAATTATCTCCCCATTTTTGTGTGTTTCCTGATAAATCTGAAAAAATGACTTAGGCGATTATTTTAAGAAGATATGGAAAACAACTTTCCTCTTATTGGTAGTTGGCGCGATACATCAGCATCTTTGGCGGCCATGTTGGGAATTCACCAAATATTGCTGTAAAACGCATGTATACATTATTTGCTGTATTTTGTTTATGGGCTGCTGCCAGCTATATCCTGCTCGCCTAAAGAGGAAGTCAACCACCCCAAAAAAATTCTTGGCAACAATATGTTAGTTGCAGCCCCACTAGTCTAAATACGGTATTCTGGTTAATATTGCGTTAGTGGGAAATTAGTTAAGCAGCGAAATCCAGCATATTTGGATATTTTATTAATATCAGGAGGCGGCCATTTTGCCACTTGCTGTCTGGTGAAAATGACATCACAGTTGCTCAGGTTTCAGTTAACAACCAATCACAGCTCAGCTTAAAAAAAAAACAGGTGAGCTGTGATTGGTCTTTGCCTGAGCTCTGAGCAACTGTGATGTCATCATCAGTCGTGGCAAAAGGGCCGCCCCCTGAGATGGATAAAAACAGCGGGATTTTGCTTCACAACTCATATTCCCCAAATGTAATATTAATCAGAATGCCATACTAGTGAGGTCACATATAACATATTATTGTCAAGAAATGAAAATGCTTAGGAGTTTCTCTAAAAATGCATTTAAGCCCTTTATTAACCCCTCCGAGATTGAAGTTCTAGCTTTCTAAGGAGCAGGTGTTCAGCCGTTCAGTTGAGTGGGCGTGTACCAACCAAAGCGAGCAGGTGTGTTGCAAGCCTTTATTACATACAGTCGACAAACCGAATATGTCCAACTTAAATTATGTCACAGACTCATTTTGACCGACATTATGCACAAAAGTGGACTTTGTTGGCATGGGACCTTTAAGAAAAGTAGCGCCGACTTCACTGCTGAAGTGTGTGAGGTGAATGTGGAGCAGCCAGCATTTGATTTCATCTTGGTCTTCCCTCTTTTCGACAAATGACAACTCACACACACACTCTTGCTGCCTCCTGTGTCTACAAATTACACCCCCAGCGCAACGTTTGACCCCTCATAGAGACGGCAGTAAAGTGAGAGTGACTATAATTTACCAGCAAACCAAAAACAAAATGTTGAGCGGCAGATCTTGCGACAGTTGCACACATGATCGACCGCTGAGAGTTTCCAGTGGCCTCGCTGCTAAGTGCTGGCTTTTTCTTTCCATTGGGCCACAGAATCTCGCCCCGGCACACACAAAGGAAGTGAGATGAAATATCAACTTCCACCGCTCTAAACTTTGATGCAATGAGTGCCACGCTAGCTCGTGTGCCACCCACGCATTCGCAGCCACAAGTGAAAATCTCCACAAATAAGACGCTCATGGTAAACATGTATGCTGTCTGTTCTTCACTCTGATTGGCCCGTCATCCATTCACCCATCTTGATGTTGTGCCCTTCCATCTCTCTTCCCCTTACCTGTTGTTCTCCATCTTTTGTGTCCCCTCCGTTGTGTTTCGTCGAAAATTGCCCGTAGAGGAAACTTCGCTGGGATATGTGAGCAGATTTGCTATGATTTCTTTTTCTTTGCATCTGGCTAATGCGTAGCTCAGTGACAGGGTTGGCATCATCTTAGTCACCGCCACTTGCATCACTACTTGTAACAGTGTGTGTTCACTTTGCAGCCAAAGGGTAACACCCCTCGGTTAACAGCTACCACATTCAAACCCATGTAGTTTTACTGTGTGTGGGAATTTTGGAAAATTATTGCAATTCATTGAGACCAAAATGTCAAATAAAAAAACATCCATTTTAAAAGATTTTGAACTTTTACTTTAAATGAATTCTATTGCCTTGGTCTCTCTCCTGTTGTAATTTTCTACCAAGCGAGGCTAACAAGGACACTGTGTGCTTTGCATTTTTGTCTTTCTGCTTTTTGTAAATCAACCCTAAATCTGTTTGTACTCTTTTTCAAATTTGTTGTGCCTCTTTGCATTCACACTACTTACAAGTTTGCGTGTGTTTTTTGGACTGAATGTGTGCTTTTGTGAACGTGCACGTTTTGCACATTGGAGGGTGCTAATGCCCACTTTTTTTTTTTTGTGCTCCTCTCAACCCACTGCTTGTTGCCGTGGCAACAGGGCAGCCCTGGCCTCCGCACACCAAGCTCAACCGCTCCCCCAGACTCTCAGCGTTTTGGAGAGTACACCCCAGGTCAAAGGCATGCACACCATCATCAGGTACAATCAAGGACACGACTTTCCACCGCAATAAAAAAACGTCAGCCTGCACATAGCGTGTACACTTTTCTTTTCCATGTCACCTCGTTTAGGAACAAAGAAACCAGCCGGGATGAGTTCATCTTTTACTCCAAGCGGTTGATGCGTCTGTTGATTGAGCGAGCGCTTTCCTTCCTGCCCTCACAGGTGCTTAAACACAAGACACACAATTGATTCGTTCATTTTGTAATCAATGCATCATTTCACACCGACAAGAACGTGTGAATTTAATGTAGGCCTATTCAATGGCAAACATTTGAATCTTTCAGAGAGATTGTTTTTTTCAGGTGCATACCTCATTTTGATTGTGTAGATCCATTTGTTACTTTTAAATTATGCAGACTAGTGAAGGAAAACAAAAGGGTAAATAAAAACTAAATTCAAAAGCAATATGTGTTAATTTTAGTTTTCTTCAGCGCAGATTTGATTTGTCTACCGCTACATTATTTTTATATATATATATATATATATATATATATATAATATTTTTTATAGCCTGGTTCACATCCACAAGAAGAGTCCAATATATTTACAACTTTTTTTATTTCTTTATTTATTATGTTTTTTTTATTTTTATAGTTTCCTAATATTAGTGGGCGGCAGGGTGGGTGGATGACTGATTAGCACGTTTGCCTCCCAGCGCAGAGGACGTGAGATCGAGTCCGGGCTTCGGCCTTTCCTGGGTGGAGTTTGCATGTTCTCCCCGTGCCTGTGTGGCTTTTCTCCGGTTTCCTCCCACATTCCAAAGACATGCATGGCAGGTTAATTGAACGCTCTAAAATTGTTCCTAGGTGTGATTGTGAGTGTGAATGGTTGTTTGTCTCTGTTTGCCCTGTGATTGGCTGGCAACCAGTTCCGCCTACTGCCCGAAGCCACCTGGGATAGGCTCCAGCACCCCGCGACCCTAGTGAGGAATAAGCGGTTAAGAAAATGGATGGATAGTATTAGTGCAACTGTATAGTTTTTGGTTCCATTTTAAAATAGACTGAACATTTACAACAAAAAAATGTAAGGCATTATTTATTAACATGCTGCAAAGTTTAATCCAACTTTAACTTACTATCATCTTAGTTGTTAAGAATTTAAGCTCTAAGCTAATGATGGTTATGTAAGAGTGCAATATAAATGCAGCTATTTACATATGATCCAATTAGTTGACTAATCGCGACTACTGGTGATTGGTCGTCCTGCAAAACAATCGTTTTGCTGCAGCCCTATTCCGGTTACAGTCAACAACTAGCGAGTTGAGCAGTCACTTCATCTTCATATTTTCACAGCGTCACGTAGTTGAGACACCCCAGGGGGAGGACTATGAAGGCAGGACTTTCCACGGGAAAAGGGTAAAAAAAATTCGGAAGTATTTTTGTTTGACGTTGAAGACCTTTAGACAGCAGTTGCGTAATTCTTGTTTTCTTTCGATGCAGATCACTGGCGTGTCCATTTTGCGGGCAGGGGAGACCATGGAGCCCGCTCTAAGGGCCGTTTGCAAAGATGTCCGCATCGGCAAAATCCTCATCCAGACCAACCAGGACACCGGAGAACCTGAGGTCCAGGTTTAAAACAATAGGATGCTGGTGACAGACATCAACAATGTGTACAATATTGTGCCATCAACTCATACTTGGTTTCCTGCACAGCTTCATTACCTGCGTCTCCCCAAAGATATCAGTGAAGATCACGTCATCCTGATGGACTGCACCGTGTCCACTGGCGCGGCAGCCATGATGGCCGTTCGAGTGCTGCTGGTAAATTACGCTGGCACGAGTCAACGTCCATTGTATTCCTTTTGCAACAAATTACAACAACAATAAAACAGTTAACATGCTAGGAACTGGTCCATTAACTTCATTGGGAAGAATCTTCCAACAGAACCGAGATTCAGTGTGAAGGCGGCCTTCGAGAAATTGGGATTGAGCAATGCTGAAATAAAAAAATAAATGTGTATTTATATTCTCAAAAGGCCTTGAATATTCACCAGGTCTCGTTTCTGTTTCAGGACCACGATGTACAAGAGGACAAAATCCTCCTGGTTTCTCTGCTCATGGCCGAAATGGGAGTACACTCGGTGGCCTACGCCTTCCCGCAGGTCAAGATCATCACCACGGCCGTGGACAAGAAGGTCAACGATCTCTTCCACATCATACCTGGCATCGGTGAGCAGCTCACACAGGATCATCAATGGCCATTTATATATCACTGATTTTTATTTTTTATTTTTTTTTACATACATATTTTTTGCCAGTTTTTTACGATATTCTTGCTGTAATGCCCTCGCGTGTGGGAAAGGAGAGCTCCTGTTGCAGTTTTCAGTTTATTCAATGCTAACTATGATTCAATGAGACTAAGATATATATATATATATATATATATATATATATATATATATATTATCCTCCTTTATTACCTTTTTATATTGCTGTTGGATCTTCTTTGGTCTCATTTGTCCTTTTTTGTAGGAAATTTTGGCGATCGATATTTTGGAACCGATGCGCCTCCTGACTGGAGCGACGACGAGACCGATGAGCCCAGTTACTGATTGAACATGAGCCACTGGCCGTGCACTCGCGCGGGTCCTGCGCGGGGCCCCCCGAGCAAAACAACCACACTGTACAGTCACCCCGTTAAAGCGTTTAAATTATTTTATCCTTCGTGAAGTTGTGATATAAAGGTGAAGATATTTTTGTACACAATGTTAATAGTTGGCTCGGTCCTTAAATGCCTCGCACTGTGGACGACATTGAATGTGAATTTAAATGTGGCATCGGAGGGGGGTAAGAATTGCCTTCATTAGCCACATGCACTTAAATCAGTACACAAACTCAACTTTCACATGCACTTTCATTGCGACCATTCAATCGGAAAATGTGTAGGCGTATTTTTTTCCTTTCTCTCCGGGGTGTTGAAGATGGTGTCGTATACAATACAGCTGAGAGCGTACACGCTCGTGCACTACTGCATAAGACTGCAGACTTTAAAGGCGCATGACGCAACGTTGACGTGTTGAAATAACCATGTTTTTCATCCACACATGTTTTAAGAATTGTATAATGGACAGGAGGCACTACTGTGGCACGATGGCCGTTGCCCCTAATTTATTAGAGTGAAATAATGATCGGGGATTCGGGACCGAAACTTTAAGCTTTCTCCCTGACGGGCGCGTGCTCACGCTGAGTCGGCGTCTGGACGGTGAAAGTGTTTGGGAGTGTGCGGACGAGCCCGTGGTAAAAGGCAAGCGTGTGCCACAGCGGATATAAAAGTGTGTCAAAATGATAAATCACACGTTCAGTATTTATAATATAGGATCAGTTGTTTGAAACTGTTGCATAAAAAGAAATTTCTCAATGTTCATGCAGGCTACTGTCAAAGTTTAGCTGTCACTGCTGAGCAATGTCCCTTTATTGTCATTCATGCCTTTGCGCTGTTTTATTTATAACTTCTGCTGCATGTTTTTCTATATGTTCAATAAAAGTGCAATTGTTAAGATTGTGTCCTTGCAGTGTCTTTGATATTACACAGATGTATTTTCAAGTGGTCACCATGCAACTGATGCAAGTCACGGCAAGTTTTTAATGGCAACGTCATTAACTCATTCACTGCCATTGACGGCTATAGACGTCAAAAATTCATTTAAACTATTTCTATTAGTTTAACTTTGTTTTCCACTTTTGCGGACAAGAGTATGAAAACCTAGAATTTTTTTTGTGTGTAAATTTAGAAGAGAGATAACATTTGTGATTAATTGTTAACTAGTGAAGTCATGTGATAATTACAATAAAAAAATTAATCGCCTGATGGGCCTAATTTAAAAAAATATATAAAAAATAAGGGGCTTTTAATCGTAATTAATCGCATGATAATTTTATATCTGGTGTAAATGTACAATAAAAAAAAATTCTAGGTTTTCATCAAAAATTAAATGAAATGAGAATTTTTTTTAAATAGAAATGGTTCACATGAATTTTTGACGTCTACAGTCATCAATGGCAGTGAATGCGTTAAAAACATTGTTAAACTCTGATGTTGTGGGTCAAATTGACCCGATTAAAACAAGGACTATCAAACTTGAAGTAGGGGAGACATTTTTTTCCACAAATATCTTATCACGGAAAGAGAATTTCAAGCCAGAATTCCATAACGTTGGAGTTCGAATGGAAATGTGCGCCCCCTGGTGGAGTCAGCCTATGGCTAGATTCACTCGACACATTTTTGGAATTTTACATCTCATCGTACCCCGGGTTTGCTAAAAAAAACAAAACAATTTTTTTTAAAGGGACCATAAATGGTCACTTCCACACGCACGTAAAAAAATGGCGTCTTCCTTTTGCCAGTCAGCCAATCAGCGAGGATCAATCAATCTCACAGATTGCATCACCGAAACATTTGACCAATCAGTACTGGAGCATGTTACAGTTCCGTGTTCTTAAATAATAAGAATAATAAAACAGCTGCAGCTTAATTAAACTACCATTTTTACTGTTGCTATTTCTAAGATAAACATTATTGTTGCCAACTTACCACGGTAAGTTCATGAATCTCACATAATTGGAAAGTTTTAGTAAAATTCAACATGAAAGATGTTTTAAAGAATTTTGTGACCTTATAACCGTTTTTTTTGTCTGCAAATGTGTTATTATTACACTGAGCCATTTCATATCAGTACATTCAATTAGACAGTGTTTATCATTCCATACCTTTCTTGCATTCTGTAATTTATTCCTGTGCTTACAGGTGCATATTTTATAACCCAAAAAGGAAATGTTCCTTTATTTATATGCCTACAGCACTTTGTGTGCAGCAATGGTAGCTTTATAGTGCTTTATAAATCAAGTTGAGTTTTTCTAAAAAAGCAGGAGAAATGTGCCATTAGTAATGAATGATGACTAGAAGAGAGATGATGGGGGAAATTGGGGTGTCATGGAGGGGTCTCACGCACAGCATCACTCAATCTATCGCTGCCACTGTATGTATCCCTGATGCCTTAGGAATTCAAAAGTTGCCCATTTTTGCGAGAAAAAATTAATGTTACGATAACATTCATATTATAAAGAGGTGAAAAAAGCAATAAAAAAGCAACCTTATTGCCTTTTATTCTGGAAAAGGGGCATTTATTGTTAACTCATTCACTGCCATTGACGGCTCTAAACGTAAAAAATTCATTGTAACTATTTCTATTTGTTTAACTTTTTTTTTCCACTTTTGTTGAAAATGTAGATTTTTTTATTGTACATTTAGTTTTGTACATAAAATGTGTGATTAATCACGAGTTAACTAGCGAAGTCATGCGATTGACCTGACAACCTGAATTTTTAATAATATTTTCTTTCTTTTTATAAATTTGTTCACTGCCGTATAAACGTCAAAAATTAATTTGAACCGTTTCTATTAGTTTAACATTTTTTTCCACTTTTGTTAACAAGAGTATGAAATCCTATGCTTTTTTATTGTACATTTAGAACATATATAATTTGTGATTAATCGTGAGAACTAGTGAAGTCGTGATTAAATTAAAAAAATTAAAAATGTAATTGCCTCTTGCCCCTAATTTTTAATAATCTTTTTTTGAAATGAATTTATAGCAGTGAATGAGTAAAAAAAAAAAAATCATATTTCTACTAAATTCAAATTTTTGTTCATGCTGAGATGTCAGATTTAGGGGGTCAGGGGTCACAGTGACTGACCATAAACAATTTTTTTGAATGAAACAAACATCACACAAGAATCTATAAAAAATCACCATACAACATAAAAGCTTTTATCTTACATTTCAAAACAACAACAAAAAGACCCTCGATAAGTAACAGGAAGGATGTTGTGGTTGTTATCCTCTTCTCGTGGAAAGTAACCTTGATATCTTCCATCACTTTCCGTAACGACCACTGACAGCTGTCACGCTCAAGCGTGATTGACGCGCGTCTGATGAGCCTGATGGACAATTACAAACCAGCAGCCTGTCAGACACATATTGACCTCCAAGAGGTGCCTTTTGGGAGGAGGACGGACGGACGGGCGGACGGACGTGTGTGTGTGTGTGTGCGTGAAGGACAGTCAAAAGACGTGAGAGGAGCTAAGAATATCAGCGAGCCTGTTTGCTTGCTTTTCCGCAGCTGTCAGAAGATGTGTGATCAAAAGGTGCTGTGCAAAAAAAAAAAGAAGAAAAAAAAATATATATTTTCTGTCAGACTCCCTCAATGCAAAAGAGAACAATTCTGCTCGAGCTCAACAGAACGAGAGAGAGAGAGTCAAAAACTGCGTTGACATTTCTGTGCATTTGCTTAACATCAGTCCTTTGAATGACAGTGTCAGTGGAAAATTTAGCACCAGCAAAGAAACCAACAGGAAGGCGCTCAGCGTGTGTGCGCGCTCGCGAGAGAGTGTGTGTGTGTGACGCACGACGTCCCCACTGAGTCAGATGAGGTCACGCCGAGATGCAGGAGTTGCCATTCGGGCGCTTGGTGGCTTTTTTCCTCAATGAGTTGAGTTGTTCTTCTTACATTTTCTCCTCAGGTTTGGGCTCACTGCTTTTCCTGCTACTGCTGAGCACCCCGGCGACCTCCGCGACCTCCGCGACCTTCACGTAGATGTGCTTCCACATGGCGAAAGGAGTGAGTAAGCCTTTACTCGGATTTGTTCAAATAGTCGTGTCGTGTAGTTGTGTTTCTAAAAATAGCATGTTTTAATAAGCATGGAGGTCAGTGTGAAAAAGTACAGCTGTCAAAAAAGTGAGGGCTGTGACACCGCATCCTCCATGGGTGAAATTCCCATGACAACTACGACTACAAAAAATACGAAGAATAAATGATATAGAGCATTTATTGATATTGACGATAAAACCTTTACAAGTAAAGTATCGAGCACATTTTTATTTATAACAAATGCCTGGATATGAAATACGATTGTAGTGTGATCATGATTTATTTTATTTTTTTGCTCAAACATTTCCCGCCAATAATTATTTGTATTGACGTAAACGCTGCTTCAAAAATAAATTAAAGAAAAAATAATAGAGCAGTTTTCCTAAATGAATATAATACTTAACAATATTCAATTGATTAGCATATTTTTTGTTACACTGATGGATTGTTTTTAGTGTGAACGCTTCATATGCGGCCCTCAGAGGAAAAAAAATAATGGCCGAAGTTGTTTCCCCTAAAAAGGTTCTTTGATATTATTGTAAGTTTGAACATTGAACAACTGATAGGAAAATAAAAAGTAAAAATTAAAATTTTCATAAATTTCAACAGAGTCATTAAAGTCCCTGTTAAGTGAAAAAGTGTTAATCAAAAACAAGACAGAGGCTTTTTTCTTCATCTTCCTAAAAAGGATCTTTAATATAATGGAAAGTTTGAACATTACACAACAATTTACAGGAAAATAAAATGATATGTAATTATACGTAAAAATGACATAATTTTTTTAAACATCAATTTCAATACAAAGAGTCATTAAATTCCCTGTAAAGTGAAAATAAGCTTTCTTGTAAATATGACAGCACAGAGAAGAGTCAAATTTGTGTGAACCCCCCAGCAAGTATATAAAAGGAGGCATCAAAATTGTCAAAAATCAACCCATTGTCTCAAACAATATGGACGTGTTCGTTAATTGTGTTAATTGCATCTTCCTTATGCCAACACATTCTTGAGCCGCCAAAATATGTCCGCTTAAATAGGGTGACCAAATGTCGCAATTTAGTCTCGATGTTGAGTCTCGTGTCTCCAGTCCCGGCGGATTTTGCCAGCCTCATTGTTTGGTCCCATTTTACGCATGAACCGTCCCGGAATCCCGCTTTAACACACAAAAAAAAAAAAAAAAACCAGTCAGCAAGCCAATAGTTTGGCCCGAGTGTATGTTAATCACACAGTTGTGATAGAGATCCAAACAATAAACCAATAAAATAAATTTAAATGCAAAATGATTTCCTATTTACTTTTCACCTTTGCATCATACTGGAACTCGAAGTACTTCCTGCTTCTGTGTCTTCGAATCATGGGTAACGTTATCAGACCCGAACGCGGGCCGAGCGTTTCTGGCGACGTGCTTTCAACGTTACCATGTGGGACCGCAAGGTCACCGTCGGCCGGGACCCGGCGAAAAAAGATTGAATAATGGTGAGTTCAGTGATTTGTCACCCAAGATAGCATTTAGCATTAGCTAGAGTAATAATGCAACCACCGGTCGCCCGATTGGCTAGCGATGAACTTGTTATTAAGAGTTCCTGGTGAGAATTGATTGTAAATGTGATTTTTAATTCGAGAAATTGTAGTGTCCCGGTTTTTAATTTGGACAATCTGTCCGCCCTACGTTTAAAGGCTGTGGTGGCTAGAATGGAACCCAGCGGGTTGTCGCTGGGACGGGAGGCGCTACATGCTGGCTAGCTCACGAGCTAACAAGCCTGTGGGGCTCCCATCAACTGATGGATGGATGGCAGCTCCTTCCTTGGGAATGTAAATAACAACACCAAGCCTTTGTATTAATTGTTGGCCTTGCTAGCTAAGCTAGCTAACTAGCTAACTGCGCGCTGTAGTGAAAGAAATGGGCCTTGATGCTAACAAACAAGGAATAGCAAAAACACAGTATAAGTAGTATAATAGACTATAGTGTATTAGTGCAGTATGTGTATATGACATATTATTTGCTATATTTGCGGCATTTCCACAAAAGTGGGATTAAAAAAATAATAATGTTTACATTATACTGTGAGTTCGCAAAGTGTTATGAGAAGGACGCAGCTGAGTGGTTCTTTCTTGGACTGACCAACTTGAGAATGTTTTTGTCAGGCTCAATCTCAGGTTTGTCAGCCCATCAAATAGCAAACTCACCTCAACAGTAACACCAACACGCCCAAACAAAACACTTTTTTTTTTTTTTTTTTGCATGACGATTGGACAGTAAAAGATTTCATCTTTCCAGATGTCGTACTGAGATGTATGCAGGGATGGACTGACCACCTGGCATACAGGGCAGTGCACAATGCAGTGTTTTTAATTATGATTTTCCTACATTTTGCCCCAAGAGATTGGCCCACAATTTAGAGGGACCAGTCTGTTAATCCATTTTGAATATAAACTGAAACATTATTAATAAACATCAGTGGCAAAACTACATGTTAGGAAAGAGTCGGGTCAGGCCGGGCCAGCGGGCCTAAGTCAAAATGGCATATTTTAAAAAATTTTGTGCAGCCCTGACTTCTACGATTTCTGACTTTTATTCCCTACAAGTGAAAGCAGACACAGATAGATACGGGGGAAAAAACGAAAAAAAATTGTTGTAATGTGTATTTTAATGTCGTAAAATAGCCCTACATAAAATTCATAGAAGCATAATAGTATTGACATAATTCTATGGAATTAAAAATAATTAACTCATTCACTGCCTTTGACAGCTATAGACGTCAAAAATTCATTTGAACTATTTCTATTAGTTTACATTTTTCTGCAATTTTTGTGAAAACCTAGAATTTTTTTTGTACATTTAGAACAGATATAAAATTTGTGATCAATTGTGAGTTAACTAGTGAAGTCTGAAATTATTTGGTATTCATAATAGCGCTTGCCTGTCTACATGTTGTTTCTCTTTTATTTGGAATACACAATTCAATGTGACTTGCATGCTCATATTTAAATTAAGCTAACCAAATATACTATGCTCTTTTTTTTTTCATCCTTAAGGTGATTTATTACAGTTTTTTTGGACAACAGTAACAGTTTATTTATTTATACACAAGTATCTGTATTTGAAAAAAGGAAAAAAAAGACTGCAACAAATTGACCACTAGGTGGCGCAATGCACACACGAATGAAGTGAGTGAAAGTGGACCATCGTTGAGCTCAAACATTTTCAGTGTTTTACACATCATACCTCTGGTTATTTTTAATTGAAAACATTTGAATTCACAAGTTTTTACAATTAAAATAATAAGAATAACAATTCAGTCTGGATGGAAAAGTAAATTAGTGTGTGTGTGTGTGGGGGGGGGGGGGGGGCGTCATTTATCCTGCATAAATGTTGAGCTGTGATTTGTATTTTTTTTACATAACTGAATGTGTGTAATTAATTTAATCCGATTGTTTATTTTTTTTATATTATTATTTAATTTAATAATTTAATTAGATGAGTTTTTCGACGTGGAAATACGCTCATTACTTTAGTTGAGCACAAAAGAACAGAGTATGTTCTTTTTTTTTAATACAATTTTTTACTAAAGTTATTTTTAAGAGTAACACATTACTTTTTTGTTTAAATAATCTTTAGAGTAATTATGTTACTTTTAAAATGAAGTAGCTAGTAACTGTAACTAGTTGCTTCTTTTTTTTTGCAACGAGCACAACACAGCTGTTGACTGAAGATGACGTCACCTCTGCTGAGGAAGTAGGTAACGACTAATCATGGCTCACCTGTTTTCTGGGTTTGGTCAGCAAATTGAGCCATGATTGGTTGTTGTGTGTGCGTGTATGTGTGTGCGCGCGTGTGCGTATGTGTGGTCTTGTTTTTGTGACATAGTGGGCCCAACATTTCGGGATTTCACAGAGTTGTGGGGCCCACCCGTCCAAGCAAAATGGCCCCACAAGTTTAGACCTCTTTTTAAGGGTCAAGACTTGGTTTTAGAGTTCAGGTTTGAAATGGGTTATGGTTGAGGTTAGGGTAAGGAATTGGGGTTGGCAATAATTTTTGATGGTTGGGGTTAGGGGGAGGGGCTAGGAAATGCATTATGTCAATAAGATGGCCCCACAAAGATAGTAAAACAAACGTGTGTGTGTGCGTGCGTGCGTTAGGGGGTTAAGAAGGTGTGGCGGGAGTTGTGAGCTGAGGTCACTTTGTTCCATCCCCGAGGAGGCGAGCAACAGCGTGGGGGTGGCTCACTTCCCCTTTCCCCTTCCCCTTCCCCTTCCCCGCCACTTCCTGTAAGCACCGCAACCGTTGACCACGCCCGTCTGTCTCTCCCCTGGCCTTCAACCCCCACGTTGCCACACACACACACACAGACACACACGCACACAGACTCTCACCCGCCCCGATTTGTGCTTTACTGTGCTTGACGGAACACACTCATTTACACCCAATAGCACGACTATGAGGGGCTATTTGAGACATAATTATAGATTGCCTCTCATGCACATGAGTGAAATGCGTTCACACATGCTATAGATTTTTTATTTATTTTTTGGCCTCACACATGCGCAACTGAACTGCTCTCACAACCTACTGGACTTTGTTTCTTGTTCATATAGATTACTGAAACGCTATCATACACTACTTACACTACTAAAATGCTCTCACCTACACTGCCAAAATGGTGTCACACGCTACTGAAATGCTCTCATGCTAACTATTAAAACCTTCTCACAATTACAACTGAAATACTCTCACAGTGGACTGAAACACTCTCATGCTTTTGACTGAAAAGCTTCCATACACACTACTAAAACCATTAAAATGTTTTTTACAAACTACTAAAATGCTCTCACACACTACCAACATGCTCTCACATGGTACAAATATGCTTTCAGGCATACTATCAAAATGTTCTCAAAGACTACTAAAATGCTCCCACACAAACTATTAAAATGTTTTTTTTACAAACTACTAAAATGCTCTCACATGGTACAAATATGCTCTCAGGCATACTATCAAAATGCTCTCACAACCACAAAAATGCTCTCACACTCTAAAAAATTCTCAGATTCTTACAAAAACGCTCTAATACTAATAATTTTCTACTAAAACACTCTCAAAAATGCTACTGAAATTATCTTACAACCTTCTGAAACGCTCTCATACACATGACTGAAATGCTTCCTTACACACTACCATAATGCTCTCAAGTAACTAAAATGTTCTCACATTCTACTAAAGTTTTGACAAACTATACCAAAATGGTCTCACACTTATACTAATAACCTCTCACACACTACTGAAATGCTCTAATTGGGACTACTAATATACTTTCATAAATGCTACTGAAATGCTCTCACCAACTTCTGAAATTCTTTCATTTACACTAATAAAATGCTCTCATACCAAATTGTTCTCACACACTACTAAAATGCTCTCGCACCAATAAAACCCCTCTCACACTCTACTGAAGTGCTCTCATATATACTATTAAATCATTCTAAAAATGCTCACATTTCTACTGATATGCTCTCATGAAAAACTACTATAACACTCAGGATTACTACTAACACACTCACACTCCTACTAAAATGCTCTCAAATTCAATACTGAAACACTCATATTGCTCAAACGCTTTCATGCATACTACAGATTAATTCTTGGCTCTCACATACACAACTGAAAAGCTCTCACTCATTGTTCTAAAATGCTCTCATCCTCACTAATGAATTAGTTTTCGCTAATATCAATGATTGAAACGCTCGCACGCACTACTGAAGCACTCTTACTCAAACCACTGACAGGCTCTAGCACACACTACTGAAATGTTAATACAAACTACTAAAACACTCTCCTACATATAATAAAACACTCACATTCTACTTAAATGTTCTCACACACACTACTGAAACATTATCATACAGTACAGACTCCTGAAACTCTCACACACTACTGAAATGCACATTTCTGTATGATTGATCGAGGATTTCACTTATAGCGTTAGAAACTTTCAGTAGTGAGTGTGAGAGGCGATCCTGAATAATGTTTCTGATGACCCCTCATAATTTCGTCATTTAGGTGGGGGTCGGTTTCTCAAACTTCTTGGCTTCGGGGCTCTCCTACATAGAAGACATTTTTCCAAAGACCCTCTTCACAATCCTCAACACCAATTAAACATAACTACAGAGTTTCCCGCTAAAGAATAAAAAGGAGCGTTCTAAGTGGGAAGATAACAAATTCACTTTTTTTTTTGTGGGAAAAAACGTCACAACGTCACAGATACTACAGTGTAGAACGTGAAGATGACGACCCCAGTGGACAGAAATAATATCTGCACCTCATTTGCATATATTGTGGTATTATATGCATTATCTTGTAAAATATATTTATAATTTACAACATTTCAACATTACGAATTTACATGACAACATCATTTTATTGCTATTTGGCAGATTTTTCTGTAACCCTTGCGATAGGAATGATTATTTTTTCCAAAATAAAGATGTAATAAATAAAGGCAAACTTTAACGAAGGAAGAGAGTCATGCGTTAACAAATTAATTTAAAAAAATACAAATTTATTCTCAGAATTTCTTCTGTAAAAATAAATAAATAAATAAATCGTGCAGGAATTTGTCAATCATATCCCTTTTTTTAATCGGCTCAAAATGAAGGTAAGTATTTGTTTTGTTTTATTGACGAACGAGTCTCCATTTTGCTTTTATAAAAGCAGTGTATACTTTTAAATTCACACAACCTAATTTATTGCATTATTATTTAATTTTTTTTAGAATTTGGAGAACCACTGATCTCCAGAAAAAATGGACAATTCTCATCACTGCTGACAGAAGGTGCAATTGTGCTGATGTGCCTAATCAAGTGCCAGCTGTAGGTGAACACGGTACGGGTCATGGTGTGGCTTGGTGACGGTGGTAGGCGGTGGTGGTGGTGGTGGTGGTGGTGGTGGTGGTGGTGTGTGTGTGTGTGGGGGGGGGGGCATGTTCCCATATAGAGATTAGAAGAAGGGAGGGGTGCACGGAGTGAGTGAATGAGGGGGAGTGAGCCAGTGTGGGGGCAGCAAGGCCATCTGGACTGCGAAGAGGCTGAAGAAAGGGAGTGTGTGCGTGCGTTGGTGCGTTTGGGTGAACAGAACGGGGGAGTGCGGACGCCAAGGAACGACGCGCATCGCTTTAACTCGGCCATCTTGCGTGGGTCAATATCACGATTAGGTGCCTTTGGTGTCCTCATCACAATCACTCAGTCATCATGAGAATGGAGCAGAATATGAAACTCATCTCTCATTGGGAGTGGCCAAACATTTGTACACATACTTGCACTTAAGTTTCTAAATTTCTGTCATTTTATGTTTTTTTTTTTAAAAATTGGATGTATGTGATTTAGCACGTCCCACACGCTGCTCTGCTAACTGACAGTGTGTGGAACAAGTGGTTCGATTATATCAGTGTACCTCCAAAATCATCACTTTTAAAGTTTTTTAAGTTGGTTGGGCCAATAACATTGTATCGTCAAGGAGAGCAAGCCATTTTCAACACTTAGCTAATGAGCAATAATTTGTAAAAAAAAAAAAAAGAAAAAGAAAAGCATACACACATAGGGATTGACCAATAGTGGTTGTGGAAATTTACCATATTTTGACAATGCCAGCGATATGTCCCAGAAATTGATGTCCTCCCTGTCATTGTTACGTTTAGTGACATCACAACCAGCATTTTATCTTTCTTCGTTAGAAGCTGAAACAGTGCATAAATACTTACACTTGTGTTTTGGATTTGCATCTCCCATCATATTCTGTGTGTAGTTGAATGTCGTCAAGCTTAACGTGTCCACTCTGTCATGATGAAGTGTCAATTGATAGTTTAAACTTTTTTTTAAATTTGTCATTTCCAATCTTTGTCAGAATCAACTTGCTAACTGAATCATGTTGCCTCCAAATGTTTGTTCAATGCTAACATTAGCCACCATTGCTTCCCGGCTGCTGCCGAGGTGCCCTAGAGCAAGGCAGCGCCCCTAAACCCCAGCTCAAAAGATTTGTTCTCCCTCATCTCTCCCTATATTCCTGATTTAGTACGATCTGTTCTTTGTGTGTGTGTGTGTGTGTGTGTGTGTGTGTGCGTGTGTGTGTGTGTGTGTGCGTGTGTGTTTGCCTTTGTGTATTATGAGGACATGTCACCTGAATACACGCAACACTGCGAGGACATTTTGAATTATGAGGACACAGCCCATGTCCTCATAATTCATTCAATGCAGAAGTGCTTCTAGGGCTGTAGAAGGCTTAAATCCAAAGTTTTAGCCAATGTCCTTGTAAACCATAATTACATGAATTTGTGTATTTTCGTGTATTTGATGACGCCCCCTGTAGGAAGGTCCTCGTAATGCACCACTTCATGAATTATTCACACCAGTGTATATTTCACAGCATTTGATTGGCTGACCGTCACCTGTCCCCACAATTACGCACATGTCCCCATAATTCCGTTTTTTCTCAAAATGCTGTGTATTGTGAATGTTTGTCTGTAGACGCAGAGCCTTTTTTTTTTTTTGCAGCCACCAATTCCTAAGTAGATAAATTAAATAATGAAATACACTATGACATTTAATTATATATTTCAGCATTTAATTCTTGCAGTGGTTGTTTATTTGAAAATATACAATGGTTAACAGCTGTTTATCACATCACTTTGAACAGCTGGAGGCAGAGACAGAGAAACTGTCAGTGCCGTATATTGATTCATCATTTAACATCCCACCCTGCCTTTACAATGTAACATCTTTCTGTACACCAGTGGCCAAATGTTTTGAGAATGACATTGATTTTCTAAAAATCTCCAGTGCTGACTTATTATTATTGTTTTTTTATGATGGCAATTTGCATGTACTCCAGAATGTTATAGTGATTAGATGAATTGCAAAGTCCCTATTTGCCATGAAAATTAAAGTAATTTCCTTTAGTGACCTTACAAACTTTAAGTGAAGAAGGCTTCAGGGCACCCAAGAAAATCCAGCAAATGCCAGGACTATCTCCCAAAGTTGATTCAGCTGCGGGATAAGGACATCACCACCAGTGTAGAGCTTGCTCAGGAATGGCAGTAAGCAGGTATGAGTGCATCTACACCCATGGTGAGGGAGTAAGACTTTTGGAGGATGGCCTGGTGTGACCAGTGAAAAGGGGATTCCATAAATACAGACCAAAATAAGAAAAAAAGAGTTGAAGTTATTTTCTCTGATTAACCCCCTTTCCAAATGTTTGGGGCATCCGGAAAAATGCTTGTCTGGAGAAGAAAAGGAAAGCATCATGTGACCATTCATTTGCAGGGTTGCTTCTCAGCCAAGGAATTGGGCTCGCTCACAATTTTGCCAAAAAACACATGCATCCATTACTAAAGTATAGTACTAAAACATCCTCGGACAGCAACTGTATGACAGCAGCAAGGTTATTTTATTTACTAAAGCAAAAAAACATTTTCGTTAATGAAAAAAAAAACCTTTTTAAAAAACTGAAACTGAAATCACATTTTATGATTACAAAATGATCTATAATTCTAGCAATAATATCCTTTGTTTTCGTCTGTGGTAATTCATTTAATATATGAGCCTTTGGGGTTCATTTTAAATGTGATCTATTTTTTTTTATTGACACTGTAAATCATAGAACAATAGCCACTCTTATCAACAAAGTTCATAATCCAACGACTGAACCAATTTGTTGATTTGAACGGGATTTATTATATTGCCCTGAGTACGGAAGTGACGTCATCTAGCAGCCCCGATAGAGAACCGCCCCCGGCTCTATTTACTTCACGAGATGTGATGGCGTGTAGCTGTGCTAATGAGGTAGGTTTGAAGCTCGAATTTTTCCTGTTGTTGTTGGTCGCTTGTGTACATTGCTCCCTCTTTCGCGAAAATGATTTATAATGCAAGTCCAGTGTAAGTGCAGCTAAGCTTACGTTAGCATACCTAACCATCTGTTGATTATGATGGATGCAGCTAATTATTTAGAATTGCTACGCTTCTGTTAGCGACGGTTAGCATAGCAGAGCTAACCGTCTGTTGAGTAAGATGAATGCTAATTGCAATTTTTAAGAGGAAATCAATAACAGGCTGGTTTTTGATGTGAAAATATACAATGGCTTAGTATTACCAGTACAGTATAAATGAAGTATTGGTAAATTGCTGCATTTGTGTTTACTTAAATTTGTTCTTTCAATAGAAATATTTCAGTAAAGTCTGTTAGTGTTCATTACATTTAATTTATGCAAATATTTAGCAGAGCTGTGCTATCCACTGTATTTTATTTTCGTTGGCACATTTACTGCACACTGCACAGGCTATTATGGTACACTGAAAGTCAACTTCAAGACATTTGCACCAAGTTACCTATCAAACTGATTGAAACTCATTTTTTTCTATAGCTTTAGATCATTATCTTCAGTGAGACATGTCAGTCATGAGGCCACAGAGGGCAAAAGTTAAACCCAAAGAAGAGGTAGCATACTTTTCATCCTTAGGTAAAGACAAGAATGGCTTCACCATAAAATATATTAATTAATTCAAAGGTGAGTATTGGTAAAATATTCTTTAGTATGGGTCTAGTTTTCATTATTGTTATAATGAAATATTTCTGTTGTATCCTTTTTTCTTTGTAAGGTCGAGGAGTGTTCAGTTCCTGCTCCTTTCAGAAGAGAGACTTTCCTACTGAATATCGAGGAGAAGTTCTAAGCAAACAGGAACGTGAAAACAGGCTGAGAGTGTATCATGATGCCCGGAAGGTTTTCATGTTTGAATTTCGCTACAATGGAAAAACACTATGGTATGTTTATATGGTGTGTTGTCACACTTAATTTTGTTTTTTTGGGGGGATATCGTGCAAGGTTTGACAAAACATAAAAGATTAATTAAAACTCCATAGCAAAAGTACATTATTTTCTCAATATAATTTTTTTATTTTTTTATTTCATTTTTTACAATATTGTGACTTGTTTTTTTATTTTACTTTTACAGTTATCGTGAGTATCGCTAACCTCACAATATCATGTTAATTATCATATCGTGATTTCTTATGACATTTGGATATTGTGTCATACATGTGACATACTAGAATTACTGGTCGCACATTCATGATTACATGAAATTATATTATAGCAGTCTAGTCTTAGTAAGAATTTAATTGTATTGGTATTTTTCTATTCATCTGCCCCAGGTTTCCACTGAAGCACAACCTGATGAAGACACAGCTATCAGACTGCGCCAAAGTTGACCAGGTGACTAGATTTCTTTTTGAATGTTGTTAAAATCAGTTTTCCGAAGCAAGACATTAGTGGAGGGTGGAGATACTAGGGCTGCACAATATGTGGAAAATATCTTGCCGCACGAATGACTCATGCAA
Organism: Leptonotus elevatus; assembly: GCF_054856555.1. Taxonomy (NCBI): domain Eukaryota; kingdom Metazoa; phylum Chordata; class Actinopteri; order Syngnathiformes; family Syngnathidae; genus Leptonotus; species Leptonotus elevatus. The sequence continues at coordinate 35,348,001 of NC_141240.1, read as the reverse complement.
TATGTGTATTGCAAAGACGTGCAACAAATGAATATTGGATTAATTGTATACTTTAGTCTGAGGCTAAGCGATATGGCCAAAAAATAAAATAAAAAGTATTTTAAACCAACCATCCAGCATTCTGCCACCACTTGTGCAAAATTACAACTCACAATAACATCTGGATGTAACAGAACATAACAACAGCTTTTAATAATCCAGAA